>NC_059429.1:85395423-85696979 GCF_021028975.2 Sphaerodactylus townsendi
CATAGTTCTGTTAATGAAGGGGTGTATGATACTTGGTGGTCCAAATCTTATGTTCAGATGCAGAGTTTTTAAATGGTCTTCAATATTTGCCATTGGATTTGTGGGAAAAAAGGAACTAGGAAATGCAAATAAGGAACTGGGAACCAATTTTAGCTTAATTTTAGAGCAGCAGTGGCGTAGTGGACAGCAGCAGGTATATTCTAAACAGGAAGAACTGGGTTTGATTCCCTGCTCTGCCGCTTGAGCTGTGGAGGCTTATCTGGGGAATTCAGATTAGCCTGTACACTCCAACACATGCCAGCTGGGCGACCTTGGGCTTGTCACAGTTCTTCTGAGCTCTCTCAGCCCCCACATACCTCACAGGGTGTTTGTTGTGAGGGGGAAGGGAAAGGAGTTTGTCAGCCCCTTTGAGTCTCCTTACAGGAGAGAAAGGGGGGACATAAATCCAAAGTCATCATCATCATCTTTCTTCTTCATCATCATTTCTGGGATTTGATATAGGACTGCAGATCTGCTACCTCTTTGCCTCCTCCAGTACTCATATTTTCATAAACAAAGCAAATACAACAAAAGTGTCTTCAGTGATCTCTCCTCCAAAGGGAACCAATCTAAATAAGTACCAATGCTGAAACTTTCACTGCTTGGGGATGTGGGTTGCCTTTAATAGTATGTTGAATTGCACATAGGGCATGAGCTAAAACAATCACATCTGTCACATGCTGGACACTTCACAAATCCACATTAATTGTCAATATACAAATTTGATAATATGAATTTTCACCCATCAGGAAACTGCAGGTCTTTCTGCATGTAGATTTTAGGGTTGCCAACTCTGAGTTGGAAAATTCCTGAAGGTTTGAGGGTAGAGCCTGGGAAGGGCAGAGTTTGGAGAGGGGAGAGAGATCCACAAGGATGTGATGCCACAGAGCCCATTCTTGAAAGCTGCCGTTTTCTACAGGGAAACTGATCTCTGTAAGCTGGGGACTAGTTGTAATTCCAAGAGATCTCCAGCCACTACCTGGAGGTTAGCAGCTCTATTTAGACATACCTTTGAGTGTTGCCCTCTTTACCAAAATATCTCGTCTTATTTTCATTCTGTTCTGTTTGCTTTTCTGGCTGCCTGATCTGCTTCTCTGTGGCTTTGCACAGCAAGGTCATTGCTAACTCACCTCTGTTGCATGAATCAGGGCTGCCTTTTCCCACACAGGAACTAGGATACTCCCACTCTCTAAGCCTGTGGCCTGCGTCACACTGGCCAGCCTGGTGCCCTCAAGCCAAGGCGTTCTAGCCAGAGGGTCAAAAACCACAATTCCCACTTGTATTTCCTAGCTGGGATGGGGACATGAGAAAGAGCCAGGAAAAGATATGGCAGATAGATGTCCCCTTCCAGGTCACCCCGCAGGCCTTGTTTACACTCAGAGCTTAAACCAACTAGAGAACAACAATGTGTTTCATGTAACTTCAGAATAAATTTTAAATTAATAACCTCAGGAGAGAAGTATGTTTCAGGCTTGAGACTATAGTGGGATTCTCAGCTATGTTTAGGCCCAGCAGGGAAAAGGTAGCTTTCTTTGTCAGTCTTTTTTCCCCAGTTGGGGCTGAGTCCAGGTTACATGGTGGAAGTATGACTCAGGAGGAAGGAGTTCGTCTTCTTTTCCCCTTCATCTTAGTCCTTTGAACTGCTTTTGAAGAATCCCTACAGCCATGTAACATATGGTCTGGGCTTTGGTATTGGCAGCAACAGGCACATTGCATTTCACTTTTCAGAACTGCTTACATGTAGAAGGATGTAGGCTAAGGATTCTTCAGCTGAACAGAAACTCTTCCCTGCTACTAGCCAAGGATGGTAAACAGAACCCCCATATTCAGAGGCAGTAACCCTCACTCTGAAACTCAGTGCTAGGTAGCAGTATCAGAAAAGGTCTTGGCCTCTTGTTTGTTGGCCCTCCAGGGATACTTTGTGAGACAGGATGCTGGACTACATGAATCTCTGGTCTGACTTAGCAGGGCTTTTCTTATGTTCTTATCAGGGAATGCCAAACATCCCAGTTTGTGAAGGTTGATCAGTTGCCCAAATGTTTGACATTTCTCCAGACAAATTCCCACTCAGGATAAACAATATAGATAATATAACCTTCTGTTATTTCTGCTGTTTTCTCTCTTCATCTCTCTCAAAGTGTATGTGGACATTTGGAAAAGTTAGTGTACTAAACTGGGTGTTAAATACATGGCTGATATTGTTCTGGCCACTTGGTGTATTTTATATCCTGCTCAAATAAACTATTGCAGGTTGTTTTCAGATGGGAGCATGAAAGCACAGCTGTGGAGGCAGAAACAAGCACATGGAAGCAGATAGAAATGGCATTCTCATACACACACATCTCTTCTTTTTCCCCTGTTGTGCCTGCACAAAGTGCGGATTTGGTAGGATATCCCTCCATGGCGCAGACCCCTACTTCCCCTCCCCTCTACTATAACAGTTCACCTTAGGGCCAAACTATGTTCCAGAGTACAGCACTCTACTTCCGCCTCCCCCAAGCAAGTTATCAAAAGCCAAAACAGCTTCACCCCCCGCCCCCAGTGACAGTTTTGGCATTTGAAAAGATGCACAGAGGGAGAAGACAAGAGTGCCTCACTCTGAGCCTATCCAGGATCAGTCCCTTGCAGCATTTTAAGATGACTATGAAGTGGCAACTGTGTTCTTGTGGTCGCAAGGATACCGTCACTTCCAATTTGGTCCTCAGCTAGGGAAGGGGGGAAAGCCCTTCAAAGGGCTAAAAGGATGGCTGCAGTTCTCTCTTTAAACCACAGGAAAACAGGCATTTTCTGCCAGATTAAAAAGGAGAGCCCGAAGAACATCACAGATCATGCTCAGAATGAGCACGGTGTCGTGTGGGTGTCTAAGTGCACATGTGTCTTCCTGATCACACTCAACAATAGAATGAGCACTGCAGCCACACACTGCTCCCCAAGGCTGTGGGTGCATGGTTTTTTTGTGGGGATATGGAGGAGAAAGAAAGCATAAAACACTGAGATCAACTGCTGCTCTCCATTGTGCATGAAGTAAAGGCTTTCGTGCATTTTGGCATCACATCAAAAGAGCTGGATCTCATCATGTAAACAATAATTAAATAATACATTTATTTAAATAATAAATAAAATAAAATAATCATTTAGTGAACAAGTCTAACTAGATTGAAACACAAATCAACAAATAGATAGTTCAAATATGGTGGAGAGATTCAGAAGTATTTTGTCTGCATCTCTGCTTTTCATGTTTTCCCTGTCTCAGAACTCTGTACTATATTAAAAATGTCTATAGACTTTAAATAAGAAATACTGCTTTTTGCCCCGACACAGGACACTGAAAATTTGACTGCCCTTTTTAATCCCCCTCTGTGAACGCCCCAAAATGCAAGCTCAGTTTAGGTTCTTCCTCAGTAAAACCACTATGAACCGAGAAAGCACCTGCCCAACTTTATTTAATTTAGCCAACATTGCCTAATGGCATTAGGTTTTATTTTCTGCTGAAGGACAGTTGCTAAGTAAGACTTGCAAGTGTTCACTTCAGGCTACACTGATCTGCCTCACCTTGTCTTGTGGTGTTTCTGCATGGCAGTGATTACCTGCTTTGCTCTCATTGCTACTGTGAACACAAAGGCATTTGCAGCACCAATGGAGCCTCCACTTGGGGATTTTCTTCTTGCTGTTCACTCATGCCACCTCTGGTGGGCTATTTGTTGGATTTTTAAATCAAGTATTATAATAGTATTTAGGATACCATATATCTACTACCAAGATTTTTTTGAAAATTGGCAAAAGTCTTCTAATGACAGTAGAGGGGAAATGGCTGGGGAAATGATCATAGATGTGGTAGATACAGAAATCCACGTCTTCCCAACCACACTAGGACCAAACTTACTTTCAGTATAATCTTTTGAGCAAACTGCAGAGAAACTGGTTCACACCTGAAAGGTGGATGACCATACGGTGATGTCATGTGGAAGCCCCTTTTCCCGGCAAGCCACAACAGTTTGGGAGGGAAACAAAGAAAAAGAGGTCCATGTGGAAACAACCTTGGTGCAGTTTGTTCATTCAGCTAAGATCATGCCATCCAGACAACAAGGAGAGGCAGCTGCAAAGGTCCCTGGGAGGAATTTTTCAATTACATCTTCCAATGGCCAAACTGCCCTTGTAGAAATTAGCAGCTGAGGCCCAAGGAAAAATTGAAAGGCTCCAAAGCAAGGTCAGCATTGTGCTTGTAGCTGTACAAACTCAGTGCTAATTAATAAGCAAAGAATGATACTGTTAGGGGGCACGCATTCCAGGAAGGGAGGGGGAGACCTTGGAAGACAAGAGAGTCTGTGTGGAGCATCTTAGACACAACCATCCAAGTATGGACAGTAGAATACAATTGTAGGAGGGGGTTGAGGTTTGTTTATGCTCTATTGTTCTAGGAGTGAATATTTGAGCAGGGCAGCATATCTATTTCATGGTATACTTTGGTCATTACTGTTTTGTGATCAATGAAACTCTTTAGGACAGAAACTACTGTCAGGATTTGAGCTTATTAACAAGTAACCTTGGCTATTTTTGCTCTCGGTATCATGTTTCTATGAAGGAACCTAAATATGAAATGTAAACACTGCCGTTGTGCCCAGAACCAGACAAGAACTCTCCCCCCTCCCCCCGCACTATCATCAATGAAGTCAAGAGAGGAAGGGACGGAAGCTGCCAGGATGGGAAGAAGCTTTCTGTTGTGCCTGAAACTAGACTCAGATGAAACCCCAGCCCCTGCAGAATGTTGCATTGTCTTTTAATAGCCAAAAGTCACCAAAAACAGCATTCAAATGGTTTTGAGCTTCAGTAGGAGAATCTGGAGCAGTGACAAGGAAGCAGCCTCTGACTATGTGAGCTCTCTCTTAGGTGAGACAGCCAACCAGTTCAGCCTCCCAGGCAATAAACTGTGGAACCTGATTAGTAGTAATGTTGCACTCCAGCTCTCTGTGAAACCAGTAGTTGTGGCATGGTAGGAGCTTATACTCCCATGGACTACGTATCGCTTTTCTAATATTCCACTTGTTTTTGTTCAAGAAGAAATGTCAATCAGAGATTGGGAAAAATAGATAAAAGGCTTATCATTCAATCGCATTGGAAAACTCTGTAGCTTGAGAAGTGGTGATGGCTCAATGGCAGAGCGTGTGCTTTGCATGCAGAAGACTCCAGGTTTGATCATTAATATTTCCAATTACCTAAAGGATCTCAACTTGCAGGTGTCAAGAAAGACTTTTATCTGCCTGAGACTCTGTAGAGTATGGTTGCCAGTCTCCAAGTGGCAGCTGGAGATCTCCTGGGATCACAATTGATCTCCAGGCAACAGAGATCTGTTCATCCTAAGAAAATGGCCACTTTGGAAGATGGACTGTATGGCATTGTACCTCATTGAAGTCCCTCCATCTCCCCCGCAAGCCCCCCACCTCAGACTCCAGCCCCACAATTTCCAGGTATTTCTCAACTAGGAATGGCAACCCTCCTGGAGAGTTACTGCCACTCAAGAGGGCCTAACTACTTATTCCATAGTTCTTGTGCCATTTTGAAGCATACCACGAGGACTTTTTATCAGACATGCAATGTGATTTCCTTGCTGGGAACTTGTTTTGCAAAATGTTAAACCAGAGCACCCTAAGGTACAAATCACAAACTCCATATTCAGAATTAAATTTTATTCTGTCATTTGGGCAGGTTCCTGGGGGAGGATACAATAACAAAATTAGGAAAACGTAATTCTAATTTTAATACAATTAGGATAGCTGACTGAAAATAGACAATGACCAGCACTCTACAAATGTATATTTTAAAACAAAAATGTGTTCCATTTCTCTACTGAAATTCTGGCATAAGATATGAGTTTCTAATAATCAAGGGCCTTGGCTTGTGGCATTGTCTTCTACTGCAGCCTCTGGAACTCTGATGAATGAATCCATCATAATACTGAGCAAGTGTGTATTTTATTCTGCTCTTTGTTCTACCTGCCATTTTTTGGTAGAGTTCCTCCATGTCTTCATATTTGCACCTTGGCTCTCATTGCTTGCCTCTTGCCATATCTTAAGCCAAATGAATTCCAGTTATAGGTGGAGAGATCCTTCTCCTTTTCTACCAGCAGTGCTTCTTGAGGAATGGAGACCACTCTGCTCCTCACTGGATTCATTCCTTGCCATGATTGTATTTGGTGCTCCTGACGCTTGCACAGAAGGGATGGTGTGGATTTCAGACCTGCTGTCCCAGGGCTGGACCGCCTTTCAGGACATGGGTTGGCATCAGCCCAGCGAAGTGGACTGATAACGTTTTTGGCAAGTTCATCTGAGGAAACAGAGATACTTTGCTGAAACATTTGGAGGCTCACTCTTTGGGGGAAGAGATGTATTACTCAAGCAAATCAGTGCCCCATCAGTAACTCTAGAAACTTGTGAGGAGCATAGAAAGCATCCTAGTAAATAAAAAGGTACCCCAATATTCTCTCTCCTGAGAACCAGCAGTGTGGATAATGGATATTACCCTAGTAGTTATCCATGGAATGGCTGAGTCCTCCCAGCATGCGTTGAAGTAACTCACATTCCAGGTTTCCAGGTAATAAAATACTGAAACATTCCTGATCCCAGGACTCAGAATCATCTGGGTATTTTCTTTGGGTGGAACCTCTCATGTAGGAACAGTTTATGTGACTGCTGAGCTAGTGGTGGTCCCCTTTTTATTCAGCATTTGTCAGCAACATTTTTTGTAGGAAACTGGCCAATGCCTTGAGAAAGCACACTTGAAAATACTTTTCCTGGAGTAAGCTCCATTGAATAGACTTAAGCATGACTCTAAGGAGGTTTGTTTCAGATTGCACCATTAGTATGCTACAGAATTACCAACCATTCTAGTTCCAGTCATAGACCCCATGTGACAAATTCCACCACTTCGCTGCATATAGGCAGATAGAATACAGAGCAGAAGGGCTTAATAGAGAACTCAACATGTAATTGGCTGGTAGCATATTTATGGTACCACATTGTTAAAATCGGGGGGGGGGGGGGGGCTGCTCACTTAGTCCTGAATGTGACCATTAGACATTTTTGGAGGGGAAAGTTTCCTCAGGGCACTTGTGGGCAGAGGGGAAAATCACTGCACCTCACCTGACATTTGCACAGGTTCTCAAGTGTATGGGTGGACGTGAAATGGGAACTTCTTCCTTGATCTTGCAAGGTTTAATGCTAGAACCTGAAGAGCTCGTCTGACTTGGTACCTTTATGCCAGGCATCTTTAAGAACAGCAAAGTTGTCTGCAGGTTCTCCAAAATGAGCTCTGAAGAGAAGCAGGAACAGCACCATGGAACTGAACAGGTTCATTTTGAACTGGATCAGATCTGAAATAGCAGATGGAGAAGAAGGTGAAAATACTGTAAGGAGCTGTCTGCTAAAAGTGGGGAGAGAATGCATGGTTTTATAACAGCCATTCTTCAGTATGATCTTAAAGTCCACTTCTAATTCACATGTGAATGTTGCTAATAAAGGATAAATTTCAGAAGGGAACTTGAATGTAAAATTTCTAGCCAGTGTAGGTTTTTTACATTCACATTATAGACAATCTGATTTAATCCTCCATGAACGTGTTATGAATTTTGTCTGTTATGTACAACTATTTGAAAGATGAGAATTGTGAGACAAAATTTAGTTGACTCACTAAACAGTCACCCACTCCCCGCCCCCAAAAATCTAACTGTGGCTTGCTCTGGTTAGGTGCATGTGGCTACACAGGCATGTGTTCGTGACTCTCTTCTCCTTTGTGTCTCTGTCTTCTGTGCCCTTGAGTTCTTCCAGTAATGTGTCCATAAGTCCTTGGCCATTTATGTATGCATTATTTACCTCACATCTGTTGGCTCTGCAGTGGGGGTTTTCCACAGTTTTTTGTTTGCACAGGGATTCTCCTTCTGTGATGTGTCCCTAGCCAATATAATCTGCCATTTTGTGTGTGCCCCGTCTCCCCACTTCCTCATTGTTTCTGTGCAACCTCCATTTGGGAGGGTTGCCTGCTGCCTTTCCCTGTTCCTCCTGTATTTGGTCTAGCATTAGTTTCCTAGACCATGTCAACTTCTTGTCAATTTCACAGCATAAAAATAGGAAAAAAATAAAGCCCTTCTGATCTTTCTGAAATGGTGGCCTGAATAGTGGGAAGAAGTGCTATGTTGTGGGCAGGAAAAGGTAAAGAGAAGCACATAAACCTGAAGAAAGTTAAACACAGGCTGATCTCCTTTGCATTCCCTGTGAAGGGAGATAAAAAGTCATACTTTCAGGGCTTTCAGAAACCACAGGGATTCTCTGTTCTGAAGATGATGTGACTGCCAAAGAGTGGGAAACATGCATGTAATTGAGAATCAAATCTGAAGGGAATGTAGGCTCATGCAAAGGAGACCACAAATGGCCCTTGTGCACAGTCCTTGCATATTAAAATTCAGTGTGAAAAGTGCAATACCAATCCTCAACAAGCTAAGGTCTGTTCATATACTTAGAATTGCACTACATCTGCCTTGACTTTTGTGCTTCATTAGCATAGCCAATAGCACAATTCTTCTGAAGAATCCTGTTTTAGAATGTCCAGAGTGATCCATTTATCTGTATCCTCACCTCAGGCAGTTCATTTGTTGGAATTGCCACCAGGGGATTGCTGTCAGACCACCTGAGACAGGACCTGAGCAAAGGGTCAAGATGAAAGCAGAAGACAGCAGCACCCCTCTTAACCATAAAATAGATGGATGACACTAAAATAGAATGCTAAAATGGAGGAATTCACATCTCTAGCTCGACTCCATCACACTACTATTTTGCTGCCCTGCCTCCTCTCCCCTCGAATATGAATAAGAGGTCTTTCTAGGATTCTGGACTCACCTGCCTATCTGCTCATAACTTTGATAAGTCTATCTAACAAATTGAGAACTCCTTGGCTTTTCTTTGCCATCGACCCCAAGTTATCATGGATGGAAGGAAAGCTTTAAGAATCTCACTTGTTGGAGTAATTCAGATGAAGGCAGGCATATACCTATCTTCTCTTTGTCCCTTGGTAAATGGGAACCATTTCACTTTTATGTGAGTGCAGGCTAACCACCATAACATCGAAGTCAGAAAGAGGGGAGATAACGTCATTTGTTTTGGCAGTAATTTGATTATAAGAGGGAAAATAGTTCAGCAAAAAGAAATTTAGCAACCATTGAGTAAAAAGAAAATGTGCAGTAAATACAATCCTCAGATCTGTATCTAGAACATATCCCCTAAGCCGGGGAGTTAAAAAGTAGGCATAACAAACAATTCTGTTTGTTTGTCTTTTTCCCACTCATTTTTAGGGCTTCTTCAGACAAGACACTCATGTTCCTAAAACATTTCCTTTCCAAAGTCAAGTTGCCTTCCTCTACCACTTCAAAGTTCTCCATCCCTTCCTCCAGTTCCCATGGTAGCCCTCAACCTGCCCCATATCCTGGGGGGGATGGGGGTTCTGAAGTATTTTGTAAATTCAGTAATTGACACACTGATATGCTATTATATTAATCTGCCAATTGCTGATTTTAAAAACCTCTTACACACACATTCATGGTGCATTATATGGATTGGGGAAGGAAAATGGCTGCTGTGCCAGTGCAACTAGGAAAATCTGAACGTTTCTACTCACATAGCGCAGCCTTTGCTGAGGAAAAGCTGAGGAAACCTAGGTGATGCATTGAAGCACAACAGTTCTGTGAGGAAGTGGAGAAACACAGTTGCTTCCCAGTAATATGCAAGGCAGGCCAAATAACATATGTGTAAGAGACCTTCATTAACTACCGGCCAGTCATGGTGTCACAAGAAAAATTATTTGGCTGAATTTGCTACTCCATATGAACATAATAATTGTAATCCCTGCTAGTCTGGCAGATTTAAGGCTAAACAGAAAAGTTTGACCAGCAGCTTTTTGCCTACCTTTGAAGGTTAATCTCTGCATGTAAATTAAGCATTTGCCTTATGAAATTGCCATTTTTTATGCAGATACTGTTAGATGAGGTATCATTTCAGCTCTAACCTAACTGCCTAGTGGTGGTCTGAGTGACCGGATATGTAATTGGAGATGATAACTGCTTACACTTCAGTTAATCTCTGATCATCCCACAGTGGAGAGGGAGCAACTGGGAGGCATGCTGGAAGAGTAGGTCACTGTTACTATTGATGGGGTGGTATAATAGACTGTTTCCATCTCCATCTTGTGGTGCAGAACATAACAGATCTTTTGAAATTGGAAGTTAGACAAGCACAGGAGATATAATGATCTTGTCTTTCAAAATTTTGGCAATTAAAATTCTTGTCTGTATATCTCTTATGTGCAATTATATAAATTAAAAACTGATATTAACCATAGAATTATTGTAGTGTACTAATTTTGTATCCAAACATCTGTAAATCTTAGGAAAAGTGTACATTTCCAGTAGATAAGTCACAAAAGATCCATGAAATTCAAAGCAACAGCGTTTGGGGATTAATCAGAGTGGCTGTTTGAGCATTCCTAATTTCTCCAATCTAAGCTCCCTTTGCTAGAGCTGTTTTTTTCTCGTTGAGGGAAACATGTTGGTGCTGTGGTGCCTATGAATGTGGGGAAGTAGAAAACAAGAACAAAGGAAAAGGCTAAATTCTTCTTCCCATAGTTCAGCTTCCTTGATCTGAATTTCCCCCTCCCCAGAGCAGCTTTGAACCTTTCCTTTAGGAGATCCTGACTGCTGTTCTCACACATCCACACATCATATCTAGTTTGGTTCTCATTGCCAGAATGTACAGCTGAGGACAACAGCTCTGTCCTATCATAGAGGAAATTCTGATGTTTAGAGGATGACAGGTGAGCATCGAATGGTTTAATTAAATGTTACAGTGTGATTGAACCTCTCATGAGTTTTTAAACTGTGCATAGCAGCCTCAGATGACCTCTGATTCAGCATCCATGTGGATGGCTATGAGGTTAATTCAGGTGGCTGATTAAATCATCAGAAGATTCCTCCTCTACCACCAATTTTCATGAGTTTTAAGGAGCTCCAGCTTTCAGAGTTCATGTTTTATTTATAAGTAGTTTTAGATCTCTGTTAACTAGCTGATCATTTAAGCAAGAACAGTAACAGCACTATGACATTTTGATTTTGTTTTCTTCCTCATTCAAGCCATCAAATGATCCTTTTGAGACTAAGTGCCAGGAAAACAGCTGAAATCATTGAAGAAGATTTATAGACAAATAACTTCCCCAGTAAAACTGATTAATTTCTGACTGTAAAAGAGATGCGTGAAATCTAGCAGTTATAATGGCATTTTCTTACTATGCAAGGCTGTTAAAGCATTACCCACCGATCACTTGCATTACTCTTTAGACTTCCGTTTCCTGAGCAATTAGAAGAGACACTTAAGTGAAGACTAAGTTGCATGTTTATTATGTAGAAATAAACACAATAATTGGAGTTTGGCTCAGAGGAAAGCTGCAGAGATGCTAAGAGAAATAATGCAGTAAACATAAAATTGAGACCAACAGTTAGCTTAGAAACATACACAGGGTTGAAAGGCTGCAGCCTGCAAGTAATTTTCTTGTGTATTTTTACTTCATCAATATACCATTCATGTTTAAATTATCATTGTGTGTAGGCATTCAAAAACAGTAAGCATGGTCTACTTAGTCATTTTTGCCAGGATTTGTTAATTACATAGCATTGCCAATTCTGGGTTGGGAAATTCCTGGACATTGCGGGGGTGGAACCTAGAGGAGGGAGCTCAGCCAGACTATTATGTATTTTATTTTTAAAAAACCTTTCATTGCTGCCCTTCTAGCCAAATAAGGTCCCCAAGGAGGCAAACATCAAAACAGCATTTAAAATATATAAAGCATTTAAAAAATACACAAATGGAAACATATAGACATATCAGTGTTACAACCACAATGTCATAAAGTCCACCCTCTAAAGCAGGCGTTTTATCCAGGAAAACCAATCTCTGTACTCTGGAGGTTAGTTGTCGTTTCAGGAGGTCTCCCAGACCCACCTGGAGATTGTCAACTGTAGGAGAAAACAATTGTGTATTTTGTTAAATAACCTATACAGGTATACTGGACTTTCATCTCAGGGAGATGGTCTCTCAATTATGGTTTTAAGAGTGGGGAACACAAGAGGTCCATCTCTTCATTTTCTGTATCAATGCGCTGCCTGGTAAAAGTCTTTCTTTTGTATTGCATTTGTGTGCTTGTTTGAAGGATAGTATATAATATTTGCCATTTATCCATTACGTTAGAAAAACAATGTGCCCAAACACTGGTTGCTATGAGTCTTTTATTAGGAAGTGGCACAGCTGTGGTCTCACAATAACTAATAAAAAGGGACAGAAGAACCCTGTACAATTGTTCTAATGCACTGGCATAAATTTGCTCATGTCTGGACAACTGGCAAGAGTTCACCCCTACCATTTCGATTTCTGTAAAGTATCTATAAGAAGTCCTTTAGCCCATAAATTTTTTAGCATGCCATTCTATTCACATGTTGGTTATTCTAGCACCCCAACTAACCCCTCCCCCAATATTTTATTTTCCAAAAAAGCCATATTTGGTTCCATACATTTGGCTGTAGAACCATAGGTTATGGACCTGTGATATACCATTACATTAGCTATCCACTGCATTTTTATCCTATCCATCTTCCATAGAACTCAGGGGGACACTCCTCCTTGATTTTATCATCCTTGCCACTCTGTGAAGTAGGATAGGCTGAAAGAGGGCAAATGGTCCAAGGTGACCCTGCAAGTTTTGTAGTCAAGAGGGAGTTTAATCTCAGATATCCCCAGTCCTACAGTGAGATGCTAACCATTATACTACTCTCTGGCCATTCAGTACTTCGACAGGATCAGATATTGCCACAGCTTGCAATGCATTGACACCTTCAGTTTTATGGATCATACCTGTTTGACAAGTAGTGAGGTTGGAACATAAGAAATATCTGAACTGTTCACCTCTGCCCCTTGCCCTAAACTTTGACAATCTGTCTTTAAGCTTTGCCTGGCAATCCTAACCATGCACTATTAAAAAAAACCCTTTCTATACAATGCATGTAATCAAAAATGCATTCCTTTTATGAAAGAAGAAGCATGTATCTTTCTGAATGAAAAAGATGAGGAGCTGGGCAGTCCAACCCTCCCCGTATTTACTTAGAAGCAAGTCCCAGTGAACTCAATTTGGTTTGTTTCCAGGAATGTCCGTATAGGATTGCAGCATTAATCTTAAATGTCCTTGCCCTCTACTTACTCTGATTCTTCAGGAATTGTTCCAAGGGTCTTCTGCTGTTTTTATTTGATCTCTGGAACAGCAAAGGAACTGCTCCACTCCCGAGGTCAGGTCTCTTTCAAGTGCAGCATTACCCCTTCTGTTTATTGTATGATCTGCTGGTGACATCAGCAGCGCTGGACCCTCCTCTGCCTTTCTTCTTGGTAATCCCCACTCCAGGCATGATCCCACTTTACAAAGAAGCAGCAGATTTGTTTCCCCTGAATGGCAAACAGGGCAAATTTAGCCTTTGTATTAGGGCAATAGAATCTTGCTTTTCACCCCTCCAACTGAACCAAATTTATTAGAGAAAATTTGGTGGGATACACAGTCTTAAAAGCTCAGCTGGAATGTGTTCCGCAGGTTAGGAAAGGCAGCGCCCAGTCCAAAAGAAAGCCACCATGGTTAACAAGGGAGGTTGAGGTAATTATTAGGAAAAAAAAGATGTCTTTTAGAAAATGGAAGTCCAACTTAACTGATGAAGAATACCAGAGAGAACACAAATGGTGGCAAAAGAGAAGCAAGTTAGCTGTAAGGGAGGCAAAAAAGGATTATGAGGAGCATGGCTCGCGAACATCAAGACTAGCAACAACAAACAGTTCTTCAAAGTACATCAAAGCAGGGAAGCCAGCTAGGAAGCCGGTAGGTCGGATTAGGCGATGTGGAAGGAACAAAAGGTGTGCTAAAGGTGACAGGGAGATTGCAGAGAAGCTGAATGAATTCTTTGCATCTGTCTTCACCCAAGAGGAGGTGAGGAAAATTCCTGCACCTGAACCAAGCTTCTTAGGAGTGAATCGAGGAACTAGCGAAGTTAGTTGGTAGACAAGGAAGAAGTTCTGTGGCAGCGTGATAAACTAAATGCTACCAAATCCCTGGCCCCAGGTGTATCTATCCAAGAGTTCTTAAAGAAGCTCAAGCATGAAATTGCTGATGTTCTCACAATATGCAACTTATCCCTGAAATCAGGCTCCATCCTGAAGACTTCGGAAGATGGCCAATGTCACACCAATCTTTAAGAAAGGGTCTAGGGACCGAGGAAATTACAGGCCAGTCAGTTTGACATCTGTTCCTGGTAAATTAGTAGAATCTATCATTAAAGATAAAATTATTAAACATGTAGAAAAGCAAGACCTGCTGAGAAGAGTCAGCATGGCTTTTGTAGAAACAGAAGTCCTGTCTTACAAACTTAATAGAGTTCTTTGAGGGTGTAAACAGACATGTGGATAAGGGAACCAGTGGACATTGTCTACTTGGATTTCCAAAAGGCTTTTGAGCAAAGTTCTCACCAGAGACTGTTGAAAACTCGCTTAATGAAGGAATAAGAGGAAGTCCTCCTATGGATTAAAAAGCTTTGGTTGAGGAACAGGAAACAAAGGTGGGTATAAATGGGAGGATTCTCACAATGGAGAGATGTAGGGAGTGGGTGTCCCCAAGGATCCGCTTTGGGACCAGTGCTCTTTAACTTATTCATAAATGACCTGGAAGTAGGAATTGGAGTAGTGTGGTGGCCAAGTTTGCAGATGATACCAAATTATGTAGGGTGGTAAGAACCACAAGGATTGTGAGAGCTCCAAAGCGGACCTTGGGTGAGTGGGCTAAATGGCAAAATGCAGTTCAATGTGAAATGTAAAGTGATGCAGTAGGGGCAAAAAATCCAAACTTCACATACATCGCTTACAGGGGTCAGTGCTATCAGTCACAGACCAGGAAGGGATTTAAAGTGTAGTTGATAGTTCCATGGGAATGTCAACTCAATGCATGGCAGCTGTGAAAAAGGCAAACTCTATGCTGGGGATAATTAGGAAGGAATTGAGAATAAAACTGCAAAGATTGTCATATATAAAACGTGAGATGCTAGACGCGCAGATACTTGTGTTCAGTTCTGGTCGCCACATCTCAAAAAAGGATATCGAAGAGATAGAAAAAAGTGCAGAGAAGAACTAGCGAGGGATGATTGAAGGATTGGAGCACCTTCGCTATGAGGAGAGGCTGCAGCGCTTGGGACTCTTAGTTTGGAGAGGAGCGCCTGAGGGATATGATTGAAGTCTATAAAATTATGCATGGGGTGAAAATGTTGACAGAGAGAATTTTTCTCTCTTTCTCACAATACTAGAACCAGGGGGGCATTCATTGAAAATGCTGGGGGGAAGAATTAGGACTAATAAAGGAAACACTTCTTCACGCAACGTGTGATTGGTGTTTGGAATATGCTGCCACAGGAGGTGGTGATGGCCACTAACCTGGATAGCTTTAAAAAGGGCTTGGACAGATTTATGGAGGAGAAGTCAATCTATGGCTACCAATCTTGATCCTCCTTGATCTCAGATTGCTAATGCCTTAGCAGACCAGGTGCTCAGGAGCAGCAGCAGCAGAAGGCCATTGCTTTCACATCCTGCATGTGAGCTCCCAAAGGCACCTGGTGGGCCACTGCGAGTAGCAGAATGCTGGACTAGATGGACTCTGGTCTGATCCAGCAGGCTAGTTCTTATGTTCTTATGTTCTTATACCATCAGCCTTCATGCAACACAATGAGGCTGATTGCCAACAGCTTGTCAACATGCTATTGTCTCTTTTACCCTGATTTTAAAACTTCCGCTCCACTTTTTCCATGTGTTTGAGGCTCCCTGATGGGCTCTCTTTCAGCTGTCATTCAGATTGATGGGTTTTTGCCCAGCTTTCCTGAAGTTGGTCTTGCTCAGTGCGCCCCTCGATTTTAATTAACCTGACTGAAAACTGATTTGCCTATGCAGATGAGCAAGACTGAACATCTGCCTGTGTACCCATCTGATCTCACCATAATTTCACACTTGAATTAAAGCCATAGCATTATACAGGAGAGAAGAGGCTTCTGTCATTTAAAAGGGAACCCTTTGCCCAGCCTTATAGTGTCATCTTCAGGCATGTCTGTATAATGATGGAACCCCTCTTCCATGGGGATCCTGAGGCCACTCTGAAGATGAGGGGGGTGGCTCCAGGACTTACACTTTCTGTAGGATTTATGCTTTCAGGAAAAGAGGTGGTGTTATTCCAAACACATGACCATGGATGTAGGTGTAGAATTTTTATGGGGTGGGTTCAGGGGCGGGGCTCATGGGGCGGGGGTGGCCCTGCCTTCCCTAGCCCCGCCTCCAGCCTGAAAGCCAGCCATGGCCCAGGAAAGAAAGTCTCGCCTCACAAAGCAGGTCTCGCAAGAGGCGAGACTTTCTTTCCTGGGCTCCGGCTGGCTGCAAGCGTACGATGCAGGCTGTGCCTGTGTGGGCTCAGAGAAGCACCCGCCCCCGCTGGACATGCAAATGAGGGGTAAACCTGAGGGAAAAAACCTTACCTACGTCCCTGCACATGACTAATCCCCGTGCCATGGTGTCAGGTCTGACGTAATCATATTGCAGGCAGTCCACAGATGTCCTTTATTTCTTTATTTTATATCTTTAGCCATTGACATTTTCTTCACTGCCTTTGGCTACAGATGACACTCATTGGTAGCAGTTGTAATAAGAGCTTTAGGCTCAGATCCCTTTCATTGCAATATCTTTCTGGCTGCATTATGATGTTGCTTTTAATCAACATGCATGGACCCAGGTTATTGCTATTCTTGGGGCATGCCTGCTTTTGCATCTATAGCACAGTGAAGGAATTCCAGTCAGAAAGCAGAAAGCAGAGACTAGATGGCCATCTGGCAGCAATGCTGATTCTGTGAACTTCAGATCTTGAGAGGGAGGGCAGGAAGGTTCTTGTTACCCTTTCTTACATGCCCAAGGTAAAGCTGATCAACCCTTTGGGGTTGGGAAGCAATTTTCCTCCAGACTAGATTGACCAGGAATCCTGGAGATTTATTGCCTTTCTCTGAGCATAACAAAAATAATTTAATAGGGAGTGATGTGTATATATGTATGTGTGTGTGTGTGTATAAAAAATAAAAAATGCTGAACCACTAACTTAATGGACAAGCATGTAAAGTCTACATACAATAAAATCTTTTACTAAACTTGCAATACACCTTTCAAATATACAAACAATACTATTTCCAATAAAGATACATATCCACTGACTTCATGGATCGACATGCAAAGTCTTCATAGAATTATGTCTTTTTCTGAACTTGCAACAATTATTCAAGCAACAATACTTTTGCAAACAACTTTTCAAGTATCCAAGCAATACTAGTTGATAAGGTTTCGCAGTTCTTTTGTTTCTCAGCTGCTTCCTCGGTTGTTTCCTCAAAAGTCTGTTGCTTCAAATCACCCAGGAGAATCTTAAGTAATTTCACAGAAGCATTTCAGATTCTTAACCCTGATTTCTACACACAGTATACAACATGAAGTTTTTTATTTGTGATATATATGAAAACAGTGTAGGTTTTGTATAGTGGTATATTGCTTATTATTTTCTATAGGCATAGAGCAGGAGACACTGGGGAAACGTGTGGTAGTTGTGAATTTTCTGTGCTGTGCAGGATGTTGGACCAGAGGACCCTTGAGGTCCCTTCCAGTGCTATGTTTCTAAATAATGTGAGATTCTTTGAATAGTAATTTCTAGAAAAGTAGAATATCAATTAAAAATAATAATTAATATCCTAGTTACTGTGCAGATAACCACCCACCTATCCCATTTTAAAGCATGGAGTACTTTACACATATACCTTGAACTATAGTTCTGTGGCACAGTGAAGTGATGACTGATGCACAGTTGTTGTGATGGGATGGCATCTGTTGCAAATGATACCCCACTAGGTCATCTTGCTCACTCTACTGATGACATGGAACATAAGCATTTGTACTGTGACCTGAAAGACTGTGAACTATGCTAAAATAAGCACAGTCTGATGGAGAGCTATGACAGTCTTGACAAACAAGTTGGTCATCTGACCTGGACCTAATAGAACCATCTAGTTGTACTTCTGAAGCTTCAGTCATGATGGTTCGCACTTGTGTCTGATAAAATAAACAAGATCTTAGCCCAGAACAATCTCCCCAATCTGAATTTTTAAAAATTACTGTGACTCACTTGCCATTTTTTAAATGCCTGAGTTGTTTAGAAGTAATTTATTTCATACGGAGGTCTATTATTGTGATTCACCCTAAAAACCCAAACACACTGTTCAGCAAGTAAGTCCCAGGAAAAAAATTCATGCACAACCGAATAACAGGATGAAAGTTGCTTGTGAGTTGCTAAATGGTGTTGGGGGCAAAACAAGAGCAAGACCATCTTTCTAGGCTGAACTAAAGGGAATTAACTGAATTAACTGATGACATAACAAGGAAAGTTGTAATAAATTTAATTTCTGTATAGCTGCCAAGCATCAAGGGAATCAATAGTAGTCTATGGAATAGAAGAGAAAACAGGGAAATTTCAAATAGAAAACATTTCAGAGAAACACACGAGACTAAGGCTGTTTCCGCACGGCCCAAATATGATGCCTTAGGGATGGCAAAAATGCCGTCCCTAAGGCGCCGTTTGCACAGCCGGCGCCGCTGAAACACAGCAGCGTGGCGCTCGCACCTGGCTTCCCTTCACCTCCCCCAGGGCGGTGTCAGGCCGCCCCAAAAAACCTCCCTCCTGGAGGTTTTTGAAAAACAGTGTGTTCTCGGGCCAACTGCGCGGTGCTAATGGTAATCGCTGGAACACGCTTGTTTTCCTCATGCCCACTTGTTTCACCTGCCACTCATCTCCAGTGCCGCTTCATTGGACTGCTGAGACCCTCCCTCGCTGTCCTCCGACCCCTGGAGGTTGGAGGGCAGCGTGGGTGGGTCTTAGCAGTCCAGCAGGGTGACGCAGGACGACGAGGTGAGTGGGGGGGGACGGGGAAGAGGCGGCTCTGTGCGGAGCTGCCTCTCCCGCGTTGGCCTCTGCGGGGGCCGCTTACACGCTCCCGTGCAGGGGCGCCCTTTCCGCAGTGCGGAAAGGGCCTAAGAGAGAGGTATATGAATCAAACCTTTTGCATTAAAAAAAGCTAGGGATTATGCAAAAAGTACAGAATTATTCTACCATCCATCATGTACGCTGAGAAAGACTTTTTAAAATGGAACAAAAGGAGAAATTGATTTCACCTACTCTGATACTATCATTTACAGGGATAGCTTGTTTCTTCTAAAGGGCAGTGTATCTCGCAGAGATAGGAAAATTTGTAAGCTGAAACAATGTTTTCATTTACACATTTATTTAAACATTTACATTTCTCTTAAAAATCTATTCAAAGATACATACATACATACAACCAACAATTGATGTGTAATAAAAAATAATGAAACTCTATTAAACTCACAACCATGATACATGATACATCATACATTACATTCACCTCAACTCAAGCATACCATTTTTTTTGCCAAATACTCTTTGAAAGAGCACCACATTACAGATTTCTGGATGAGGGGAAACACACTTCATATGGGACTCCATACTCCCATATGAACCTACCCAAGCACTCCTGTCATCTTCAGAAGTCCAGCTTTGGGTGCCTCTGTCATCTAAAGCAAGAGGAGTGGCAAGCCAAGAACTGGCTTTTTTAGTTGTGACACCAAAATTCTGGAACTTGCTCCCCAGGGAGGTTCATCTGTCTCATGTTATTGTTGTCTTTTGCCCGCAGGTGAAGACTTTTTCATTTCATTTGGTGTTTCCTCACTAGCCATTAGCCATCCTCCCTATCTCTGTGTTTTTTATTTATTTTAATATTTATAATCTTAGAAACCTTGAATTGGGTGGAAAGTCAACATAGAAGAGTTTTACATAAATGCATAAAATTCTAGAATTCCTTGGACAAACTGTTTCATAGTGATGGTGCCACCATGAATGGTGACTGAAGAAGCCCTTACCTAAACTAATTGTTAGCTTTTTAAATTTATCTTTAGGAGATAAATGTTGGATTTATCATAAGGAGACTCTTAAACCACTAGAGAATATGCCCAGATGCCCAGTGAACCTATGCTCATTTCTAGTATATACAGGGCTGCTGTTGTGGCCTTCACCATTTGTGCAATCGTGCCTTACTCATATGATTAATATATTCTTATAATTCCCACTGGGCTATGAGCCTGCCAGTGATCCACATTGCTGATCACACAGGGCTTCTAAATGAACAAAATGGGCTAGGATTACCAAGAGAAGGGAGTAGGGTAACGACATTTCTGGGGGGCATGGACATGATGCAAGAGGTCTACAGAGCTGGGGACATCATGCAAAATACTTTCATGTGATGTGCAGATTGGGAGGGTTTCTTAGAAGGCAACTGGGTGTCTGGGGTGCATATGGCAGTTCTCAGTAGCTTAGGGATAAAGCACTGTAAACACAAGTTGCATAAAAAGGTAAATTTGCTTGTCAAAGGTGATACTGTCTTCCTCTTGAGGTTGTCCATCCAGGCTATACCACAGAGCTGGTATCTCCAAGTTTTTGGAACAGCTGCAAAAAGAAGTCATTCTTACCAACAGGTCTTCTCTAAAAAACGCCCAGAAGAGTTTCCCTTTCATCCTCTCAAAGTGCCAGGAAGTTCTCAGGGTACATTACAGTAGGATATCATTCACCCTGGGAACTATGTTTCTTTTGCCAACCCCAACTAATTTGATGCATTCTGAGAAGCAGAGTTTCCAGGATACATGGGATCCTAATGTGAGTGTAAGCATGGGGGACTCAGGAACCCTTTGGCCCTCCCAGTGATATCAATAAGAATGCCATGGTTTCCCAATCAATAGAGGTGGTTGAAAACAGGTTTGAGATAATTTGGTTTGTCCATTTGGTCAGATTCAAATAATTTAACAACCGGTTCCGGTGGTGGGAATTCAAATAATTTAATAACTGATTATTTATAAGCACCATTTTAACAACAACTGAGGTTATATGCCATAGACACCTGTCAGTTAATGTCTATGATCACTGGTCATCAGCATTACATTGCTCTGTTCTTCTATACTATTTTTCTAAGCTACATTCTAGCTGTTGCACAAATCATAAATGATCATGTAGTCTTTTAAACTTTTAGGAGAAGAAAAACCATTTGTTTGGGGGAAAACTAAACTGGGTCACCTATCCTCTCAAAGCATCATACTATCATTTCATATGTCCTTTCTTTCTTAAAATGTGTTCTTTACTGTGTACTTCAGTTGTGGAACACATATAATACCCCATGAAAAGAAGAACAGGAACTGAAAAGCAAGTGCCATGCCCACTCCCCAGCCATCCTCTCTCCCCATGAATTATGAGCAGAGGTGGAGTGAGGGGAAACTGCGCCTGGGGCGTGTGCGTGCCCTGCATCCCTGCCATGGGGTCACCCGCCCCATCACACCCCCTCAACGACCTGGCCATGCCTCTGCCACTGCTCCGCCTGGGGCATTGTGCCCCCGGCCCCATAGGCGCTACGCCACTGATCATGAGACAGGACATTGGGTGTTCCCACAATACTGGGATCATCCACAGTCGGAGCACAACTTGCTCCTGGAGTTGCCCCTTTGAGTTGGAAAATCTCTTTGGATGAGTCTTATAGGTGGCACAATGGGGTGGCTGTGGAATGAGTGTCCATGTGAAAGGGGGTGGGGAGGGGATAAAGCTAAACTCCTAATTTTAGCCAGGCTGAGTCACAGTGCAACTTTGTGCCAACATGATGGAGGGAAGGGGGGTACAAAGGCATCAGCAGTACAGAGCGGGTACAGAGGAGAGCACAGATTCATCAGCAGGAAGCAGCAGGAAGACAAAGCAGGCAGATGCTGTCCCCATCCACTCCCTCACTGGTTGTCACTATTTCCGCAGTGGGGGTACCTTTTCCCATCCCATGTTTTATTGTCTTAACAAGCCCAGGCCAGCCTAGTGCTACATTAGGGCTAATCGTAGCCCTAAATCTGGAAATGTGTTTCTTGCACAACTAATGCACAATCAGGAAAGGATCTTAGTAGTTCAGAAAATCTGAAGATCTGGGTCACTAGTGCATTTGCTTCTTTCACCTAAGCCTAATACCCTTAAACTAAGGTTTTTCCTTTCCCTCATGAGGACATGACCACCCAAATTTGATTTACCTTGCTCAAAAATGGAATATTCACCAATGATGCCAGAAATCCAAAGACAATTGGGAAGAAGTTCCTGATAACACAGAAGGATTTGTTAGATGCTGCTGAAAAATTAAAACTGCTGCAGCTATTTTTAGTTTCACTCTCAAATTCCTTCAGATGTCGAGTGCTTGTTATATAGAAAAAGGATATAGGATCTAAGCAAAGAAGGAACACATAAGAAAAATGCTCAACCCTTTCCATTTCCTCAAGCCCCCGCTCCTTGTGGGCCGCTTTGCCTCCAGCCAAGATTGAAACTGACCTCGAAAGAAGAAAAAGTGTTGCAGGGTGGTAGACCTAAGCAGCTGGCAACTTTACCTGCAATTCATATCAACCTGAATATGTTAAATCTGATGTTGTATTTGAGGAGATAGGATCTAATCCATAAAAGCATATGCTGGAAGCTTTCCATCTCAGTATGACACTGTGAATTGGCCAGCCTGTCAACTCAGTACTGCATTCTAATTGCTGTATACTGTGTTCCTGCTTCCAGCTCAGGAAATTGAACTCAGATGTTAGAACCGTGGTGGGGAACCTATGGCACTCCAGATGTTCATGGACTACAATTCCCATCAGCCCCTGCCAGCATGGTCTATTGGCCATTATGGCAGGGGCTGATGGGAATTGTAGTCCATGAACATCTGGAGTGCCATAGGTTCCCCACCACTGTGTTAGAATGACTGGATTCAGATGAAGTCATCCATGATTCTGGCCTGGCTTGATCTCTGTCTATTATTCATTGTCCATAGAACTCAGTACAGACCACATGATTCCCCCCTCCTCCTTTTTATCCTCATAATCATCTTCTGAGGTAGGTTAGGTTGAAATAATTACTAGCTCATGCTCACAACACCAGCTCACAACAGCCTGACTGAGTACATAGTTTCCCATATAAATGTTAGTGGATGAGTCACCTGAAGAGGTTAATGAAGCCATAGGTCTCCAGCACCATGCCCAGGACTGGCCACCTAAGCAAGACTATGAGTATGCCTCCCAAGAAGAAAGAGGTTCCCTTCAGTTTTTGCCTCTGGAAGAAGAAGCCAAAGGTCCTCTTTAGTCCAATGATAATGGCCAGGCCAGACAAGAACAGGATCTATGGAGAAAAGCAACAACCCTCAAGATGTATTAAGATGTATTACACACAATCAATACAATATCATCTCAATATGTGTCAGGAATAAAGGGTAACTAGGATCCTATGCAGTGAGCTGGAAATTTATGAACTTTCTATCTCTCTTAATAATTCTGATTTCTCTCTCTCTGGAGGAGAATGTTAATTCTGCTTTATCCCTTTCCTTTGCCTAGTAGAAATTCTTCAGCAATAGCTGACCAAAAAGTTTCTCACCGCATGATTAGATGGTGCACCATGTTTTTGCAACATAGACGTCTACATTTCGTGTAGCATTCTGTACCCTTCTCCCTGCCTTGTTCACTGCATACACTGGTCCATGCATGGAGCATAACTCTGCAATTTGCAAAGACAGTTCAGATAATCCTATTAAAAGTTCAAATGTTTGCTTGATTAAAATGGAATCAGTTTCCAAGGAAGTTTGCTTAGCTTTGGGCTATTTCTCGAAAGTGGGTTTAATGAACCTTAAGTTCTAATGAAGATCTGTAACAGATAAGAATTTAGGCTTTCTGTAACCATATACAAAACCATCTTATCTGCCCTGAGACAAAAAAAAATCTGGAACTTTACAAGAACTTACATTTCCAAATGCAAGCAGCACAGAGTCCATGTACAACAGGATTCCAAAAAGAAGGAAAAATGCCCCAAACCCCACAAGTCCCACACCAATCTCTGCAACAGATGAAATGAACACGATTAGAATTGTAGCAGTCTGAAGAGACAAAACTGGGCAAGCAAGTCCCAGCTGGGTCCACTTCAGCTGCTTTGTGGGTGGTCCATCTGAGGCCGGGGTCAGCAGACTCCCCTCCCCTCCCCTCTCCTGCCCTCCCCCACCCCCACCCTCACCAGCTGGGCTCCCAGCCGGCAGCCGGCAGCCCCTTCTGCCCTCCCCTCTGGGCAGAGGCATAGCTAGGAAAAATGGAGCCTGATGCAAAATCTGAGTTTTGTGCACACGCCCCCCCCCCCGGGGCGGCCACTGTGATGCTGGAATCCACCCCCAAATAGCATCACTTTCAATGGTGTTTAAACTAAATCCACCTTAAAGGAAGAATCTGGGGTCCCCAGTTAAAACAACATTGAAAGTGATGCTGTTTTGGGGTGGATTATCCCCCACCCTGAAACAGCATCACTTTCAGTGTTTAAACTGGGGACATCAGATTCTCCCTTTAAATCCATGCAACCCTGCAGATCCTTGCTCCCTGCTCCGGCTTCCCTGCTACAGAGGATACCTCAGCCAGCTTCGGGACCTGGCTTCTAAGACTGAAGAGTCTCCCTGCCTTCTCCCCCTATCCATCTTGCTTCAATCCCAGATCCTGGAAATGTGTAGTCTGCTCATGGTGTGACCCTATAACACCCCCTGCTGACTTTTCTGAGGGTACCGTGCCTATTGGGTCAATCTGTAGGTACAACATGGGTGCTCACAAAAGTTGATAAAAAGCTAAAAATATCTGACTTGTCTCCCCTGGGAGCAGAAACAAAGCACTTCACTGCCTCTAATCTTTAATTTAAAAAATAATGCTAGCAGAGTAGGCAGAGTATGTCACTATAATCTTACATACTCTGAAAGACCAATTGAGCCGGCAACAGATACCCCAAATAGACTCAAGTTCACTTGCATAGTTAACTTGACACCGCTGCTATGTGAATAAATGACTAACCCCTCTCCACAGCTTGTGGGATATATTCCTACTCACTCTGGAGGTCCGTGATCTCCATCATCTTCACTGCTGAAGGCCTAGAGGGTGATTGCTAGATTTTCATTTGTATGTGTGTCAGGAAAGGGAGGGGTGTGAAAGAGAAAAAAGGACGCTATCTAGGTGTTGAACCTTGGAAAGACCTTTAGCCTTTCCAAATCACCCTGCAAATCATTAACCTCTTACTAGTGCAGACTTCACTTAGAGCTACCAGCTTGTCACTGTGAAGACTGCCTGCATTTGTGCATGTGCTATCACAATGACTTGTTTTGTACTGTTTTCCTACTTCAGAAAAGAATCCGGAACATCAGCAGACAATATGGGGAGTTGCCAGCTCCAGCTCAAGAAATTCCTGAAGAATTAAAAAAAGAAGAAATTCAAACAGGAAAGGTCCATAATCTGGATGGTTTTTCAGGTTTATATTATAAATGCTTTGAAAATATTTTACAGCCTCCGCAGCATACCATTAACTCTATTTTTGGAGGAAAGAAAATGCAAGGTTCTTGGAAGGTTGCTAAGATAGCATTAATATAAAATGAGTCCAAGAGATATCTTTGGCAAAGAACTTCAGACCAACAGCAATGTTGAATATTTATTACAATTTTAGCAGATAGTCTAAAAGTTGTGTTGCAGGATTTTATCCACTAAGGCTTTTTTTTGCCTAAAAGACAATTGAGAGATAATGTCAGAACTGTACTAATTGTGTTGGAATACTTGGAAAAACTTAATGAAAAGTAAGCTGCTCTGATATTTTTGGATGCACAGAAAGCATTTGACAATTTGAAATGGTCTTTTTTGTTAAGGTTTTAGAAAATATGGACTTCAGAGAGAATTTTATGAAATGGTTGAAATAATCAAAACAGCACAAATAATTTTCAGTGGGAACTTAACAAAAGGGAACAAGACAAGGATGTTCACTCTCTCTGTTGTTTACACTTGTCTTGGAAATATTAAACAGAGATACAAGAGGTGATGAGTGGATTGGTGGTATAAAATTTTTAAAAGAGACTTATAAACTTAAGAACATTCACTGATGATGATGCTGATCTTGGAAAATCCTAAAAAGGGAGCTGAACCTTTAATCAATCAATCAATCAATCAATCAATCAATCAATCAATTCCATTCATTCATCAATCAATCTATCTATCTATCATATCCATTTATTCATTCTATCTGGTCTATTCATTCATTCATTCATCTATCTATCTATCTATCTATCTATCTATCTATCTATCTATCTATCTATCTATCTATCTATCTATCTATCTATCCATCTATCTATCTATCCATCTATCTATCCATCTATCCATCTATCCATCTATCCATCTATCCATCTATCTATCGATTATTAATAGGTATTTATTAATTAATTGGTATTTATACCCGCCTCATACTAGCATCTCAAAGCAGCTTACATAAATTAAAAACAATTAAAAACCACAATAAAAACATCATCAATAAAATATAACAATTAAACGACAATAAAAATAGCCTTAAAGTAATTCCAACCTTGATTCCCCCACCCTCCCCTCCATGTGAGGTGACCGAGAGAGTTTGGCTCCTTGGCAGTGTTCAAAATTAATAAACAGAAAATGAAGGTTTTAACAAAGAATATGAGCATACAGGATGAACTGAAAAACCCTTTGAGGTTCATTCTCAAAATTTTTGTGGTGACTCGAGCCATCATTTTGACCATTTCATTCAAAATTCTTGAACATGTTTTATTTGTTTGTTTTTTCCACTTAATACCCTGCCCTCCCCCAGCAATGCTGGGCTCAGGGCGGCTTCCAACAAGATACAGTTTAAAAATACAATATATACATTAAAACATGCAATTTAAAACCACAAATCCTAATTTAACTTCAACAGATGGCATTCAAATTGTATACCTATGATATAATAATAAACTCATTGGTTAGTTGTTTGCAGTGATGGTAAATAATGGTTAAGAACCACTCACAGCAATTAGAACCTCCAGAGGGCAGAGACTGGGAGGGAAGAGAAAAAAGGAGGGAAGGAATGGACGGGAAGGAAGGAAGGGAGGCCAGCTGATCTACTTAACTGTTGCTGCCTCAACCACTTCTGGAGCAACTTCAAGGGCAGCTCTACGCAGGGTGAGTTACAGAGGAGGTGACGGTTGCATGGATCACTGTGAAATCCAACAGGTAGGATACAGTGTAGCAGCAATAACTCATATGTAAAAGAGGGGGAAACCTTAGTCCAAAAAGGTCCCCCAGGATTTCTTCTGTTGAATTAATAACTGTTCAAATCTCCCATTTCAGTGAATGGACTAAGGACTCTGCATTCAGTAGCATCAGATGTGTGCTTGGGTATTCTTGTGTGTTATATTATATTTTTCATATATGTCCCAGTTATCTTGTTTATGTATTTATGGTGCACTCTCCACTTTAGCACTTTATTAAACAGCAGCTTGCACTTTAAGTAGTTCATGAATCGGTGCCATTAGGATAGAGTGATTTTTGTGAGTTTGCATGGATCACTGTGGCCACGTGAGTACAGAACAGGTAAGGGACCAGCTGCCTGACTTGACAAAGATGAGGAAAATGCTTTCTTAGTTACATTTCTGATCTTCAGTGAACACCCAAGATTACCCCCAGACTCTTGATGGGAGGGGCTGGTACCAGCTGTGTTCCATCAAGAGGGGGAAGCTAAATCCTCTGATCCAGGCCATCTAGGCCCAGCTACAGGAACTCCATCTTCAGTGTCTGAAGGTTTCAGGTGGCTGTGCTTCAACCACACCACCACAGCTTCCAGGCACCTGTCCATCAACAGATGCAGGAGGATGTCATCTGCATATTGTTAGCAACTGAGCCTGAGACATTGGGGAGAAGATCACCCTCTGTGGGATCCCCCATGCCAAGAGGTGTCATGTTAAAATCCTCTTCCTTAGCTCCACCCTCTGCCCATGACCCTGGAGAAACAAGCTCAGCCATTGCAGGACTATTCCATGTACTCCAGTGTTGGTGAAGTGGGGGTTAAACATGGTTGACCATATGAAATGATGCTGAGAAATTTGATAACGCCACCAGTTGCAGACCCACCTCAATTGAGATTTCTGTGGAAATTGTCTGTGAGGGTGGCAGGTCTTCGTCCAGTGGCCAGGTCATCCAGTGACCAGACTGGAATGGACTGGTGTGGCCCCCAGGAAAGCCTGGAGTTGTTCTGCTACCACCCATTCAAGAAATGGTAGACTGGACAGGGGTTAGCTAGATCAAAAGGATAGTGTTGGTTTCTTTAGCAGCATCCTCACCACTACTGCCTTCAATATTTCCAGGAAGAACCCTAAACTCAGAGAAAGGTTGATAATGTATTTCAGGGAAGCTCATCCCCTCCCTCCCGCCTCCTGCACTGGCTTTAACCAACCAGGACAAGCATGGATCAAGGAGGTTAGTTGTCCATTTAATAGCAGATAGGACCATGTTTACCTCAGTCTGAGAGAGACATCTGAATTGATCTGATGCAGGACCCAAAAATGATTGCATTAACATTGGTGGGGAGGTCGTGGTGGAACAACAAAACTTTAGCCACCAAACAAACAAAGAAACCCCTCATAAAAGCCAAATTAATAACATTTTGAGAGTCTCTTGACAGGGATGTAAGTGATCTAATTATCTTAAAAAATTGTGTCGGGCATAAGTCTGTGGATGCAATGGAGGTTACATTGGCCATTTCTCCACTGGGAAATTAAGTCCAGATACAACTAGGCTTAAAAAGAAATGGCACCTTTTCATCGCGGTTTCACCCTCCCCACTGCAGCGTGTGTGTGATGAGGACATCCACGTCTATCACGCTTTCAAACAGTGCAGCACTCCCCACAATCACGCGATCAAACGCGCAATCTGCTCAGCTGCTCTTTCTTCCTCATCCTGATTGGCTGTTGCACTGTGTTAGGGGGGAAAAATTTTAAAAAAACTTTTTAAAAAAACTTTTTTTTTGCATAGCTATGTCACCACATGGATGCATAGATAGGTCAGTAGCTGTTTTTCATGCTAAGTACTCTTTACCCACGCAGCTGCGCTGGCACAAAAGTGTAATTTTTACAGTTGGCACAGAAATCTTGTTCCACACAGCCACGTTTCAAGTTAGCCTCCGCTGGCATGATAAAAAGGACTGTGTGCACTTCGCATACAGCCCGCCGCGCTCTGATAAAGCATGCAGGGGGCACCGGATCCCCAAAAGCATTTTGAAAACCAATCATACCCACGAGTCTCTGCGAGCGAGGACAAATCTGCTTGCTGACTATGCATGGGAGACTGGCAAGCCCAGACAGGTCTTCAGGTCAAAATGGTCTGAACTTGGCACTCTGTCCATAGAGATCAGGCTAATATCCACACCCAATGAAAAGATAAAATGCAGCATATGGCCTGTTTGATGTGTAGAACCTGACACAATTTAGGAGAGTCCCACAGCTGCTACGGATGTTATTAGGGCCAATGTCAAAGAAGAAGGGGATGTGGTAGCTGCATGGATGTTGAAATCTCTCCCTAGGGATCTTATTACCTCTAGGGATCCTGGTGGAGAACCTTATATTCCAGATAAAGTTATGGACTTATTATCATCAGCCCCTGCCAGCATGGCCAATTGGCCATGCTGGCAAGGGCTGGGATGGGGAATTGTAGTCCATAACATCTGGAGTGCCAAAGGTTCGCCACCACTGCCCTAGGGACAGTGATGGCGTAACTCTTCGAAGACCGAAAGTGCCCAAACTGCAAACCCAAAACCCACTTATATTTTATCACAAAGTGCCAACACAGCAATTTAACCTCCAAGGAATACTGAGGTTTTTGTTTAGAAAAAACAGTTGGCTCCGAGGTGTGCATTACTCAGGAGTAAGCTTGGTGGTAGTCGGTGGCTTTGCTTTGAAGCAACTGTGCAACTCTTCCAACAGGTGAATCACGACCCTAGGAGGGTTTATTCAGAAGCAAGCCCCATTGCCAGCAACCGAGCTTACTCCCAGGTAAAGGATTGCGCTTTAGTTGTTCCCATGAAAGTCAGTGGGGTTTAACAGTGCTTAACAGGGTTACCTACACTGCTTCCCCAAAACTAGGTCTTAGGTTTAATGCTAATAATCGAGCCCAGCAGCCCAGGCCAGCCTAGATGGGGGGGGGGGGCACTCTGTTTGCGTGTACCCACAGAGAGGGCTCTGAGTACCACCTCTGGCACCCATGCCATAGGTTCGCCACCACTGCCCTAGGATACCTAAAGACCCAGTCAGGCCCCTCCTGCTTTAGGTTCAGCAGAGTATCTGCTGGTGTGCTAGGTAATCAATACACCAGCAGGATACTCTCCTCAGCATCCCACACCAAGCTTAAACTATCAATGCCAGAGATCTCCATGGTGGGGACTGTCCTGAAGGTGAAAGGATCCTGAATGAGCGCAGCCACCCCACCTCCTGACTGACCCTTTATCCAAGACTGATGAAGGACTGAGAAACCTGGGGAGAATGAGAAACCTGGGCATGAGATCATGTCAGCAAGCTATTTTGGGAGGAGGAAAGGCCCAAGTTACTCAGTAAGTACCCTACCAATAACTTAGCCATTTCTGCTTCCTATGTGAAACAGCTAAGGTTGGGGCAAAAGAGGAGGAGATAAATAAAAATAGGATAGCAGGAAAAGATCTCTGTGGCATTTCACAGCCAACATTTTCTGTTGGTCTTTCCCAACATTTCCCCAGAAGAATGAGAAAAACATACAATCTATTTACAAACCATCAATTTTTATTTTATTTGCTTTATACAAACTTGCAAGGTACAAATGCATTTTATTTTGTTTTCCTTGTGTGAGATTTGACCTTTTGAAGTAGCTACATCTAGAACAAATGCTGCTGGGAGGGAATATTAAGCAAGCCACAGTGGATTTTAATTACTGGAAAGATTATCCCTTGGTTTGGTGTGAGGAACCCCAAGCCACTGACAAAGGTTTGCTTGTTTTTAATAACAAGACTGCTAATTTTAAATTGTCATTATCTAAGGTCACTTTTGTACAAAAAATAGACACCAACATCACATTGCTTCTTTGATAATTTTTAAAATCTAACACTAGCAAAATTTTGCTCCAAGTAATGTGCATAAATAATGCAGTTTTTCTTGGTTACAGGTGCAGCCATTGGCATATGAAAGTGTTATTAAAAGGAAAAAAGACCCTTAAACAAAATAATTTCAAACATGTTTCACAATACTGCAAAACTGTGACCCTAAATGTACTCTGCTGAGAGCTCACAGCTTGTAACCCCAAAATGCTTAAAGTGACATTAGCAATACTTGGTCACAGAGTCTATCTAGCTATTAATTGAGCAGAGGGCTGGTGAGACGAAATGGAGAACATTCCTTGATGTCCTTTGTGCCATTTATTTCAGCCTTCCTAAGTGGCAGAGAGAAGTACTAAAATTACTGGGGGAGGGAGACTACTAGGGACTATGTACTCCAACACTTTCTTGACAGAAAGAACGACCAAGAGTCTGCAAAAAGTGGTACAGACTTTGCTTCAACACTGAACCCCCTCACAGTGATTGCTGCACCTTTCTTAAACAAGCATACAAGTAGGACCACTAATCTCAAAGTCCTCAAAAGAGGTAGAATGAGGAGGCCTCTCAGTGACTTGGGGCAAGGGAAAGCAAGGATCAAGCCTCAGTGGACAATCTTTCAGGAAGCTAACTTCAAGCTCCTTCCTCCCCAGGTATTGAGCCACCCCGTTTATTATTCAAATATTCCACTCTTTCAAGGCAGCCTTCACAGCAAGGAAAAAATTCAAATCCCTCCTGAAAGGCGCATCCCTCCCCAGAAACTCTGGGTGTGCAGAGGTAAGGATAGCAGCTGGGAGAGTGAAACAGTGAAGAAAGAGAGAAACTCCCAGTTGCTTTGCTAACCACATCAAAACACATTCACATGAACAAAACGGAGGTAAAAACAAAGTGGCATTGGCATCAAAAAGCCACCTCTATTGCAAGGGTCCCCAATGGGATAGCTGTGTACCAGCAAGACAATCTTTGTGGTCCCTGATATGCTACAGTCCTATATACTCTTCATATCACATACCTTCCAGGCCAGAGCCTCAAGCATCAGCTTAGCAGCATTCATTGCACATGAACTCTGCCAAGCAGGGTCAGCTGAGGAGAGGGCCCAAACACAAAAAATACCATCGTATCCAACAACAGGGAAATAAACGCGTTGTTCCTTAAAATTGACAGCTTTTATTTATTTTAAATAAATTTGCTTTTCAATAAAAGCAGAAAAAATATATATTTCTTTAAATATGTCTTCTTTTTACTTATTCTGATAAACTGCCCAAAGTGACTCTGTTTTCAGTAACTCAGTGGCAGGGCTGACTTCAGTGGCCCTGTACACAAAGAACAGAAGCATAAAACGAAATAGTATGGTGAAAAAAGAACACACACACACACACACAAACATATATCACTGTATAAATTCCATAAAACATATATTAAGGCATGTAGAGAATAATGAAGGGCAACTTTAATGAGCTGAACAGTGTTACCTTAGAAGCAGAGCCAAGCAATTGTTTAAAATCTTGGAATGTGATGTGTATTGTTGAAGGAGAGAAAGAACTGGAACTCTAATTCCTGGAGTGTCCCATATATTGCCAAAAGGGTAATAATAATAAAAAGAGAGTCATACTTTCTACTGGACAAGGGAAATGGGAACATTTCTATTTTTAATAGCACCCAGCCAGCAATTTTCCATTTTGATACATGAGAAGGTTAGTTAGGTATCGCTGAGAACTATCATTCCTATTGACTTCTACTGATGGGGGGAATTTCAGAAGAGTCCCAGTGAAAGGAATCCCCTTGCTACTTTGTGTAGAAAACTGCCATTCCAGCATACTCCCCAATTCTCTAGTATGAAAAGACTAACAGGAATCATTCAGAACTGCTAGCTGGCTTGTGGAAACTTCCCCAAGTCTGCCTCATCCCATACCCTTAAATTCAAACTATATAAAGGGACAACTTCAAGTATTGGTTAAGATCAATTATAACCTCCACCCCCCTTCAGAAGAGTTCACTTGGAGATTCTGCATTTTCCTTCTTTTCATTTCACGAATCCCTCAAACCAATCTAAACTTGTAGGTGGCCAGTCCATCTCTAGTCTGCCTCATTTTTCCCCCCAATGAAGTGTCTTCGAAGCTACGAAGACACGATATGAGAAGCCTTTGTAGCTTTGAAGACACCTCACTGAAAACAAAAAATGGAAAAAAATGACACGTTCTCAGAATTACCAGGCAAAACTAAGTTAATTCATGTACTTTAAATGCTGAAATGGCAGGTGGCTGCAATGCAAGCAGAGGAAACCTCTGTGGGAAAACTTCAGCAGATTGCTGGCTGCATGGAAGATCTCATGGAAGTGGCAGGAAATGGTGGGAAAAAGAACCGGTTTTGCTGGCAACACTTTTATTTTTCTGCACTATGTGGACAAAAAAGCAAAAACGGTTCTTTTTATAACGTCTGCATGACTTTTTATTTTTGTGATGTGGAAAAAGTCACGGTTGCCTCCCTGCAGTCTGTTCCTCTGCCACTCTTCTCTTAACTGGATGCCTGTACTGAATCTGAGACTGGCTCGAGCAAAAGCACCTTGGGGAAAAGAGCTGTGTGTGTAGAGGTCAGTCCAGGGTCAGCAGTCCCCACCCACAGGCCCCTTTTGCAGCAGATCCTGCCCTGGCTTTACATGTGCTCGGGGACAACCCTCATTTAAAGAAAGGGTCTGCTGCTGCCCAATTAGTTGAACTTTGGTGTAAAAATGTTGTCTTGCCATCTACTTATCTGACAACTTTGCAGATACTGAACTTGCTCCTGATTGTTTCATGGTGAGGAAAGACTTGGGCAACACAAACTGAAAGTCCTTGGTCCATGCAACAGTTAACTTGCCACCACAGGGAAGATTGTGACCACATACAGGAGGAAGTTCAGAGAGCTCATTGACATTCACAACCTGCACTTTGCAAGCCTGTCTCTAGCCAGACCAAATGCAATCAGAGGTATTCAGTGTCTTCCCTAAAAATGAAACTGATTGTGGACAGGAAATCCAATTCATATTCAGTCCAAACTAGCCTTGATTAATGTGGCTTTAGGATGGCAGAATTCATAAGCTGACAATGCTTCTATTTTAACTAGTAGTATGGAGGCAGAATTTCTAGCTGTGATGGACCTTTGAATAAAATCTGTGAATGAAATGCCTGTGCCACAATCAGGCTTTGAATGAAGTCACAAACCTTATGACTGTACCATAGCAGCATTTCAAAAGTATAGTACCGCTGAAAAGTCAAAGTACAGTCTAAAGGACCAACACCACTAGTACCATCCACTGTATCAATGTGAAGAGCCCAGAACATTGATTTAGGCAGGAATTGGGTTCTTTTGAAAACCTGGCCATGAAGCTTTCTAAAAATTCTGCTCCATAGAATGAAAGGTAGCTGTTTGAAAAAGCTGGATACACTTGCATATTCTAAGTCTGATAACCACTTATATTCATTAATTCGTTACAGGTACGGGTTGAGAAGAACTGTGAAAATCAGTTTTGGAAGACTTCTAATTTATTCTTTATTGGACATGGCCAACTGATGGTCTGTAAGCTGTTTGTGACCTTTGAAGCAATTTCATTTGCCACTCCTTCCATTGGCCCTACTTAATTTTAGTAGTAAAAATCTGTTCTGAAAACATTGATTTTCAGAAATTGTGTGAGATTCCATTATTTATGTTTTGTATATAATGCCCTGTCCATACTTGTAATGTGCTGTAAAACTGTAGTAGAGCCTGACCACTTTTAAATGTATCAGGCACCATATATTTTCAGCCCTTGGATCACCATTTGGTGATTACCCCTGAGCGAGAATATAGAAGTTGGTTATTCTTATTCCAGAGGATATTCAGACAAGCTTCATGATGTACACATAATCTTTGAATAGCAGTTGCCGGGTTTGGGGGAGGGGGGAGGAGGAGGAGGAAGGGGAGGCTTTTGACATTGTGCTTCTGCCATGAGCCTTCTGGGGAAACAGGACACTGGACTACAGGGAGTATTATTCTGATCCAGCGCAGCTCTTTTGACATATCACTACAGTGTGAAAGAATTGCTCAGTTAGACCTGGAGTCTGATAAGATACCTGGATCAATACAGGGCAGAACAAAAGAGATTTTTTTTAAAAAAAATATCTTTGTACTTATATAAATCTAGCGGCCTCCTACTGAGAAAACAATGAGGGCTCATCTGGCAAAGCAGGCTCATTTGATATGGCATTGTGAGGCCAGACCCGGTACAGATGTGGCCCTGCACTGCTGGCATAGGAGTTCTGTTTACTTGCAAGGTCATAGCAGAGAACATGATGTATGAAAGGGATTCTATCTCCAAATCATCTGCATGCTGTTCTTCTGGAAAGTACAGTAAGAATAGAAATTTTGAACTGCCTACCCTGCAGAAGTCAGGGGAAGTGGCGTAGTGACTAAAAGCAAACGTACTCTAATCTGGAGGAACCGGGTTTGATTCCCCGCTCTGCCGCTTGAGCTGTGGAGGCTTATCTGGGGAATTCAGATTAGCCTGTGCACTCCAACACACACCAGCTGGGTGACCTTGGGCTAGTCACAGTTCTTCTGAGCTCTCTCAGCCCCCCCTACCTCACAGGGTGTTTGTTGTGGAAGGAGGGAAGGGAAAGGAGATTGTTAGCCCCTTTGAGTCTCCTTACAGGAGAGAAAGGGGGGGGGATATAAATCCAACTCTTCTTCTTCTTCATATATGCCATAGAAAGTGATATGACCTACCTCATTTAATTAAAACTCCTATTCTATGTACAGACAGACCTTGAATTCACAGGTTGCTGCTCTGTTTCCTCTGGCATCTTGAGCCCTGCTTCCCTCTGCCTTGCAAATTCATTTGACAAACAGGCTGTTCAATGAATCAAAGGCTGATTCAGCAACTTGCCCCTTCTACCATGTCTCAAGTATGTTGTCCACCTTTAGAATAATTTTTAAAGCACAACATTTAGAGAATGGCATATGCACTGGAGCACTGGTTTGGTGTACTTTTAAGCCTACAACATACACACTTCTATCAAATTTTGAGAAGGTAGAAAATGACTCCAATAAAGGGGAGTCTTGTGAGATTGTAGTTTCATCCAATTTGATACTCTGCATGGCTGACCTCTGTTGCAAATAGGAAGGAACTGCTTCTTCTGGGGCCAAACCTGACAAGGATCTGAACATTGTTTGTGATAGAGCACATGCTTTGCATGCAGAAAATCCCATGTTCAGTCACTGACATCTGCAATTAAAAGATCTCAGGCAGTGGTAAAGACTTTTCTCTACTTGCTCCTAGTTGGAATTGACAGCACTGAACTAGAAGAACCAATAGTCTGACTTAGTATAAGGAGGCTTCCTATGTACAACAGAAAACTGTTCCTCTGTGCAAAAGAGAGGGGGTGTGCATTCCCAATGAGCCACGTTGTGCATATGTGGATGCAACCCTAATTCAGTTGCGGACTTCATGAGCAGAACTGGCTGCTTTGAGGAACGGTACAAGAGACTCTCAAATGCATGGTTCATGCAGTGATGTATTTAGTATACAGCTTTCCTTCTGGCCCCATTATTTAGAGATTTATTCATGCCTTGGAGCCCTCAGAAGGTGAATGCTCAGTGGCACTTCAGAATATTGGCTCTGATGCAGGAAGAAAGAAATGTCATCCATCTAGTGCCAATGCTGTTTTGTGTCTACTGGCAAATACACTTCATTGGGATGCTGAAAGCATTAAAACTCCACCAGTGGCCAATCTCAGCCAACAGAGCTTTCATCACACACACTCACCTGTGTATCTTTCATCCACATACACTGAACACACCTGCTGTTCCAACCCACCCAGAGCTTTGGAAAGAAGAAATTATAGCTACAGCAATATTCCTGCAAACTACCCACCTCCCAAAGCATCTTCTGCTTCCCCCCCCTCCCACACCGATAGCCTTCTGTTTACTTCACCTGCCATCTCCATCAAAATTCTGTTTGTCCATTCATGCTTCTCCCTATCCAGTGAATGGTTGTGAGTATAAGCACAGAAGCATGGCCGTGCAAGGTCTTGAGGGTTTTCAGATCTAGAGATTAAAGATACTAAAGCCATTCTGGTTGATAGAGCAGACTAAAGGCATGTGAGGGAGAAAAGCTGGGTGCTCACTTCAGTAGGTTTTTGAACACTCTGCTGGCTGCAGTGACAAGTCATTCTATACACAACTATCTCCTCCTTCCTTACTCCCCTCTAGAACGGTGAAAGGGGGTTGAGTTCCAGGAGTCGGCCTCATTAAGGGGAAGCTTCATACAGGGATGCCAGCCTCTTGCAGCGGGGAGTGGGTCTCCCAGAATTACAGACTACATCTGTAATCATCTCCAGACTACAGAGATCAGTTGTCCTGCAAAAAATGGATGCTTTCATGGGTGGACTCTACAGCATTATGTCCCACACTGAGGTTCCCTCAGCTCCACCCTCAAAGCTCCTGAAATTTTGCAACGTGGAGCTGCCAAACCCGTTGCCTGCCCTCACCAGTGGCCATGGGGGACCTGGCAACTCAACATCATCACCCCCCCCCCTTTCCAGTCCAGTACTGGCTCTCTGTCATGTAAACACTTGGTCTTTAGCTGCTGGTCCTTTGTCTTGAAGTTAATGCCATTGATTCAGGTGTTTCTTGCAGAATTAAATATTGGGCAGTGGCTATGAGGAGGGGAAGGCAAGAAACTGGGGCAAAAGTGAGATACCCCTGTTCTTCTCAGAGACAGCTTTTCCTTCCTGAATGTTCTCATAGGTCAACAAAAGGAGGGGATCAGAGAGAACCATCGCCACAACGAGTGCATTGTTAAGTGGTTGCGTTGGGATGCACACTTGTGTGTTAAAATGTGGCTCCGTGGAACTTCACAGCATTCACAGCAGCCAGGGCTTGTGCTGGAAGGAGAGAGGAGAAAATAGTCAATGACAACAATGGAAACAAAAGGCAGCAACTTAACTTAAAGACATTTTCCACTATTCCTTAAAGCAGACCCTTAAATTTGCAGAGGCTGCATGTCTGACAGGGTTACTGTAGGACCAGTTCAAACATAAAGAAGAGCGATGTGGTAGAATGGACTGCTATAGTACTGGGGTTGAAGTCCAGCTTTGAATGTAGCTTCTCACTAAATGCCATACAATTTAGGATTGCCAACTGACAATCACAGGGAGTTGGGGGTAGAGAGGGCTATACATGGTGTCACACAATGTCATGATTTCTGGTCAAAAAGTCCAAAAAAGTGACATCTCTGACTTGTGGAAAGCTCTAGGAATTCCTCAGATCGCTATGGCAAAAAGCAGGGGATTTTTTTGGTATTATTCAGAAAATAAGATGCTCTATACATCATGTGTACATGAAAAGCTTACAGTGAAATATGCTGGGAGCAGCAGTGGCGTAGGAGGCTAAGAGCTCATGTATCTAATCTGGAGGAACCGGTTTTGATTCCCCGCTCTGCCGCCTGAGCTGTGGAGGCTTCTCTGGGGAATTCAGATTAGCCTGTACACTCCCACACACGCCAGCTGGGTGACCTTGGGCTAGTCACAGCTTCTCGGAGCTCTCTCAGCCCCACCTACCTCACAGGGTGTTTGTTGTGAGGGGGGAAGGGCAAGGAGATTGTAAGCCCCTTTGAGTCTCCTGCAGGAGAGAAAGGGGGGATAGAAATCCAAACTCTTCTTCTTCTTCTTCTGAATTGATTGATAAGGGGTAAATATACTTAACCAAAAACATCACAGGACTCATTTGCATGCTGGAGAGATAATAGCCACAGGCATTCTGGAAAACTGGGACATTTCCTAAATGTTTGGTCCTAATTACTTCTACATTTCTGCTGATATTGACATGTCACCCATTACATTTTTTATTCAACAGAGGTCTTCTTGACTGTGGCACACAGAATATGTCTCATTGTACGGCAACAAGAATTAACACATGTTTCATGAGAAATGTGATCTTGACCAGATTTTTGAAAGGATGTGAACCTGCCCCAGTGATTAAAAAAGTAGTCTGCACATACATTTCAACACATATAATAATTACAAAATGTTATTAAAATCCATGACTGTGATGCAGCCATTTGTTTTATTTGGCATGGAATGAATTACTTAGGATCTGCAATGCTATCATTATTCCATATAGTTCACCTAGTTGAAGTGCAATATGTCTAAGAATTTATCAACACATTTTGCTGGGTTATACAGACCTCCCCTGAAAGTACAAAGTAAAAATTATCCAAGGGTCTTAAAATGTATTAAAGTATGTTTTAGTGCGTGTGTGTGTGGGGGGGGGGGGGTGCTTATACTGCTTCAACTGATTTTTGAATCGATGTATTTCTTAAATAAGAACATTAAAGAGCATAAAATTTGAGTCCTGAATGGTTGCTACCTGCCTATTCATAATGGAGTAATAGACTGAACAATTTTTGATTTCTCTTACATCAGCTCTGCAGTGATTTTAGGCCTGAAAATATGTAAATTATAATTCTTGGGGACAAAATATTCAACAAAACCTATATTATAATATTGTACCACAAATTTTTTTTACAGAAAACCATTTGCTGTTATGTTATGGAAACACTGTCAAAGGATGCCAGGAGAATATACAATAGCTTGGTTCCTTGTTGAATCATCTTCTGCTGACTCCATGGAAGGATTCCAGGTGTATGTGAAAAAACAAGAAATGTTAGCTTTGAGGAAATCAATGAATGGATTGGTTGGTGGAAGGATGAGACTCTTGAGAAAGAGGCTTACCAACTTTTTTCTCCAAAAGACTGAGGTAGAGAATGAAATGGAGGAAAATAGAAAATGTGCTTACTTTATGGCTCAGACACGCATAAAATGGCTGTCGGTGCCCTGGGATGAGTCAGACGAGAGGGACTTGGTCGGTGGAGTCGGGGAGGCTGGGGAGGTGGGAGGGCTCGGGGTGGCACATTGAGCTAGAAACAAGAAATGGAGAAAGTGACTGAAGAACATGATGCTTCAGCCAGAAAGGAGGAAAAGAAAACAAAGGCAAAGGCACACGTTTCATACAACACAGGTTAGAGGAAGGGAAAAGGAAACATGATTAGAAATAACAGAGTAGTACAACAGGGCTCCTCCATGGTGTGCACCCGGCATGCCCCACCGGCACTGCCCGCTACACAGGGAGCATCATGGAATATGGCAAGGAGAAAGCATGCACAACAGTTGCATCCTACAAGATGGACAGTCACCACAGATCAAAGCCTGCCATGATGCTAAAGATGGAAGTATTCTTTTTTTCTGATCAGCATCTCTTCAGCAAAAATTGACAACATTAGTATTACTGGAAATTGAAATACACACTGTGCAGCCCCAATATGTGAATATATTAATCACAGATTCTATAACTAGATGCAGCTTCAATAAAAATAATTTCAGCTGGCCTCCTGTACAGGACTGACCACAAAGTAGAGGTAGCCATAAGGTAGCTTCATCCTCAATCCTGAGCAGCAGCACCAAAGGTGAACCATCTAGATATTTCTTTTGGCAAGGCTACAAAGGATGGGAAAGAATGTGAAAATTGCCAGGATCAAAGGCATACAGCTAGCTTGTTCAAAAGCCTCTTTTAGCCAGCGCACTGTCCCACTTGCCATTGGTCAGGCACTATACACTCACACACACCTATACAGAATTGATTTTGCCTACACTTCGTGGATGTAGCTTTTTATGGGTCATGGATTAAGAAAGAGGACAGTAAAGTTCATTATAATGCCTATCACTGCACAAGGCATTTGTTGACCTGGACCAGGGGTCTGCAACCTGCGGCTCTCCAGATGTTCATGGACTACAATTCCCATCAGTCCCTGCCAGCATGGCCAATTGGCTGGATCTGGACCAATTACTGTGATGTGCAGATAGGTTCCTTTTGACACTAGTATAAAATCAGAGCTGTTTAGCAGCACATTTAGCTTTGCAGGATAATTTTTGGCACTCACAGTGATTCTGAAATTTACAATGCCAAGAACTTCAGCTGTTGTCTGCTTTATTTCTAGCATGTACAAGAAATAGTAATAAATCACTCATTCATTTATTTTATCAAATACAAATACATGTCACAATTCAAGGCAGGATGTACTGTGATCAGAAAAACTTAAAGAAGGGAACAGAAGCTTCTGCCTCTTTGAGGGATACATTATTCCCTCCCTCACCTACTCTTTCATACATATTTTTTCTGTATAATTGTCTTACCAGAGAGCATACGGCCCCTTCTGGAGGCTTCTGCAGCCAAAGCACAGGAGATCTCTATTCTCTTTTCCTGCTCCTGGAGCTGGGTCTCTGGGTCCTGGGGTAAGTCCACCTCTCCCTCGTTGAGGGGGACCACATTCTGCATGCTGCAAGAGAAAAATCTTGTTGTTATCTCTGAAAATTGGCTGTCCCAGAACATGCCTGATTGAGAGAACAGTTTCATGGGTCAAAGTCAGTGGCTCATGAGAAAAGATAGCAGAGATATATAAAACAACAGATTTTCTAACAAACAGTTTGTTTTACAGGTGGTATCCTGATTAAAGACCACTTTCAGAATATCGTTCAAAATATCAGCTTTGTTCCCCATATATCTACATCAGGTATTTAAATATAGGGCATGTTTAATCATCATTTTCAGTCGCAGCTATGCAGCACAAAACAGTTTTCAAAAGTAACATTTCAGTGAACATTGTAACTTACACACAAGTTACATTGTAACTTACAGGAAAGTAACATTTCAGTGAACATTGTAACTTACACACAACCAACTGAAAACAGTACCCCAAACAGCCCATTTTAAAATCATAACTGCACTTTCCAGTCTTAAATCTCTTTGCAGGTAAAATAGTTGACATCTCAGCTAGAACTGTGGGATAAACCGTGCCATTCTGATCAAGTGCTAAAGGCTCTCTTTGGAAATATTTGTCTGATATTCGGCCTCTGCGTTCGGCAGAGGCCAATTTACTGGTGGTCCCTGGCCTCTCTATGATGTGGTTGCCCTCCACTCAGGCCAGGACCTTTACGGCCCTGGCCCCTGCCTGATGGAACACTCTCCCTCCAGCTGTCCGGGCCATGTGGGATTTGGGTGAGTTCCGCAGGGCCTGTAAGACTGAGTTGTTCCACTGGGCTTTTGGAGTGTCCGGCCACTGATGTGCCCTCTCCCCCTCCTCTCCCGGTTTTTCCAGGGGTCCCTTTAACATCAGTGGGACTCGCCATTACCCCCTTTTTTCTTTGTGAGGGTTTTAATGGGTTTTTTTATTGCTGGGCGCCTTTTGTATATTGTTCGCTGTTTTAATGGGGTTTAGTTTTTGTATTTATTGGAGCCTGTTTAATTTTATTTTATTTGCTCCCTTGTTATAGTTTCTGTGTTATGAAATAATGTTGTACACTGCCCAGAGCCCTACAGGGGTGGAGTGGTTAATAAATCCAAATAATAAATAAACGAATGAATGAATGAATGAATAAATAATATATTCAAAGACAAAATACAGCATTCAAAACTAAAAAGATAACAGAAATGAAGAGTGATCTGTCCTTAGACAGCTGCAAGTCCACTGGGAGAGTGACCTGAAGTCAAGGGAATTGGCCAAGCATCCCTCACAGACAATGTGGACCTCTGGGAAAACAGAGGCAGTCATTTTTTTCCATCTTGGTTTTCAAACTGGAGTTCTTTTTTTGGAGTTTCCATACAACATTGTTCTGTTTCCAAGTTTCTCCGTCCTCAATACAATCATTCCCAAATCTGATTTTACTTTGATATATTTGGAAGGAACACGGTATAAGCATATTAGCACACTGTCTAGATGGAATGGTATGCACTTTCCTGCCCTGCTAAGGTCATGCTCACATTGGCATTCATTTTATTTTGCCAGGGGCTTTTTGATTTTTTTTTAAAATGGTAACTGGCATTGTTCTATAGCAGTATAATAAAATTAAAATATTTCCACTTATCTATCACAAATTGTATGGGAATTGCTGTAACTCATGCGTGACAAAAAGGACAGAGAAGGGAGGGTGTCTGAAAGTTGCCATGACAGCCGTGACAAGCAAGAGCCAATGCAATGTCACTGCAGACCACATGTGGAAGGGAAAAGTTTTTAAAAAGACAAAGGGAGATGCACAGAAAACTCCTACATGTAGAAGCTTCAAACCCAACATGAATGTCCCCAACATTCAAGGAAAGCAATGTGGAGAACCCTTGAGGTGTGGAAGCAGTCAGGTACGTATGAAGTAAAAGAAAGACAGCTCTAGCTTGCATGGTACCTGGATTTGGCAATAAGAGTCTTTATCCTCTCCACTTTCTTTTGCTTCTCCTTCATCTCCTCAGGACTCAATGGGGTGTCAGGTTCCAGTTCGATGTACCTTTCTGGGATGAGGACCTTGTCTGGAGTAGAAAGCTGCAGTGGAAAGCAGGCAGAGGCAGGTTGACAGCTCAAAAGGGGACAAATAAGATGGACTTCCTGTAAACAGCCTTAACAGAGGCAATGGTTTCTAACTCCTGGCTTGATGTCAGCCATGACAAAGCACCTGGCACAAATTCATCCTGGCTGTAAAGTTACTCTGTCTAGATTCTCTGGGTCCTAGCATACAGTCAGAGACATGGGCTCATAGACTAGACCATAGTTCAGCCACACAGTTGGCCATCTAGCCTGGCCTACACCCTATATAAAATGACCCATGGGGACACAAATGTGGCTTCCAAATAAGCAACTAACTTCCTAAAGCAGATTCTAGAGAGAGAAAGAAGAAGGGACATCCTATGCAAGGCAGGTTGTAGAAGAGGAAACTTTAGATTCACCTCTTTGCTGATATCTACATCATAATGCTCTGGTTCCAACTCCATTTTACGCAGCCGAGCAATCTCTTCCCGAGGGGTTTCGTACATCTTGCCAGAGTCTTCAGAGCGTAATGCTGCCTCCAAATCAGATATGTCAACCTCATGGATGCTACGGTGTCTGCGAACCTAGAACATACCATGATTGGCTAATATTAGAGCCCTTTGGCAATAGCACATGCAGATTATACCCCATCAGACTTGGCTGGTTTAAATACCAGGTTGGCAAGGCAAAGAGCTTTCCTAAACAAATCTGCATGGGCTCTGCATCTCATTTAAACAGGGCTGCTGCTTGTGCAATGTTTACAACCTCCGTTTACACACCAGTGCAATACCTGCAAAGGGCAAACACACAGCTGCTCTGCATAATACAACATATTTAAACATGACATTTAAATCTTTGCCTCATCAGACTCTTTTTTAAATCAAATTGCACAGTCTGCAAATGAGGTAGTAAACCTGTGGCTGGATTTTATCACTATAGATTGCAGATGGGAGCCCTTGCAACTGAATGGCTGAAAGTTAAGCAATGACCAGGTCCAGATGGTAATTCCCCCCCCCCCCCAGGGGTCTTAAAGAACTCAAAACTAAAATTGCAGAGTTTTTAACAAAACGCAGATGAATCACTATGCAATAACTCTGGAAAATAGCCAATATCAGGCCGATTGTTAAAAAGGGATGGGGGAGAATTACTATAGCCTTGTTAGCATAATATTTGTCCTGGTAAAATGACAGAAAAGGTTATTAAAAGCAGAATTGTTCAACACATGGAAGAATGAACCTTTCTGAAGAGCAATCAACATGGCTTCTATAAACTCTACTCCTTTCCCACCAATTTCTTAGAATTCTTTGAGAGTGTCAACAAGCATGAACACTTGAACACTTGAACATAAGAACATAAGAACAAACCAGCTGGATCAGACCAAAGTCCATCTAGTCCAGCTCTCTGCTACTCGCAGTGGCCCACCAAGTGCCTTTGGGAGCTCACATGTAGGATGTGAACACAATGGCCTTCTCGCGACTTTGTTGCTCTGATCACCCTGGTCTGTTGTTGTACGATACTCCAGATCAAAGAGGATCAAGATTGGTAGCCATAGATCGACTTCTCCTCCATAAATCTGTCCAAGCCCCTTTTAAAGCTATCCAGGTTAGTGGCCATCACCACCTCCTGTGGCAGCATATTCCAAACACCAATCACACGTTATAGCTAGTTGAAGAAGTGTTTCCTTTTATTAGTCCTAATTCTTCCCCCCAGCATTTTCAATGAATGCCCCCTGGTTCTAGTATTGTGAGAAAGAGAGAAAAATTTCTCTCTGTCAACATTTTCTACCCCATGCATAATTTTGTAGACTTCAATCATATCCCCCCTCAGCCGCCTCCTCTCCAAACTAAAGAGTCCTACTTGGGTAGGCACTGTATAATTTAATTTCAAAAGCAGATTAAAAGGTACTTCAGTCAAGCCTTTTAATTAAATTTATCCCATGACTGATATCCCGCAAGAGAATATGTCCTTTCATTAGTATTGGGTTAGAAAAGGGGAAGCACAGAGCATGAATAAACAGGTGACTTTCACAGTGGAGAGAAGTGAACACTGGGATCCCCATCATATTGAGGCTAGAGCTATTTAACATATTCATATATGACTTGGAACTGAAGATGACCACAGAGGTAAATGAAGTTTGTGATTGATACCAAATTGTTCAGGATGGTGAAAACACAAAGGGAGCTCCAACAGCACCTCTCCAAATTGAGTGAAGGGGCAACAAAACAGCACACAAGATAAATGCAGAGTGATGCATGTCAGGACAAACAAAAATCCTAAATTGATATATTGTTGATTGAATCAGAGTTGCCAATGACAGATCAAAAAAAGTTCTGGTGTCATCATAGATAACTTGATGAAAATGTCAACTCCGTGTGTGAAGGTGATGATTTTTTTTTAAAAAATGCTAATTTTATGCTAGGAATAATAAAAAGAGTGATTGAGAATAAAACTGCCAGTCAGTGGCGTAGCTACCATGGGGACAGGTGGGGACAGGCACACCAGGTGGATGCTGTTGGGGTCATGTGGGGGTGGGAAATTGCCCTCACACCCCTCCTCCTTCCCCCTTGCCTCGCCCTGCCAGGCCCCACCTCTGGTTAATGTAAGTGGGGCGCAGAGGGGCGGGGCATGAGGAAGTGGCATGGGGGCCCGCCCCCCTGGAAAACTCTGGATCTGCCCTGGATTCAGAACTTTTTTCCCTAGCTACACCCCTGCTGTCAGTATAATAAAGCCTTTAGAAAAGTCCCTTGTGACCATGAGTTCTGATTATTGCATCTCCAAAAGGTGCTGAAAAGTTGGAAAAATACTGAAAGAGGCAACCAAAATGATCACAGCATTGGAGTGCCTGCTCCATGAGGCAAGACTAAAGCATCTGTAGCTCTTTTGTTTAGAAACAAAGATAAGCAAGGGCTAGTGTGACAGAGGCCTGCAAAAATGTGCACAATATAGAGAAAGCGAATGGAGAGGACTTTTTCCCTCCATTCTCATGTTTAGGGGTTTTCATGGAATGTCTAAGGGGGCATGTTGGAAACAGGAAGCCCCCACCCCCCGCCCAAACACACACAGAGAAAATATGGAAAAGGAGAAAAGTTCTAGCCTAGCTTTTCCTCTGACATGCTACATTTTTATAAGTAGGAATAATTTGTGTGTGTGTGTGTGTGTGGGGGGGGGAGGATATCAGTCATGGGATAATTTTACACAAAAGGTGTGTGTGTGTGGTAAAGCTGAGATACAGGTTTACCACCTCAGCATTTGCCTGCAAGAACCAAGTCTTCCAGCCTTCATGATCCCACATAAAAAATGCTGATCTTTCTTTCACCCACCTCTTGGTCTATTCTCGGTATATTAGTCATACCAAACCATTCTATGGAAATATCACTGACCCACTTTATGACTCGGGGGGGGGGGGGGTTGGTCTTTAGGATAGACATGGTTGGGCAGTTGCCAACACTCTATGGCTTTAATACTGCTGTCCACTGAAGCAGCAGAGTATGTGATGAGTAGTATCTGAGTAGTATCCATTTGGTCTCATAAAGGATTCAGCCTCCCATCTCTTCTCCCTCTCTTGATTGATGCAGTAGGCCCTCCTTTCCCTCTTAACAGGTGATCAGAAGTTGATGCTAAAAGCAGCTAAAGCCACCAATCAAAGGGAGAAGGCAAATGAGGGGGTGTCAGTGGCTGTTCTTCCCATCTAGCAAAACTGATATTGGTTCACATAGGGATACATTACCACTTTGTAAGAAGCTGGAGTTTTGGAGATGGAGCCCTCTATCTGTTGTTGATTGGCTGGAAGCTGCAAGCTCCGCCTTTTCTCCTTCATAGAACCACTTTGGTGGCGCTTCATGCGATCAATCTGTTCCTCTACACTCATCTTTGCCTTCATCTCATTGGCAAACACAGCACTCTTTGGCCTGTCCTAGGGTGAAAACATAGGATTCTTTTGGTTATCTACAACCTTGAGATGTTTCTTGTATCTGGAATGAAATTAGGGACAGATTCAGATAAGGCACACATTCTACTTGATAGGAACCTATTTTTTTTCCTATTTAATCCTTAGGAAAAACAGTCCTATAAAAATCAATCTTGATTTCTTTTAGGAGAAAGGGCCCTGACAGGAATAGCAAAGGAATTGAGAGATAGGGTGGGATCCAGAAATCTATAGATGCAAGGTTCACGAATACTTCCTATTGGTTGTGGTGGGTTTTCCGGTCTGTGTGGCCGTGCTCTGGTGGATCTTGTTCCTAACGTTTCGCCTGCATCTGTGGCTGGCATCTTCAGAGGTGTATCACAGAGGGAAGTCTGTTACACACTGTGTCCAGTGAGAAGAGAATGTTTAGTGGGGTATATATTGTCCATGTCCCAGGGTGGGGAACCAATCAATAAGTGTTTGGGTGGAACTTGCTATGCAAAGATGTGGTTGATAGTATTGTATTGCGGGTGGGGTTTTTTTTCAGTCCAGGGAGTGATTCACCTTTTCATGCGCTGCAGCAGCAGCAGCAGCAGCACTGGTGAATGCAAATCCTGTGTTTGGGTAGAGTTCATTGTTCATGAATTTAACATGCCCTTAAGGTTTGCTTTTGGTGTTTTCAAGTACTGCTAGTCAAGCTTTGTTAATTCTCAGAGTCTCTTCTTTCCTGTTGAAGTTGTCTTGGTGTTTGTGAATTTCAATGGCCTCCCTGTGCAGTCTGACATAGTAACCTTCTAAATTGTCCAGAATTTCAGTGTTTTCAAATAAAATGTTATGTCCAGTATTGTTTAAGACATGTTCTGCAACTGCAGATTTTTCAGGATGGTTAAGCCGACAGTGTTTTTCATGCTCCTTAATACGAGTCTGAATGCTGCGTTTTGTGGTTCCCATGAAGACCTTTCCACAGCTGCAGGGTATGCAATAGACTCCTGCAGAAGTGAGGGGATCTCTCTTATCCTTTGCTGAGCGTAGCATCTGCTGTATTTTCCTGGTAGGTTTGAATATGGTTTGTAAGTTATGTTTCTTCATCAGTTTCCCTATTTGATCAGTGATTCCCTTGATGTACGGTAGAAATATTTTTCCTGTAGTGGGCTGTTTCTCCTCAGTCCTCTGGGTTTCTCTTGGTCTTAAAGCTATTCTGATTTCTGTTGTGGAGTAGCCATTGGCCTGCAGAGCCCAGTCTAGATGATTGATTTCATTAGGGAGGAGGTGAGGTTCACAAATTCATTTTGCACGATCTGTCAGAGTTTTGATTATACCCCTTTTCTGTTGTGGATGGTGGTTGGAGTTTTTATGTAGATACCAGTCTGTGTGAGTTGGTTTTCTGTATACTGTGTGGCCCAGTTGATGGTTCGGTCTGCGAAAGACCAAGCCATCTAGAAAAGGCAGTTTTCCTTCTTTTTTCTTTTTTTCCAGCTTTCATGGTAAATTGGATGTTTGGGTGGATGCTGTTAAGGTGGTCCAGAAAATTCCGCAGTTCCTCCTTGCCATGGCTCCAGATTGTAAAAGTGTCATCCACCAATTGGAACCAAGTTGTGGGTTTCCTGGGTGCTGTTTTGAGGACTTGTTTCTCAAAATGTTCCATGTAAAAATTGGCTATCACCGGGCTGAGGGGGCTTCCCATGGCTACCCCAACCAATTGAATCCGGCTGTGAAAGCCTTTGACAATACTTCCTATGTTCGCCTCCCTACAGAAGTCCTTTATGACTCAGGAAGTTTATTTTTGAGGTCACAAGACCTATAAGGACAAATAGACATGAGGGTCAGGCGACTGCAACTGGGAGCAAGAAGGAACAAACTCGTTCTCTCATCCATCAACACAGCTGCATGGGCAACGCTACACGGTGGTGAGTTTAAGGCACCCTGTGGACTGTTCAGGAGCAAAACTGGAGCTGGGCATTAATGATTGGAAGTGTGAGGATCAGATGCTGGATTTGAGTTTAGGCATTCAGACCAACTCCAGAATTACAACAGAGGGTTCAAATACTCATCCAATTAAATCCTGCTCATTTGGTGGCACATGGTAGGATGTATGTGATGCTGTTGGGACTGGGGCAGAGAAAATGGAGCCCTCCAGTCTCTGTGTTGTATCAGCAGCTACAGAAACAGTTGATCTGTTTCTGCATTTTTTTCCTGCCTTTCCTTCATGTAGGTGAAGGTAGCATATTGCTCTCCCCTTCCCCATTGTGTCCTCACAACAACCTTGTGTGGGTGTTAGGCTGAGAAAGGTTGAATGACCCAAAGTCACCCAGGGAGCTTCAAGGCTGAATCTGAATACCCTTAATTACAAACTCCCATTGAAATTACCCCAGAATTCCACCTTACCCGAGAATTCAGTCCATTGGGTAAGTTGCTTGCACTCCTCCTTATCACACCTGATGTGGGCATGGTGTCCTCGTCTAGGGGTGATTTGGTCCTTGGGGGAACAATGCCAACTGAGAGAATGCAGAAGGGAAAACAAAACCAATTTAATTAGCAAGGACCCAAAAACAAGTCAGGCTTCTGTCAGGGATAGACATAAGCCACCATATTTTTAATCAGGTCTTCTGATGGAAGCCATGCTGCTGATAGTTACCTTTGTTCAGAGCTATTTGCTTGTCAGCTTCTTGCTCTTGCCGTGTCTGCAAAAGCCCCGCCTCCACTGCAGCACTGGAGGCTGTTATCCTCTGGTGGTCTTTTTTGCTTGGCTCAAAACTGGACTTAGACTGTGGGAGCAAATACATTTCCTGTGAGGAACTGAATGGATAGTAAGAGAGGTCCTGCCTTAGGACAGCTGCCACTTTCCTTAAGCACACAGGTTTCAGACACAGACAAACACACATGCAGAAAAAAAAGCCAAAAAACCCCCAAAACCAGAAATGCCCACAGAAAATGGGGAGATGAAACAGTGATGTGAAGAATCACCAGTGCAGGTTTTTCTTTTCTTTCAAATTTAAATCAAGAAATGCTCACTGCAGAAAAAAATACTTTCAGAGATAGGGTTGGACCAACTCCATGTTTGACTTCATATTTGTAGACTCAGAACCAAGCCAAAGCGGGATAGCTCAGAGCCAGTTGCACCCAAATAATCAGCATTTGCAATTGGGAATATCAGTGGTGCTTCTGAATCCAGGTTGCAAAGGTACTGTGTAAGCTCTCATTGGCAGAGAAAGATGCCCTGGTCATTGTGGACGCCATCAGTCAGGTGCATCATGCAGTCCTCATCTCCTACAATCCTTCTGAATAGTCAAAAATCAGGCCTCATTATGCTTTGCAGAAAGATTTCCACTGGTTTTTGTTCAGGGGCATCTTAAACCCCATAAGTCCAAGGGCCAGGATGAGAGGTACTTTGCCTCCTCCAGTTGCTAACATGAAAGAATCACAAATTATTTTGAAGTCAAGCACATAACTATTGGTGAAGAAAAGCCAGGATAGTAACCCCACTTGCAAATAGAGGCCATAAGAGTAATAAAGCTTTGGGAGATCATTGTGATCTTGAACAAAAAAATAAGCAACACTGGAATGAGGCATTTTCTGCAGAGGTGTTTCTGTCAAAAATGTTTGTTACTCCTAGATGGTCACACAAAATTCCTGCTCTGTTCCTCTCCCAGCTTCAATCTCCTCATGGCATTTCTGATGACTCAGTGCAGGAAATTAAATTAAAGAACTGAGGATGACAATAGAACTTAAGCCACAAGGCTGGATGGCACATAATGGGCTAGCAAAATGGGCTAGAAGCAACTGAGTTGCAACCATTACTTTGCCCACTTTGACCCTGCAGTCTTTCTGCCAGTCTAACATGATGCATATCAAATCACCTCTCTGACTTTGAAGTTCATATGTTATCTAGTTAAAGCCAACCTCCAGTAGAACTGGGCTGCAGCCTGGTTTCCGGTCATGAGTCATCAGAAGTTCATAGACTGTAAAAAGCTTGAAGATTCTCTGAAAATCCAGTCTATGTTGAGTGATTTACCCATATCCATTTCATCCAAGGCAAGGCCAGTATAACGGCTGCCTGACTTTTAAAGAGCTACCAAATCCCTCATGAGTTCCCCTACAGAGGGTTTGTTGGGGCACTATTGAGACTTATAGAACAAAAATGCACATTATGGGTTGGAGCCAATCAAAAAGATGTATATGGGGCATAAGATTTTTGCTAATCTCCCCCTTTCCCCTCAGCAGCCTTCCAAATATCCCTTTATGCTGCTCCTGGAAATCCCACAAATCCTAGGAACAGATTTTCATAACACATTTGGGCTGCAGTAGGAGGGGCAAAATTGTGCTTACCTACACAAAAGGTCTTCCAACCCACTGGTGTAAAAAAATAAAATAATTCTGGACTTTGAAAAATCAGTTCAGTTCTACCCTTATTAAAACTTAATTGCCTCAGTTCCTCTGTTCACTTTCTTTCCGGGGATCTCTTGCTAGACCTCTCCTGAATTCCCTTGGGAATGCATCGCTTAATCATTCTATTCTTGATGCTGTAGAATCTCCTGAAGCTTGGTGTAAGCAAGGTCACTTATTTCTCAGCCTACCTTACTCATTTCCGAAGGTTGCATGATGAGTTCTGTGCTGAAGTAACCACAGATACTGCACTTTCAGCTGGGTTGCTAGTGCTTGGGAATAGGCAAATTACATCATACAGTCTGGAGGTTTTCTTCTTCCCCCCTATTTCTCATAGCTTATAATGGTTGCATCTTCAAAACTCTTATGACATTATATCCCATTTCAACACTGAGATGAAGGTTAATCCAGTAGTGTTTTGAACTCACTCCTACTATTTGGGGAGTGAAAATTTGAATGCATTACATACATCTAATTGTCAGTTCAAACAGCTATGGAGTCATAAACTGTTCTGATAAGAATTGTTGTAGTCCCCATTGCATTATTGAAGTTTGATAGTTTCACCATCAATGCACATTTTTAATATCAATCTTCTACTGGGCAGCAACAGTAATGGAAGTGAAGGAAACAACAGCACCAGTATAGAATTGCAACCAAGAACTGGAGGCAAATAATAGTTTTAAACAAATTCATGGTGGGTTCAGAGAGGCATTTCCAGGAATACACACTTCTTTTAGCTCCCAATATTGCCATTGTTCCGGAGGATTTTTCAGGCATTTGAACTGTTTCAGAAGCTTGTTTACCAGAGGTTAAAGTGTGGGAAATATTTAGACCAGCTTTCTCTCTGAAAAACATACATTGTCTGTCTCTGATTTGTAATCTGAGCCCCATTCCTGCCTTTTGCCCCATCCATGATCAGAGTGGCTAACAAGCAACTCATGACATTCTCCAAAAAACCAGTTGCCCCAGAAAGCATGACTTGAGGTCCGCTTCATACATGACATTTTGCAACCCTGCATTACAGAGCCCTTTGGGGATAGGGCAGTATATCAAATAAATAAATAATAAATAAACAAATAAATATATTTTATCTGAAGGAAAAATATCATGCATGAAGTTGCCATTAATCACAGTAGGCTTCGGATAATGTAGTTTGATTGAGACAGACACTTTGTTACTCAATTTGTTCTATGTCCTTCCCTGATTCCCACAGAGTGTGGCAGAGGAAAGAGCATGCCTCCAGCTCTCAAACTCTGTTGTGATACCTGTCCCCTCTTCGCCTCGCTGCTTTGCTGCCAGGAAGGGGAATTAGGATATGGCCAGAGGCGGCTTTCAGTAGGGAGCGGAGGGATAGTCGGAGGAGATTCCAAGGGCACATATGATTTGGGGAGGGGAGGTCGAGGTGGACCAGGCTCCTGAAGTAGAGAGGAAGCCAGGGTTGTATGTTAGGAACCACATAGAGAAACTCAGAGGAACGGGAAATAAAAAGAGAATTAGCAGACATAGACATGTGTTAAGATAGGTGTGAAACCCATTAAACTGGGGTAACTGTGTATTAGAATATCCCAAAAGCCCAGAGATCTTATAGCCAGCTGCATTCCCTGTGATCAACCCAATGCCTAACCACACATGTTTAAGATATAGTTGAGACATTGAAACCCGAGTGTAAGAAAAAAATATCATAGGGGATGTGGTCTCCATTGCCTCTAAAGGACAAATGCATCTGTTCATACAAATAGATAAAGTATTGTCCACAACACAGTGCAGGTTGGTATCTATGACATAACACCTGCATAGTGGGAAACCCCCAGCGGGGGTTCTGTACGCACCAATATCAAAAGGTTTTCTCAACACAGGATGTGATGTCACCATGCATGCATAGGGATGAAAAGTAAGTAGGAGCAAAATTAATGGTTGTTTGAGGCAAAAGTCTGGATTTGATGGCAGATAGCATGGGAGAACCATACTCATGCCTTTTGGCTCTATCCACTGAATCAGGCTTCCATGGAGCTATTTGGTGTAGGAAGGACAAGTCTTCAAAAGTCACATTGCACAGCAACCACATCCAAATCATTCCAAAAGGTTCAGAATGCTTGAATCTGGCTAAATTCCGATGCTCTTTCATGTATATGTGAAGGACAGAAAACATTCAAACTTCTTTTATAAACTCCAAATAACCAATTGAAAATGGTAGTCAACCTTCATTAAAATATGAGGAAGCTGTCAGTCACTGGTGGGGAACGATTTGCATGGAAAGAACTTTCATTCTGTTCTTTTCAAACAGATTAAATTTATGCATTTTCTATGGTGTGGAGAAAATTACACAACTATAAATTATATATATATATATTTAAAAAATAGATCACTAAGGCTTCACCCAGATCATTTATGAACAGAAGCAGCTCTCCTTTTGTATTATAATGGGAACCCATTCACTAACTGCCTAAAAACCAATGATTAAGCAGAAGAGAGGAAGCATAGGTGCTGGCATACCAAAAAGCAACAACACTTGCACAGGCTCTGTAGTAGGAAAAAAATGGCACTACTGGTCTCTCTGGAACTGGTCTCTCTGAAAGTGATCCAAGCCTCTAGAATTTTTAGCCACTTTCTGAACAAATAGATGTTGGGTTTCCATTGAGGAGAAAAATGGAGGTGCCTAGGTTAAGTAAGTAAATAAATAATAGCTTTTTGAGTTTCAGTCCAAAATTTACTGCAGTTTCTGCCACTATGAATTCAAGAATAAGATGTGTGTTGCCATCTGCTGGTGGAATGATTTTTTAAAATTATTATTGACAACAGAATTACTAGCAGCCATCTTAGCCACACACGGCTATAATGCTGTAATGTTGCCAATTGTGGATTGGGACATTCCTGGAGATTTGGGGGTGAAGCACAGGGAGGGCAGGGTCTGGGGAGGAGAGGAGAGGGACCTCAGCAAATTACAGTGCCATACAGTCTAACCTCCAGAGAAGCCTTTTTCTCCAGAGAAGCCTTTTTCTCCAGAGAAGCCTTTTTCTCCAGAGTGCCATACAGTCTAACCTCCAGAGAAGGCTTTTTCTCCAGAGAAGCCTTTTTCTCCAGATCGATGTAGTCTGAAGATCAGTTGTAATTCCAGAAGATCTCCAGGCCCCACCAGGAGGTTGGCAATCCTATCCCCATATCTCCCACTTAACGCCATCTCCTCATGCTGGGCAAATGACAGATTCACTTACCTCATTGCTGCCTTGCTTGGTAGGGGAGGTCTGAGAACCTGACATAAGGGAGAAAGGGCTCAGTGGACTTGTGAGGCTGGCTGAGCTCAAAGGGCTGGCTGGGCTATTGGAGCTGTAGGTTCCTGATGGGCCCAGTGTCACTACAGAAAAATAACAGGAAAAGGCCAGGTTGAGTAAACCATACATTTCCACTGTCTGATCTTATTATTTTGACCTTTATGCTTTTGAGTGAGGTTAATCAGACAGTGCGGTATGTAAAGAAGTCCTTTGCTGTTCAGGGTATTACAGAGGCCTCAATCTGAATACTTGCTGCATATGTTCAGAGGGTTGCATGGCCACACTGAATGGCCAGAAGCAACTGAATGGCCAGAAGACTTTCCAGAAAATATAGGCTAGCGTTGATATAGTCTCGGCTTCACAATCCCAGGAACCATGATAAAACAGAAGCATTAATTATGCAAATTGTGGGTCACTTGATTAGAATACCTAACCTGTATTCTAACTTGATTAGAATTCCTAACCTGAAATTGCTAGTATTGTCTCTGCTTCATAAACATGACAGAAAACATTCTTACATTCTTCTCTAACAGTATATAGCTATGTTCAAGACAAGCTCTCTTACTCACCACCTGTACTTTATTGCTTGCACCAATAGCCCCATGTTCTTGAACTACTCAATTAATATAAAAGAAAGAATGTTATGTGTGGCAGGTCTTCAGTATTAGCATGTGAAGCGTTCACTGTCCTGAGCAGAGTCAACTCAATCTGGGATGCATAGAATGGAGGATGTCTATATCCCCATAACTGATAGTGGGATGACTTGATCCTAAGTCCTAAGTACAGGTCAAGCTGGTTTCTAAAAGCCATTAGAAACATGACACCATAGAACAGACTAGATAGCTGTAGTGTATGTTATGCTACAGTTTGCTTGTAAGCAGTTACTTTGCAGTAACTGAATAAGCTACGGGAGTACCAACACAGTCAGTAAATATGCTAGCTGATTTCAGTGACTGAGCCTATTTTTAAAACATTCCATCAGACTCCTGAAGCTATATAATCAATGCCAAAACACCAGCTAAATGGAAATTTAAATTCTTTGTACGGATGGTTAAAAGTATTGGATAATCTCCTCGTAGTGGAGATTATGCCAGCTCACATCAAGCAGAGTGCACTGGAGGCTGGAGCGCAGCAAAGCCTTACCATACATGCGCACGTGTGCGTATCCCATATGCGTGTAAGCTTGCACAAAAGAAAGTCGGAGTCAGTTGTAGTTTCTAATCTAATAAAAAGAGTATTTATTAGTGAACTCCATTCTGGATAGAAAGGTAGGTAGCATGGAGCACCCATCCTCCCTCTAGGCATGGTGGAGTAAGATGGAGAAGAGTGGGAGAAGAAGGTAGAAGAAAGAAAGTCCCTGAGAGTATCAGTCTAACATCAAAGGGATAGAGCCAGTATGATAGAGTAAAGGTGTACATCCTTAGGTCCCTATCTAGCCACTGGCTATCTAGTAAAAACTTCTCTGTGGGTTGAGGCAGGAAACAGTGTCATGATCCTTCTCTTCCAACAAAAAGCAAGGGGCCTTTGACTTTCACAAACACTCTGGGGCACAGGAGGGAAAGTCCTCATTCATAACAATACATGTTTCAGCTGAGCACTTACTAAAATGACATTATCAAGAACATTATCATTTCTTCTTTCAGGGCTAAGAAGCTTCTACGAATATTTCTTCCTTCTTCCCCCATTCCATTCAAAATCGAAATAGTGCAGAAACATTGCTACATGTCTCAAACCTGGGTAATTTCTAGACAATGTAGTAAACCCTGACACTAAAGTTGTAGTATAAAATAACAATAAAATGGGTGCTCTTACACTAGTTGCAACAGTAAGCAGCAGAACCAAGAAAACATTTTCAGCTGGCAGATAAATTATGGGTGTACATGTAGTGAAAAAAGTGGCAGATACCAAGATAACAGTGAAGCTTTCTGACTCCAACTCATTGCGCAAGGGTAAGAGCAATACTACACCCCACAAGTGTGTGGAGTGGCACTTACCTCTGTGCTTTGCAGTGTCTGTGCCTCGAGAAGGGTTGTTCTTCCTTAGCCCCTCCATCACGTCTTGGATCCGCCAGATCTCCTTCTGGATTTGCCGATTGAGCATTTCATTCTGAAATGTCCAAAGTACCAGAAATTATGACAATGCTACATTTTAAAAAGAAACTAGCTGCTCTCTGTATTGCTTCTATGTTAGGTTTCCCCTGTGGTTACACATGTCCTTGAAAGAGTTCAACAAGGAAGAGGAGGGCAACAACTGAGAAAGCAGGGACCCTTGAAGGACGAAAAGGGAAAGCACTGAGAGACCCGGGGGCAGGAGTGCGCAGTGAGACCTGTAGGATGGAAACAGAAAAAGAGAATAAGAGAAATAGGTGTGAACTTGCGATGGAACAGAGAAAGAGGTGTAGAATGGAAAGCCAAAAAAAAATCAGAATTCAGAGATCTGTTGTAATTCAGAGAAAGTGAGAGCAAAGTGAAAGGTGGACTTACTGAGAATAAGCTAAAACAATTGTAACAGAAATGACTTCCCATTACTAAGGCAGAGATGCAGCCCTCTTACATTCATACAAATGTATGAGAGACACTTACAAGAGTTATACATTCCTAACCTAATCCTTGAATGATCTTTAAGCTAGTTTTAACCCATAATATCCAAAGACACTCTGGACAGCAAAGGAGGAAGACTCAATATGAAATGCATTTGCTTAATCAATGAAATGGCTTAATCAAGGAAGCCACAGCCCCACAGTCTGCAAAATTTGAGCAAGGCTGTTACCAATATGACATTTTGGAGGACACTGATTCATGGGGTTGCCGAAAGTCATAAGCAACTTGATGATACTTAACACACACATGCACAGGGAAGCTAATCAGAAGCAAATAATTTCTTTGCAAAGCAGTTGAAACAGTCTTAAATGTAAGTACTACCTGTAGTTACCAATGGATGTTGGGATCTTTAAATAAGTTAACCACTAGAAGGCCACACTGTACACTGGTATGTATGCTGGTGGCGCACTTTGAGAGCTGGCCTCTTGACTGTCTCTGGGTGCAGGATTGCAAAGAGAAATGTTATCTGTGAATCTGAGATAATAGATTCTGATGTGGCTCCTGCAACTTCAGAAGAACTTCTTGAAGCAGCTGCTGCCACAACAGTATATATCCATATAGCCACAGTTTACTGCTCCTGCTCACACATTACATTTTTCCAGGTGACCTTCAACCCAGGTAGGAAAGTGAGAAAAAAGCAGTTGCTGGCATATATATACCAGCCCAAAGTGCTTTAGAAATCAGGAGCTGGATCCAAGAAAACAATGCATTTGACTTAGAAATTGGTTTTCTTAACAAGAGGAATGCTGCTTAGCATCCCAAGAATGGAAGTTACATATGACATGAGCCATTTTTGGTTTTTCTGAATGAAAAAAATTTGGGTTTTGGAAGAAAAACTAATTTTTAGCCCACACTGTGGAGATGACTTGAGCTTGTGTCGCAGTATATTCAAGATACACTGGTATTAAGAGGGCAGAAATATGTTGTGGAAAGATTCTTTATCCATTCTTCAAAATTTGTTGCAGGATATATTCTTAATGGCCTTCGACCATCGACCCTTCTCTTCCTGCCACATTACTATTTCTTCTCAAACATTCAAAATCCTATACAAATTAACACACAGCAAAGCAGGCAACATGGCAAGTTTATGCAAAAATGCACTGATTTGCATAAATTGGTGCTGACTTGCATGACATAGTAAGGGCAGAATCTTTTCCCTTTTATCCAGAGTATAAACAGTCCTGCATATAATCCACAGCACAGAATTAATAAATAGGCAAGTGTTGTTTGTGTTCTACTTTTCACAAGAGTTGTATGCAGATGTAGCAGTTTTGTTGCATACTACTACATCTGGGAGATATTTGTCTTGTAAGATTTGCAGCCATAACCATGTTGCTTTTAAATGTTCAGTTCAGGCATGGAGACAGCTGTCCAAATCAAGATTAAGTGAATGAAATTGGAAATGTGTGCAGAGAGCCAGTGTTTAGTGGTGGTTAGAGTAGGACCTGGGGTCAAATTTTCACTCTGCCACGGACACTTGCTGCTTGATCCTGGGCAAGTTGCACACCTCTCAGATTAAGCTGTCTCACAGAGTTGTAGTCAGGATAAAATGGGGAAAAGGAGGAGGACACAAGCTACTTTGGATCCACATGGGGAGAAAGGTAGGAAATAAATGAAATAAATAAAACAAAACAAATAGACAAAAACAAATTGAAATTTTTACAATGGGAATTAAAATCCTGTGTACAAAAATACATAGAAGCACAACCTTCTCATCATGTAAAGTCTGTGAACACATAGAGCGCATCATCTTTCCCATTAAAGCACAAACACAGCCTTCTCCTTCTACCATTACAATCCATTAGTTCCATCGGCAGCTGGAAAGGTTCCTACTCTCCATTGGATGGCATAGCTCAGACACTCTGAACTGGATGTTTATACCTGTTAGGAACAGATGCTGGATTTTCTCCAGCAGTGCAAGATCTCAGATTCTGCTGCAGTGCAATACTTTGAGATCCACCCTTTTTTTCCATGCCCAAATTGTTGTCTATAGCTCTGTCTGAATTAACAAACTTAAACAGCACTCAAATCACCATGGAATTGCTAACCAAACAATAGATCCTTCTCAATGAAGAGTAATCTCTTTTATAATACTCCAGGATTACAGCTCCTGTTAGTTATGGACTCAATCATGTTCCATGTCCAGCACTGCAGAACAGGTTTTTTTTTATTTTATGCTACAGCCATCTTTATGTGATTAGCTTTAAATATGGGAACCTTCTTTATGGGAACCTGCCTTAGGGAAAAGGCAATATATAACTTTTTAACATAAATTAAAAAACAAAGTGTGCATTTGGCAATTAGCTCTTTGGCACACTATTGACCCAGCTAGGGATGGAGCCAATTTCATGGTGAATATGTTCAGCAATCGGCCACAGTGTGCTTGACAGTGATGATCAGATATTAATTGATCACTCGGTCAGTTTGTTTCAGCACTCAGTGATTCCAATGCCTGATGAACAGGTTTGAACTGAGATTTTTCAAAACTGCAGCCCTGTGAAAATCCAACCAGATTAGCAGCCATTAACATTGCCAAAAACTAAGTAGTTGCCAAAAACATTGCCAAAAACTAAGTAGTTGCCAAACACTGAAGAACATGATTTTTTTTTAAAAAAAATCAACAGATATATATGATTTGTGAGAGATTTAACTTTATTTAAACAGTTGCCTGCTGAATGTAGTAGTGATAAGGACAGAAGGAGTAGAAACTCCAAGAAACATTTACAAAAGGTTAATTGCATTGTGTTACACTGTTAGGAAGGGATATGTTGAAGCAACTTTCTGTAAAGCCATGAATGAATGAACAAACAGATGAACAGTTCATTGAAAAATTGTTTCAGCTAGGACATCAGACAAATTGGTGGATGTTCCAGCACCCCTAGACCTAACTAGATAAGCTGCTAGGATATCTGTGATCAGATACTCCCAATTCAATCCCCACCCCTACCCAGAAATAGTAGTTGCACTGCAAAGCCAAAAAGGAGCAGCACCCTCTCCCTCATATAACCACCATCTGAAACTAGGGCTCTGGACAGTTGCTGCTTTAAAACCGCTGGGAAGATCCAATTAAGGATTACTTAGCTCCTCATTTACTTAGCCCTAAGGCTGCAGTGATAAGCAAATTTAGAATAAATCTCAATGAAATAAAAGGAGCTTCAGGATAAACAGTGTATTTAAGATGGGGCTATAAATCAATTCAAATGGTTAGCAAATTATGTGGTACATTCCTCATGCGACTGTTCTATTTCAGATATGCATGGATGAGGAGTGCCTGAAGGAAAGCATATCTATGTCTTCATGCATCTTCATGTATATGCAAAAGCTTTCGGCTTTTCTGAAGTGCTAGACTTGCATGTGAAGGCTCTTTTAAACAGCCACTTTTGAACAGTCTCTCATGTGGTGCAACCTGTACCCTGTGCTGACTCAGTGCTTGAACTGAGTTAATCCAGGCAGTGGCATCCTCCACTCCTGGTTCAGTGAGGAATGTGGGTTTGCCTTTCCTGGGATACTCTTGCACAGTGCTTGAAGCGAGTCAGCCGCACAGTCTGCACACCCCACAACAGGGATTGGTATATGCCCACTGCCCATTACAACAGTTTGCCTAAAGGCCACTCCTGGCCCTTGCATTCTTCTCTCTCTTTCCTCCTCACCAGCTTTTCATCTCCCCATCCTCCCTTTTGACAGCAATTCAGGATGTGGGGAGAGCTGTGTGGCCACTAGTAACTTTGGGGTAGTGACTTAAAGAAGGGAGGGAAAGTTTGGAGAGTATATGGGAGCTGTTCGGCATGCCATGTTAAAACCAGAGGGGTATAGAAAGAGACACGTGCATGTGTGGGCTCTGTCTTGGTGCTGTCCCTTCAGCAGCCCAGCCTCTTGCAGTGCTTGACAGTAATCTACCGACAGTGCAAGATGTGCTGCACTGAGCATCTTGCTGCCACTCTCTTCACTACCATGCACCATCTTCTTGTACCTCCTCAACCCAGAAACTCCCAAGTGTATCTCAAATTCCTTCTCTGGCCTAGCTGGCAGAAGAAGAAGAGATGAACTCCTCCTTGCTTGGGGGCTCATAGTGGTGGCAACTGAACCCATTAGGTGATGTTTGCGCACTATACAAAATGGAATAGATGGGTGCCAAGGTCATAGTTTGCCTAATGCACCATAAAAACTTTGGGACAGCCCTGCATGGGTCATTGTACCAAAAAGACTGAGAACTACTACATTAGAACACTGCCGATTAACAGAACTGAACAAGAGGGCTGTTTGGGCAAGCCCTAAGGACCAAAGAGCCCTCGTTAACTCAACTCCAGTTGACGGTGTGTGTGTGTGTGTGTGGGGGGGGGGGACAACATGAAGGAAACAGCCAATTGCTTCTGCCTAATTTAACTTTGTAAATAAGTAGTAAAAACAGAAGTTTTCTTTTCACACTAAATACACACACAAAGGAGTCTCACAGAAGCCTGAAAGTCGCTTGAATGTGTAGAGTCTGGAGACTAAGCTGACCTCAGAGCAGCTAAGGAAAACAATGGCTTCATTCACTGTAGCAGCGAGAAGGTCAAGTGTCATTTACATAGGAAGGAAAGCAAGGATTAGACATCGTTATTCTGTCTGGTGTCAATGATACATGACAGGATACAGATAGCCTGACTGGGAGGGCCAAAATCAGTGCTTCCTTTTTACTGGAATGCCCGCTGCATCTCAGAATCTGCCTTTGTAGCACTCATTAGTAAGAGAGGCTGGAAGATGCAGTGGGCAACATCTGCAAAATGCCTGCAAGGCTAATAAAGCATCGCTGTAGCCATTGGCGCCTGATGCATGATTACTAGCCATTTCTCCAGCACTAGCCATTTTTGTTGATAATAGTGGGATTTTTAAAAGGGGCAGCAACTCCAACATGACTGCAGAACTGCTCTGGCTGCTTCAAAATGCAGGCTTTTCCAACCAGTAGGAGAAAGAGGGGTTATTAAATGCCTAGCAGAATTTAGAGACACAGTCTGGTTTAAGCAGAGTGGGATTTACTCAGCGATAGGAAAGCGATAGGACAGAAATCAAAGAGGGAAAGGAAGTTGTATACAGAATCCAGCTTTTTTGAGGGAAGGAGATGGGAAATATGAAGCTGTATTACAAAACCCTTATAAAAATTATGAACCTTCCAACAGCCTATAGGTATAAAGGTCCAACTCAGTTACACGGCACATAGAAGTTCACATCAGAAGCCTGGTGAAAGACTCTGTCAAGCGACACCTGGATCTTGTGAGACCTGACACAGTTTTGCAGGGTCTGTAAAACAGAGCTGTTCCACCAGGTTTATGGCTGAGGACAGCAATGGTATCCATCTATTGGCCTCCCCCCCTCTCCTTCCCTTTCCCTTTTGTTAATATTTGTGTGAATATTGGTTTTTAAGGGGGTATGGTTTAAATTTTAATTGTTATCCCCTTAATAGAGATTATGGTGCTGGGATACAATAGAGTGATTTACTGATTTTTTTTGTCAACAAATGCTGTAAACCACCCTGAGCCCATATGGGGAAGGGTGGCCTATAAAGCAAAACAACCAAACAGTACCAAAGCCAGTGCAGGGGTTCTGTACTACTACTGGATGTAAAAGAGAACAGCATAGAATTGTTGCATTTCTTCTTGCACAGCTCTACTTACAATTTGTACAAAGTGAGGGGTTGCATGTGAGCCCGGTCAGGCATGCAAGTGACCAACTCTGCATCCAGTTGTCATATGCATGCCTAACAAGTGCAACTGGTCATGGGAGCATTTCCCAAAACTGAGTGTTTGCATGCATGTTCTCTGAAACCAGGCTCTGACATTTTTCTTGAATCCATAAGACCCAATACAACTCAGTGATTAGAGTTCATATGGCACAATATTCATGAGCAATGCTTTAATTTTACATAGGGAGTATAATTTTACACATTATTAGGTATGGATGATCTTTATCAACAAGCAGACAAGAGTAGTGGAGCAGAATGTGTGCATCTGCTTGCCCATCTAAAAACCCAGAACACTTCATCCTCCCCATGTATGAGTTAAATTCTGCTTGGGCTTCTAGTTCAAAGGCTCCATTCTCTCACCTGGATGTCCAAGTTCAGCTGTTCCCACAGGTCATCATGCAAGGCTGACACCTCACCTTCCAGGTTCTCATATTCTATGGTGCTGTTGGCCAATGCCTGTGGGGATTTGCAAACAGTCCCATCAAGATACCAGCACTCACATATTCCTTCTCTGGGTATCCCTGGAGTGCAGCAGAATTTACTGACAGAAAACAACCATTCTATAAATCATCAATTTGGATACCAGCCCAATGAGTGTACACTATAGCACAAGGTAAATGAGAGCTATTTCGTCAGAAATGAGAGCTATTTTGTCTCTCAATAAGTGTATCTGAGAACACAAGGAAAAGCCCTTGCTGAAATGCTGAAATGTCCTTGCTGCATGCTGCGGGGCGTGCAAGTGTGTGGAACAGAGAGAACAGGCTTAGTTCAAATTATGAAATTTGTGTACCTGGGAGAACTAATGGAAAAGCAATAGAAAAAGGAATTCATTCAAAGTGAAATAAACAAGAAGTATTAACCAGTGTGTTTAATGTGCTGTTGAACACAACAAATTCATGTCATGCATTCAAGAAGCCAAGAAGTTTACTTTGGGTGGTACTTTCCCATTGGGTTGAAGGGAGTTTCCTTTTCTGTCATTTTTACACAGAAAGAGGAGATTTATTTGATGATGGCAAACCACCAAACATGCCTCTTTTCCAACCTTCTACACTGGCTCTTCCTTGGCACATGCAGTGCCTGTACTGGCAAAGCAATAAGAGCAGGCAGCCCATGCAGGCTCAGTTGGTAGTGTGAAGATCCAGCAGTGTAGCTCATGCTGCTGCAGAAGCACTGAATATGGCGGGACAATTCCCACACACAGCCAGAAGGGAGGACCATGCTCGCGCTGTTCTGCCATGGCTTTGGAGGCCTAAGCTGTGCTCCCTTTAAAAACTAGCTTATTTCGCACAGCTAAGCATGGTAATGGGTGACTAGATGGATCAAATCTACATAGGTCACATGGGACCAAGTGTGCCTATGTGTCCTTCCCCACCCTCACAACAACTGTCTTTGATTTCTGAGAGAAAGCAAGTAGGAATGTCTTCAATGCAGTTAGCTTTTTGATTACCGTGCTGGCTTGGGAGAGTTCCACCCGGATATTGATCAGCTGGTTCTGGAGAGATTCCTTCTTGTGCAGTAGTTTTTCAGGGTAGGCTGGTTGGCTCCCAAACATTTCTAGCTCCTGGTGTGTCCCCATTAGTGCGCTCTCTAGACTCTCCTAAGTGATAGCACAAGAAACATTTGTTTTAAAAAGAGATGATGGCTCAGAAGGTTACCCAGAACTCAAAAGTCTTAGATGAGTTCTGTGCTCTAGTTCCAGTGGCGTACTTATGGGGGACAAAGGGGGCCAACGCCCCAGGTGCCACTTGCAAGTGTCGGTGGGGGTGTGTGTGTCAGCCTCTGCTTGCCTGCTGCCCACTGCCTGCCCATCTGCCAGAGGAGTCTTTTCCTTCCTGCCACCTGCCCAGCCAACAACACCTGCCACTGGAGAGGTCCTTTCCTTCCCGCCGCTTGCCTGCTGCCCACCCACTGCTGCCTGCCACCGGAGAAGTCCTGCCTGCCTGCCAGCTGCCTGACACCCTCCACCCTCCCTGGACTGCAATTTGGGGGGAAGGGCATAATTTGGGGGGGGGGTGAGTTCAGTCTTTTCCCCAATGCCATTTTTGGCAGATACACCCCTGTCTAGTTCACACTCCTCTTATAACTTTAGGCATTCCATTATTCTGGATCGCAGTCCCCACATCTTTAAAATCTTTAAAATGTGGGGACGATCCCTTTCCATGTCCTGCTGAAAGGAAAATGGAGCAAAGTCTCTGAATTTTTAAATGTACAATAGGGCGCAAGGATAATAAGACACTGAGCAGATAGAACCAAATTTATGCATTCACACAGAAATACAATGCAGTCTTCAGTCTCAGCAACCTGGGATGCTGTAGAGAAGGAACATGGCATTGAACAGAAACACTGCCCAGAGATTTGAGAGTTCTATATTTACTATTTGTGCTGAAGGATCTATTTTAGCCTCTGCCTCCTGGAAATATTTGCCACAAAGACGTCAATCTCAATATAAAGGCCAGTGGCGTAGCGTCAAGGGGAAAGGGGGGGACAGATGCACCAGGTGCACGGCGGTGTGGGGCCATGGCGGGGGCGTTTTGGGGTGTGGTGGGGGCATTCTGGGGTGGGCAGGGGCGTAGTGTGCACGCATGCCTCAGGTGCAGTTTCCCCTTGCTCCAGCTCTGATAAAGGCCACTGCTGAACAAATGCATTTTTTAGCCATGTAATTAGTTTCTGTATCTGAATAGGAATCTGGGCTGATTCACAATAGCAAAAAGTGTCTTGAACACAGTGTTGGCCTGTCCTGTGATTTCTACCCCTTACCTTCTCTGCACGAAGTTGCTGCACCAGCCTCTCCTGTTCCCTCATCACTTTGTTTTGCTCACAAAGCTTTCCCAGGAGCTTCTGCCATGGAGTAAGAAGAGAAATAAAAGATGAGGTGCCTAGTACAGTGGTCCCAATATAAGATAGTATTCACCTGATTTCGTGAATATCAACTGAACCTCCAGCCAGAGCACTGCCCTTGGCTTCTGGCATTCCACAGTCAGAGTAGCAGGGTGAGGTGGGAGACTCACAAACAATGACACCAGCATGAGACACACAGATTTGAGTGCGAGGGAAGGATGCAACAGGAAAGACAGCACAGAACTGGTGATCAGTGGTGTGACCAAGAGACCCTGCAGCTCCACTAGCAGAAAAGATGCTCATCTAATGATAGTAAGAAAAATGAAAAAAGGCATAACCTCCAAGGGGTGGAGGATGGAAAGGTGGCAGCAGGAGGGGAGATGGTTTGGGCAGGCGAGCAACAGCGAGGGAGAGGTGTTCTTACATCTGTATCTTGCTCGTTTATCTTGTAGGTGTGCAGCGTCTCTCTATAAGCTTCAGGGAAGTGAGACACCTGCAAAAACAGGGACAAGTCACTGCTGTTCTCTGGTTCTTGAAATTAACATGTCATGACAAACCCCTGGGGGAAATCTTTTTTTAAAAAAAAATGTTTTCAGGCCCTACAACCCAGAATCTTAATTTCTTCTACCAAGTGTTTCTCTTAAGCAACACTTGCAGGATGGAATCACTGAAGGGAGAGACATGCATAGCCTTGCAACTGTGCTATAATCCTACTCTACAGGTCTCATGGCTCTATCCAGCCCAAGCAGCTATGCTTTATCTTATCAAGAGAGGCAGCTCTTCTAGACACAAAGTAAGAAAACTGCTCCTTTGCTGCTTGCATAATAGGGAGCAGCCAAGCTGCTAAGAAAAGGATTTTTTTTTAAAAAAAAGGACCACTGCTGAGATTGATGAACAAATAAGTACATGCATATTAGACGTGCAACTGTTATTACAGTTCTACAGGCAGTTATACAACCAATTTGTACTACAGGCACTTAAATTCACAATCATAGCAAAAGCAATTGTGAATAGATTTAAATATGTAACTTCTTGCCACTCCCCACCCCGCCCCCCTGCAACATTCAGGCTGATGTATGAAGGGAGGTCAGAGGGTCCTTAAAATGTGAGAATCACTATGGTGCAAAAGGGCTATATCATGTAACCTACTATTACACATCCAATTAATTGATATACAAAGTTAAGAATATTGGGCAGCACGCAATACCAAGAGGAACTTCTGCTGACTTTTCTAGGTCTAATATAGCAGTGGTTGCTACGCATATGCAATGCAGTCCCAGGCGCAACCTTTTACATGCCAAACAAGAACTAAATATCCAAGATGTTGCTATATAAGGGTGGCTGATGATGCACAAGTCAGGATCAAGAGGTCAGGACAGGATGACCTTCACTGGAAGGCTGGATGAGTAAGAAAGAACAGGTATTTCAGCAAAAGACATTGCACTGAGCCCCAAATATGAAGACCTGCCAAGGCTTCAAAACCAGGCCTTCCTGTGCTCTTCCCAGTTTATTGGCTCAGCTGAATTCCAAGGTTGCTAAAGAAACACAGGCTGACTCTTCACAAGAGATAGCCACATTGTAGTTGGATTTGAGGTCCTTCATGCAATGTCCAGCACCCCAGCTTATTAGCAACCACCATTTTACACACAGGAAAACTAATGCAGAGAGAAAGCCAGGCCCAAAGTTACTTGGTGCATTGGCTTTTGCTGTGAATTGTTAACTAAAACTAAACATTGCATCATTTTCCTCTGGAACAGAGATGCTACAGTACTTACCCAGAAGGGGTATACAAGTATCACGGGAGAGCCCTGATTAACATGGATGTGATGCAGCACAGAAGAGAAGCACCACATCAGAACCATTTACTGTTACAAAGCAAACCACCATGGTATGATAACACAACAGGAGGAAATAAATTCTTGATTGCTGGCAAGAACTGATCAAGGGTACCTTTCTAATGCAAGAACACAGCTACTGGCCGAATCTCATCCATGAAAATGAAGTGCCATACTCCAGGTAAGTATTAGCTTACACTAGCACTGTTCCTATGGTCAAATACATCATGTATGCTAAATGAACAAAAGGTGGGAAGCAGAATTGTCCTTAGCCTCCACATGTTCAACTGATCATATGCATGTAGGTTCTTCAATGCAATCAGGAACTGTTCAAAAAGTGGGGTTCTAATCATTTGCACAAAGCATACAAGCATGTGTGGGGAGATACCTCACACTGTAACATGCTATGTATGTAAGACGGGAACATTTTGCTGAAAGTACACAGCAAAAAGCCTGGTCATTTTCTTAAATCTAAATATCTTTTCTTGTGCTAATATAATCCTGTTTTTCTTCTAAGTAATATTCTGATTGTACTTGCACCCTGGATGATGCTCTGATCAGGCTGATTATCATGAAGGATTTCCATAATTAGGTGACAAATGTTTGCTGATTCTCCCCTCCCACAGCAAACCTCTAATTTTCTCATTCATGTTGTTCATGGGAGGACAGAAAAGCAGAAGGGTGGTGGTGGGGGGGGGGGGGGTGGGGGCTGCCACAGGAGAAAATCATGCTCTACAGATGGAAACCCATTGTATCAGTGGAAATTCCTCCAAGGGATCTAATCCAGCCACTTGGAAACCATTTTTGTGAGGCGGTGAATGAAGAGACAGAAAAGTAAGAAAGCAATGCATACGTTTCACGTTAGCACCAGATACTACTAAGTCTGTCTACTCAGGCATAAATATCTGTTGCAGTGACAACTATCCTGAGTCAAGCACCAGTTGGCATTGCAGCTGAGCACAAACAATTGCGCTCAGTAAATTTTAGGCTAGGGTTTTTAAAACCTAGAAATTTTTAATAAAGCCAAATAAAGCTGACACCCATCAGCTTTTTATCAACATTTTTCAGGTTTAAAAAATCTGAGCCCCAAAACATTCAGATCTCCCCACTGCTACTTATCAAGTCCACATGAACAAGAGTGGTGGGGGCAGAACTTCTCACCCCCCTGGAGGGGGACTGCTTGCAGAGAGTTGAAAGATCTGCTCTCTGCAAGCAACCCAGCTCCCTCTCTGACTGCACAGCTGACAACCAGCTTTAGGAAGGGGGGGGGGGGTTTGCTTGTAGAGAGCAAAAGCCAAAAAGGCTGAAACCTATTAGGCTTCTTTGGCACCAAGCTAAGTTGGCTCTGCTGAATATCCTGGGTTGTGGGTTTTTTTTGGCAATTTGGGTTTTTTGGGTAAAACAAAAATACTCCTCCCCCAAATAAGGGGTTTTGGGGGGGTGATTATTTGAGTTTACCAAATCACTATCCCTAATTAGCATATTGTCGGAAATGATGAAAGTTACCGTGGACTGAGAATAAGAAACCTATTAATGCGACTTGATCAGATCTGGATTTGTGACACTTCTCACTCAAGTTGGCTTTTAATCCAGAGATAATCAAGCATAGTACTTTGCATAAAACCCCAGTTGGAAATAGCACTTGGAATGTTCCATAGCATACATGAAATCTATTGTCTCATTCAAAGAAAGCTGTGGGGAAGTTACTCCAAACCTATGCAAAAATCACTTCTAAACAACAATTATAAACAGTTATATTCCGACTTGGTAAAGTACTGAGCTAAAAGTTGAAGGATATTTTAATATGATAATGGTGACAAAGCTATGGCTTTAGAAACATAAATGGATGGTGGTTGGCTGGTTGTAATCACAATGAAATGTAGCACTTAATGAAGATACCACTGGCTGTACTTCTCAAATTAAAAAATATGTAGTGCATATTGTTGCAGTGGTGCAATTCTTGCACCAGTAACCCTGAATTCCTAAACCTACATGGCAGGTCCTGGCTACAGAGATTCAGAGGTTCAGAAAGGGTCTTTCTGCATGTTCAAGGGCATTTTCTTCCCTTGCCATTTGGATATGATGGTACAAGGAAGTCACACTTAATGTATGACACAGGTTTCAAGGCTCAATATTAATTTTTGAATCAGAGTTCCACATTGGTGAGCCTTGAGTGAAATAAAGCATTGGGATTCCATTGTTTCATCTGTGCAAATAAGCTATCATCCATACCTAGCAGGAGAACATGCTCTTTAGGTAGACCCTAGATTTCCAATTAACTGACCATCTGTGATAGATGACAGAAGAGGCTATAGGGCTCTTCTCCTTTAGCAAGAGATGCCAATGCAAAAGTCATAGGATCCCATATCACGTGTTCTAGCACTAAGCATTGCCAATGAAAAAAACAAGTCAGATGAAAGAGTCCTGGCTCAGACCCTCGAATGGGCTAAAGGTAATGGCAGAGCTTAATAGGCTAATGATAATATCTAAGCATTGTCCGAATGTGATATAATTTGTACAAATTTAATAACTGGCAACAAGGAGGAAAAGAATTTTGTCCTCTCCCAGCATTACCAACAGACAGAATTTTTCCTCTTTTCTAAAACATCCATCCATCGGTGAAATCCTTTTTAACTCAGGCCTTTAACAAAGGTATGAAGAGGCTGCCAGGGCCATCCTAAGAAAGCCTGCTCACTACAGCCTTTTGCCAAGAACTGTTCTTAGGATTGCACTGCAAGGGAAAGGGGGTGGGGAGAGTCTGGCACGATGCAGCACAAAGTTGTTAATTTAGCTAAAAATCAGCATGTTTTCTAGATTCCAGTAGTCTCCATCCAGATGTGCATATGGGATGTCAAGGAGTTCTGCCACAGAATCACTAGTTCACTAGACCATAGGTTTCTCATGACTTCAAACAACTGCGCTATTGCAGGATGAGATGTTGAATGGGAATCTCACAAATGAATGCAGACATAAGGTATGCATGAGGTGACACTGAGAATGGTTCTGCCATGCAAAAGCAGCTGGAATGGCATGGCAGATGGCAGAGCTGCTGTGATCTCTTACTTGCATGTACAGCTGAGCCCTAGGGGAGGAGCTCTCCACCATTCTGTTCACCATACTGATCAAAGTCTCGCTCTCGTTCATCTGCGGCAGACAAGGAAGGAAAAAGTCAAGATGCTAGTGGAGATACACTCATCTCCATCCAATCTAGAGCACATCTGACCATTGACATCCACTGGGAAACAACTGGAATAGTATCTTGGCTCAGATGCCACAATCTAAAAGGAAACACACAGGCCCTCAGCAAGATGCCTTGGATCTTGGAGATACCCTATTGTCATACTTATGGAGTTGTCACTGAAACTTTGAAGAGACACAACTGAGGAAGAACAAATCTTAGAAAGAAAATTCCTTTTGTCACTCTTACAGAGAGACTAATCCCATGTGTGTATACATCATACAGATCTTGGCACATTCAGCCATCTTTTTCTCCCCCATGCTCCAAATCTAGCACTGATATTCTCATCCTCCTTTTCTGGGGCATCAGAAACAATTAGTTAGGGTAATGGGCAGTGCAGAGTTATACTCCACTATTTACAATGTAGGTACGAAGGTTGACATGTGTTACTCTCAGTCAACGCTTGTTGGTTCCCCTCTGCCTCTTCCAGAATCCAAGCAAGAGAACACACCCTCTGTGTGTGTGTGTGAGTGTGTGTGTGTGTGAGAGAGAGAGAGGGGGGGGGAGAGACAGAGAGGGAGAGAGAGGGAGAGAGAGAGGGGGGGGTAAGAACTGATGCAAGATGTAAGAACTGGAGAGACTTTTGAGGAATCGGCTCACCCCTTTTTAGCCTGCCTCAAGCTTGTGGGAAGGAGGAAGAGGGATTCATTCATTGGAGCAAGGTGTAACAGTACATTCTAGATTTTTTTTAAAAAAGCAGCAATATTTGCACATCCTGGCATTAGCCACTTTTGCTTAACAATATAGCACAGTTGTTGCCACAGTAAGCAAGGTACTACTGCTAGGTGCAGCTGCTGAGGATCACGACTGGCCAGATATAAAGGAGAGATTTCTCCCCACCACAGCAGGAGCAAAGTTAGGATAAGACAGTCTTTAACATCCCTCTAACATCCTCTGATGATTCCTGGAGTGAGTATCCCTTAGCATTCTAAAACAGCAGAGGACTCAATCACGTGTATTCCCTTATGAGGATGTGCATAACAATGAATTAATAGTGCTTTTTTGTTTAAAATGCATGTATCTGCCTGATCCTGTATCTGTTCCTCTTATTCTAATCAACTAGTGTATGGGGGGAAAGAGTGTGCCCCAATTTATTTGCTTGCTCAAGTCATTTAAAGTTCCTTGTATTAAAGATTCTTTTCTACTGCACACCTGCTCTGTGCATCTTGGCCTAGAAAAATGGAGAGCCTGATGCTTGAAAGGTCCTATCTTGCAAGTCAGAAAAGGAAAGTTTGAGTCCTTTCTGTCTGAAACAGAGCAACAAGACATCAATAGAGCAAACCAACAATTGTTTGAACAAAAAAGTCCAAAGGTAACATCTTCTTCAGGCATAAATCTCCACTGTTTGCACTGATTCGATGCACTCTGTTTCCAAATATCAAACATAAATCACAGTGCAGAACAAACAGGCAGGGCTAGGCAGGGGCTGGACTTATTCAAAGTCAGTCTCTCAGAGGGTCAGAAGGGGAAGAGAAGGAGTAGAAAGCCTCAAAGTAAACTGTTTAAAAGGACAGAAGGAGAAAGCCCTGCTGCCAATGATGGTAATACAATCTTGAGAGCTTTTAACTCCCCCCCCTTGCTCGTCTTTGGCTTCATTCCAATCTCCGTGATTGCTCTGCTGAGCGGGGGGGGGGGGGCGTGTACTGCTTTTGAGGCCCTAATGAGACTGTTTCTGGAGCAGCCTTGCTTATTGAAATGCAGACATTTGCAGGCCAGCATCAGCCATCCACACTTGCAAAGGGATTTTATTTTTCTTCTTTGCAGCTTAATCTCATCTGCTGATATAAAGTCTTTTGCATTTCTGTGGGGCTTGGTCAGCAAACATGGGCTTGTGCTATCACAATGCTTTCAGTATTCAACTGCTTCGTACACATGCTCTTGCAACAACCACGTAAGGTGTTATCCTTATCTTGCAGATGGGGGGACGGAAGCAGGGTTCAGGGTAAGACTGAGTGGCTTGCCTAAGGTCAAATGCAGAGTTGGTGGAAGAGGTGACATTTGAGCTAGGTACCTCCTGGATGACAGGTATTCTCTTTGTCACTACACTATACCATCTTTCACTGAACTAAGCTAGGAAGATTGAGCTTTAGTTAATGGCTATGTGGAAACTTGTCTGTGTTAATTTCTTAGTGCATTCATACCACGATTAATTTGGAACCTCTACTTTCCTGGAATCTTTGAACAAAATTCTTATGATAAAGCTGCTTTAAATGCATTGCATTTGCTTAACATCTGAAATCCTTCCTATATACACATACAAGAACATCCTGTTTTAACACAGACACACACATATATACACTACACAGTTCCATTCTGTATATTTGAGGCTTGGCTACGGGAAACCTCAACTTAGCGGCTAAGTCTTAGCTATCTATTTTTGTCCCTGTTTTCAAACATGCAATATCTAATTGATAACTACTGTCTGCACTAAGCAGCCAATATTGACAGATAATCCTTGCAGTGCTGGCTGTGATGGAGGGCCCCCCAAGTCAGATCTGGGCAAGTCTACACATGTTTCCACTGTTGCTGTGGCCCAGGTCAGAGTATGGCAAGAGCTACAGGGGCCATTTGAGTTAGATTGCTCCTGGCTGCTAGTGCCCCCCAGAGCAGTGCCTCCCCTACGAACTTTCCCTATATTAAGTTGCCAGTCATAAGAACATAAGAAAGAGCCTGTTGGATCAGACCAGAGTCCATCTAGTCCAGCACTCTGTGACTCTCAGTGGCCCACCAGATACCTTTTGGAGCTCACATGCAGGATGTGAAAGCAATGGCCTTCTGCTGCTGCTGTTCCTGAGCACCTGGTCTGCTAAGGCATTTGCAATCTCAGATCAAGGAGGATCAAGATTGGTAGCCATAGATCAACTTCTCCTCCATAAATCTGTCCAAGCCCTTTTTAAAGCTATCCAGGTTAGTGGCCATCACCACCTCCAGTGGCAGCATATTCCAAACACCAATCACACGTTGCGTGAAAAAATGTTTCCTTTTATTAGTCCTAATTCTTCCCCCCAGCATTTTCAATGTATGCCCCCTGGTTCTAGTCGATCACTGGCAGACAGTCTTTGGTGGCATTCGGAAGATTTACCCACAGAGAAGATGGGCACTGACACTATAAAACTCCTGAGAACTATAAAACTCCTGAGAACTTTTTCAAAAGCCAAACTTGGCTGGCAGGAAGACCTTTTGGCACCAATTCCTGAGCCTATTAGCTGTACCTATGGCTCTTTAACTCACAATGGACACATCTAGGACAGTTCATGCAGTTTCAGACAAAGACAGAAGTTGGAGCATCCTGTGTATACAGCACTGTAACATATTCTGAGCAGGTATTTTCTGGCTTCCTTGGATCTCTTTAGCCTCTACCTTGAGTTCATTATTTCTGATTAACATGGTTTCTTTGGGACACAATATAACTGAGGTGGCTGTGGACAGAGATAGGCAACTGGTAGAACCAGGGTTGAACCTTTTCCCAACAGGAACCTGGCTTTCATCATAGCCTTCACTCCCATGGAATCCACTCCACTTCATTTACAGTCTGCCTTTCTTCCATCATGGAATTCAAGGTAGCATTCATAGGGTACAGACAAAGTTCTCCAGTTATTGACTAGAGCCAGATATGTGCAGCCAAATTATTATAATTTACAAAATATGCCTTCTGAAGTATGATCACTATAACTTCTTTTACACAAGCCAAAGCAGAAACATTGTGTTTGATCCTGCCAATTCCATCACTCAATCTCACTTAATTCTCCTCCTTACTATGGACTCTCTTCCATGTGGGTTTTGAACAGGAAAATCCCCTTGTTCCCACTGTAGTCTTTTTTCATATTCAAAGAGGACCCCTTCCTCCCTTTTTCACCAGTGGAAGTTGGTTGAATCCAACCCAATGACTTCTTAATCACTCACTCTGCAGTGAACTCTGTCAAAGGTCTCCTGTTATGCACCTTGACAACTTGTTCTTGTGCATGAACTTTGTCCTTGACAGCTTTGTCCTTCATGCTTTGCAAAATGAAGTGGTAGATCTGAACTGCACTACTTTAGCTTGCAGATAAGAAAGGAGTATAAATCATGATCTTTTCTGTAAAACATTCCTTGTAGATCCTAAACTAACACATCGGCAAAAGGACTATTTTGTTAACACATAAAGGGTTTACTGAAATGGGGAAAACATGCAAAATATCCCCACCTGGAGTCCAAAAAGGTACTCTTCAGCATTTTGCTTGGTGCAAAGACTTTGATTATGCTAAACCATTCAAACTAGCAGTGCCCACCCCCAAAGTCTGAAATGGCACACTCCCAGAAACCTTTTATTACTTGATTCCACCAAGTATATAAAGTGACCTAAAGAACCAGACACACAATAATTAGCTACTGAAGGTGTAGGAGGCCAGAACTCTTGATTTCATGCATGGGCAGGTTGAAGAACCTTTAGCTCCATTTTACAGGCCCTGTGGAACTCCATAAGATCCACAGAAATGTGGAGGGCAAACTAAAGGGAGACACTTGGCTTTTTCACCCTTCCTCTCATGCTGACTATCTGGCCATGAATGGAAAGGTGGGTGGCAGTTGGGTCAGACCAATGGAAAGGATCTTCTTCTCCCACTGTGAGCACTGCAGAAACCACAGATTCCCAAGTGAAGGCAAAGCATTCATCCCCACCCCCCTAAACACAGGAATCCCTGTCAAAGGAAACAGATGAAAGACACCAAAGACCTCCTCTTGCTGCCATGATGCCAAGGAGTAGGACAGATGTAGGGGTAGGGGAAGGACAAGGAGGAGAGGGATAACACTGACTTGACAGCAGGGCTTAGGGTAGAAGGTTGCAGGACGAGAGGCGGGAGGTGGGGAGGTGGAGCAGAAAGAGCAACACAGGCAGCTGGGCCTACCTGCTGGTCCAAATATTCTAGGTTTCTTTGCAACTGAAGGTCTAAAAGTTCATCCTATCAGGAGCCATTAGGCATGCGGCAAAATGGAAGCACAAACAAACAAACACAAAGAAGAAGCAAAAGCAGTTAGGTGCAACTTAGCTAGAGACAGAGAGCTCCCCAGACAGAAAAGGAAATGTTCAGCCTCACAAGCATTTGTGAAAAGAGGAGTGGTGAGTGGATGGTCACTGATCAGCAGTCCTTTCAGGACAAGATGTAGTTCCACATCCCCTACAGGGATTCTAAATGGGAAATCCTGGCAGCTCCCCATTTAGTTGGTGCTCTGTCCCAAAGTCATGCACATCTCCTCTTGCTGGGCAGGTGTGGATTAACAATATGGCCATGCTCTCCTTCCCCACAAAAAGGTTGGGTTCTGTAATGTTGCCTGGCAAGAGTTTTGGTAGGCTAGTAAAATAAGAATGCTCCTTCCCCTCCACCCCAGATAATCAATACCATCTCACCTTAAGAGTCATGTGAGAATCTTGATTTTCACACACAGCTACACAGGTGCTATTTGAGTACATGAATGTAATAATTCTGATAGTTCCTGGGTAGACACGAAGCCATTGTTATCATTAGATTGATGTGTGGTACAGGATTCAAAAATGGTTAGCCTACACCTACTACTGAGACTAAATTTGGTAAAGAAGTGCTAGCAGTGTACATTCTTCACTGTAAGACATCTGGCTTTGAAAGTCTGGGAGTAGGTAGAATTTTCCAATTCCCCAGCACTGCTCTGCTCCCAAATGCCACTCTTTTATGATCTGATTGTGCACTCAAGGCATTCATGCAGAGTTCACACAGAGTGGGGAAGTTATACTGTGACTGAGTCTACCCACACCACCTTTCACTCTAGTCCATTTTCAGTAAGTTTGCAATTATGCATTAAAAGAAATGAAAACCGGCAGCATGTGGAGCAAATCAACTTTAATACGTGCTGAACTCTGCACAGTTCACTTAGCCCACATTCTTAGCACACCAGTTTAGGGCATACCTACAGTTTAGGGCATACCTTACCCATCTTTTGTATAACCTGTGCATGGATTTCCACTGAAAAAAACTGTGAGTTCCTCCAAGTCACCACCTTTGTACAAGCCCTGTTTCAGATAACAAACAAATGCTTGCAGTTCTTTGCCTACTAGAAAAGAGGTGAGTGGGGAAGTGCTATTCTTTTACAAAGCTAAAACTTTTCTGTTATTCTCCATTCTTCTGGTGAGCAAATTGGAATCTATAATATCACTACCTTGGGTCCAGTTAAACTGCTTCTCTAGTAAGTGCAGAGCTGATCTTTATCAGTTTTGGAAAGAATTTCCCCCTTCCAAAAATGTGACTAATTTAACATTATCCTTTGGCAGCCAAGGTTCTGTGTTCACATGCAGCCAGGAGATGAAACTATCCAGATCCTAACTACTGTCTCGGTAGGAAATCCTGCTCTTTTTCTCCACAAGTACTGCTGTAATTCCATTTTACCCCTCATAGTTGGGGATGGGGACTGAGCACCTGTTATGGAAGACCATTCCTGACCTGTTCAGTGATACCAGGGTCATCTCATTGCATTTCCAATTCAGCCACATGCATCTGCTTTTGTGCATAGCTGGTGAGAAGGTGGGGAGGGGAGAGTGAAGGAAGAAGCTGCGTGCAATAGGCGTGCAACTAGAGTCTTTTCCATAGGGCACCTTGATCCAGTCTAGGATCTACTGGCATCTCTCACGGGTGAAAGGTGTCAGGCATGGTCAAGAACCTTGGCATGGAGCAAATGAAGTTGGCAGTTTCACCTGACAGAGTCCACTCAGGGTGGTTTCTGCCCCCACCAGATGGATCCTCCCCCGCAGTAAAATATCCAAACAAAGAAAATAAAACCAGTGAGGGAAAGCGGCAAAGAAAGAAACTACAGCCAAGAACAGGGAACAAGAGTGTCTACATGACTTGCTGCCCTTTGTCTTTGCCATATTGTATTGGAGGATTACAAAATCCAGCAGTAAAAGCCACTCTCCAGGTTTTTGCATTCTGCATTTTCCTTCATTTTTCTTCCCTTGAGAAAGGGAAGGTATGCAGTCTCATAGATAACATAAGCTCACTTCCAGATAATTAGGACGGTGATGTTCAGTTTAGAAAGATAAAGGGGTATCATCAATTAAGGATTCAGGATACACGCCACACCAAATTCTGAACAGCAGCCTTTAGTTCAGTCACTAAAAGAAGCATTCCTGGGTTCCAGTTACAACATTTGGTGAAAGAGCACGAAGGAGGAGTGGCAGGAGCCCTTACCCTGTAACATCCAGACAGCCTGCAGTGGGAAATAGGCCTTGCAGTTACAAAAAGCCCTGGCTCCTGTGATGCTCCACCATTTTCTTTCAGAGAAGAAAAACAAACCAAGTGAATTGCACCTCTTTATGACTGGATGTTCATTCAGAAGATCTACTGCACATTGGATGTTATCTTGTGCGAGGAAGGGGGGAAAGGTGTTCTGCTCTCCACCATAGTATTAGAATGTTCTCCCTCACAAGTGCTGAGCACATAAAAGATGAGCTGGAGCAATGATGTCTTCTCATCCATAAATCAGGCACTTAACTGCTTCCTTAAGTCTTCCAATCAAGGGTATCACACACACACCCATCCGCAACAGATCAGGTAAATAATGAATATCTTTGCCAGTTTGCATAGTTGGTGCCATGCGTACCCAAGACTAAAGAATTTCCACTTGATCTCATACCAGAAAATGTTCTAGGACATTTAAAATTTTTCCATGGCCAATAAGCAACTTCCCATCACATAATATCCCTGCCTCTGTATCCCTGCCTCTGAATTAATCCCAATTTAGGAAACCTAACATATCTACTGGAATATTTGGATGCCAGTTGGTACATACCATTTTGTCGTGGACTGTAGGAGATGCTGGGTAGTTGAAGGGGAACACTCCTGCAGGGACAGGCCTCCTGTCACCCAGATAATCATACTGAGAAAAGAGAAGAAACCATACACATGCATGAGTGGTTTATATCAATAAAACTATGGTCTGCAGGGTAACTAATCCCAGTACTTTTCCCAGGACACAAAACAGTAATCATGATCTGCAGTACAAAAATGAAGAGGACAGATGGCTAGACAGGGTCATTGGGAAAGTTCTGGTGGATAAGACCAGTTAGGAACATCAGTGAGTTGTATCATGGACAAAAATATTTCTTGGAAAAGAGTGACTGGTTCTGCAAGACGGATCTAGATGTTTTATTAGGAGAGGAGGAAAAGGAAGGGCAAGTTTACCCAGGGCTCCTGCCCTTAAAACCTCTATTACCACTCAGTTCCTGGGCTGCCTGCATCCTTGATTCTGATTATATCCTTCATATTAGCTTGCTCTTTATGCTTATTAAACCCACAGGCCAAACAGTGATGAACAGTATTTTAAACCTCATCATCAGCCCTTTCAATGCTTTATACTCCCCATACAGCCGGCATACCAATTCCCTTCAGTCTTCATATGTCTGCTGCTGTGAACTATTGAGGGTTTGGAAGCACTAATACCTGGTGTTTGATATGAATGAGGGCTTATTAGTTTGCTCCAAAGCCCTTGTTTTTCATCTCCTGGATCATGTGAAATAAATAAGAGACTGTGTCTGAACATATGCAGATTTGTACTTCCTTGAATGCAGAGTGACCAGAATAAACTCTGACATGTTTGGGATCAGGGAAAAAATGTCTAGAACAAATTTGCTAGCCCAAACAATTTTTGTTTTAGAAATTAAACATAGCTTATGTCCATCTCTGCCATTTCTCTGACCCTGATATTCTAATCTAGGACTGCTTCTCTGATTCAGTCTGTCAACATACATCTTAGTCAAGACCTAGTGAATATTCCATAATCTATCATGGTAATTTTACTAATATTCTTCAGGATCAATATTCAGCAAAAATGCTGATATAAAGATTCAGTCATCAGGAGTGTGCTAGTGATCCTACCGTATCCCCTTCCTTTTCTATTATTGCTCTTCTCCTGGAGGATAGCAGGAAAAACTGATGGGAAGAATGTAGTAATGGGGGGTTACCTTTGGGGAACTGACTGATCGCCTCATCATGTAGGTTGTTGGCTCGGCATAAATCTCCTCACTCCGGGCAGGCATTCTTTCAAAGCGGGCACTGGGTGACCTGACTGGGGAGTATACTCTGGCTCTGCTGTAGGAACCTTGGCTTGGTGAGCGGGGGACTGACCGGGAACGAGGTTGGAGTGACATCCTGCGTAAAGAGCCTGAAGCGGCATCCATTTCATCATAGTAAACTGGTGGTCGTGTGGGGCCTGGGATCCAGACGGGCACATCCTGTCTCCCATAGCCAGGCTGTTCCTTCCAGTCACGCAGTTGGTATGTGCCACTGTTACGGAAGGAGTGCCGCTTGTCATCAACAGACCACTGAGGGCTCACACGCTCATAGGCAGGCATAGAGCAGATACTGTCAGGGCGCACGCCAGGGGGGTAATACTGGTAATCCTCTGAGAACTGAGGGGAGTACGGGGGATAGTAGTCAGGAACTCTTCGGGACATTGGGTAGAACCTGGTGGGGCTAGATAGCCAAAGGAAGAAAAAGAAGAAAGTAAATTCTGGAGCTCTCAAAGAAAAACCTGCAATGTTCTAACCAATTATTTTGGCTCACCCAACACTAGCTGCTGGACTCTACATCCAAAGTTGACACAATCTAGTACAGAACCTAGTTTGTAATTTTAAATTCTGGGTACCTTCTAAAGGTGCTGATAATAATGATACATATAATGCCTAGTCATGAGTACTGGCGTGTTCTCAATTATGCCCTTATTTAATAATAGGGCTGCAATGTTCTCATTAGTGTATATGCTGCAAACTTGATTAACATAATGTATATGCCTGTTTTTATCTATAATATGTTCAAACTTATGTGATTCAGTTCTGCTGAAAGCCATGCTAAAACTCTTGGGCATATCTTTAGATACTTCCCACAGCCTAGTAAGCAAGATCTGTAACTCCAAACTGCACCAATTTACTGATAGTCAGCAAAGAAAAAAAAAAGGGACACTAGGCCTCTGTGATAATGTTGCATACAGAGGTTTCAACTGGATGGATGTTAATAGTGGGACAAAATATATGGGCAGGCATGCTTTCAGTTCATCAGCTGGAAAAGTACAGAGAGCTGAGAGAGGAGGAGAAGAGAGTTTGGATTTATACTCCACCTTTCTCTCCTGTAAGGTGACTCAAGGTGGCTTACAAACTCCTTCCCTTTCTCTCCCCACAACAGATACCTTGTGAGGTAGGAGGGGATGAGAGCATTCTGAAAGAACTATGGTTGGCCCAAGGTCACCCAGTAGGATTCACGTGTAGGAATGGGGGAAACAAATCCAGTCCACCAAATAAGAGTCCAGCCACTCATGTGGAAGAGTGGGGAATCAAACCCAGTTCTCCATATTAAGAGTCCACTACTCTTAATCACATCACCACAATTAGTAGCACTTAGGATTGTACCAGCACTGGGACAATTCTAAGCACTTCTGCTCATAAGTCAGTTCCGTTTTATTCAATCAGGCTTACTTCTATGAAAGAGTCTAGGACTGCGGCCTATACCAGGGGTGGGAGAGGAGCCAGTCATGTAATTATATCCAGTTTTTAAATCTCATTTGTTTATCATTAAGGTGGTGTTAAAAACATATTCCACAAAGTTGCCTTAAGACCTAAACAGAGTGTAACTTGCTTTTTTCTACCTCAGTCAATGAGCTGGTTTGCTCAGTCAAAACCACTTTCTTTTTCTCTGGGTACATCAACACTAAACGTCAGTCAATCATCAACTATTTAATAGCCTTGCCCAAAGGAACCCTAGGAAAGTACTGAAAAGTCTTTGTCAAGGCATGTTCAGAGGTTATGCTGTCCATGATAAATTCACGAAAATACATTTACACGGACATAGTTGGACATAGGGGTTATAACATTTAAAGCTGCTAACCATACTGATCATGCTGATCCTCTGAAATGTCTTCATGCCAGACAACAGATTTATAATCCTGGAAGGGAGACTCTACACAATCAAGCCAATCCATCTGTTAAGCTCCTTACAGATGTAAGCAGTTCTCAGTAAGCTCTACATGGAAGAAGTGAGATCGGAATCAGCCTTCAGAAATTATACCTCACAAAAATTATCAGTTCCTGGGATTCCTTGGGGGAGATGAAAGGCAAAGGAACCACATCAGATATACTGTCTTAAGTTTGTGGTGGACACGGCCTTGTCTCACTGTTAGGGGCTGCTATTCTCAGGGAGAGAAGCTCCCTGGAAGTGTTCAGCCATCTTACCTATGGAGATCTTCAGGAGGTGCAGTTCCACGACGCAGGTTTACCCACTGCTGGAGCTGTGTCATAGAGCTCTTCCTCTGTGCAATCTTCTCAGGATTGGAGCGGGGAGCAAAGCTCCGACGAGGCACAGCAGTGTCACCATCATGTTGTGGGTAGGCCATGCTGCCAGGCCGGCTAGGAGAGGCATATTGCCAGCCATTTGGCTGTGTTGGTCTCTCCACCCCAGGTGGCACATGGGAGGCTTCAGGATAAGGACTTCCAGGTTCTGATGGTATATCTTGACTCACAATGCCGTTGGCTTTTACCAGTGGCTCCTTCTTGCTCTCTACTCGCTCTTGTTTCCTTTCAATCTTCTCTGAGCCACGGCCATCACCTTCACCTCTGGTCTTGGCTTCTAGCTCAGGTTTGGCAGCCTCCCTGGCTGGAATACTGCGGTGGTGGTGGTGGTGGTACTGGTGGTTCTTACTGGGGGGAATATTTTCAGAATCAGTTTCCTCATGCCTGGTAAGCATGAAAAAAAGATCACTGACAGCTACCTGACTATCACTATGTCCCAGGGAATGGGTTCCAGACTTTGTGTTACAGGGTTTCCCCCCCCCCCCCCCAAAAGTATTTTGTCACTAACCTGGTAGTCTAAACTCCTTAAATCATTGGTCACTGTGTTGCCTTCAAGCTTCTGAAAAATCTCCAGCTTTTGCTTCCTCACAGCTCATCTGAGGGCCATCAAAGTTTTTTGAGCATTATCTATTTTAAAGAGCTTTATGCCTTTTCTACTGCTGCAAGATTTATAGGTTCTATAACTTGTTCTCGCAGCTGTTTTCAAAAAGTTTCGTGGAAGACATTACATTTATTCTTGGAAGGACAGTGATGCTATGTTATTTAATCAACATATTCACAAAAGCACAGGATGAAAATCAAATTTATAGAATGTTAACTTATTACACTAATGGTCATTCATTTCTGCCCGTATCCCCTGAAGGAACTCAAACTTGAAATTTACTGCCAAGGGCCGTGTGTGTGTGTGTGTGTGTGTGTGTGTGTGTGTGTGTGTGTGTGTGTGTGTGTGTGTGTGTGTGTGACAGCAAGGTTCATAAATTACATTAGGGAAGAGTGAGCACGCATGTTAGAACTGCATTCAGGGTTGACAGCACCACCTCTCCGCAAAGCTTGTGAACACAGTCACAAAATGTAGGCTTTGTCTATGCACTTAGCGAGCCTCATAAAAGCAGGATTCCTAATTGCATATTCTAACCCTACATGCAAACATGGTATGCTCATAAATTCTGCTGAATGAATGTAAGAATGTGGTGGCAGAGATAGTGCCACAATCCTGCTCTTGCCTTCTATACATTCACTCTCCTTTAATACAACTTGTGGCCAGTCCTATAGTCAACAACAAGAAGATAGACAGTTTCAGATCACATCTCATGGTGTCAATTTCCCCCTGGAGAGCTGACCTCTGAGTGGGTGGGATTTGCACCCGGGCAGCCTCGCCCATGGCTTGGATCCAGGTCTCCTGCTCCTCGTTGTTCTCAGCACTGAAGAAGTAAGTCCGGATGCCAGCGTGCTCAGCCTGGGGAGAAAGCGACTTCTTGTTACTCCCCCGTGTCTCTTCCATCCAGCACACAGTCACCTGTTGAGATGGGAGAAGTGCACAGAAAGAGAGATCACTTTAGTTTAAGATTATACACGGTCATTGGTGACACTGGACCTTCTTTGCTGTAGCCTCACTTTTGGTCACATAGAAATATAGCCTAGGACAGTTTTAATCAATTTTATTTGCCATGGAAAATTGAAATGAAAAGTTTATTTTCAGGTCAGATATAAAAGTGATTGTACTTTCTTTGGTGGAGGGCATGCATTCAAAACATTTCTGTTAAAATGCTGGATTTTTCTTTCAGACTTTTCTAAATTACAAGCCACAGGGGAATTTTGTCTCTTGATATTTTAAGCTTCTGTTCCAACACAAATTGGGAAGTGCCACAATTGTCAAGCGGATGAAATATGTTTGCAAGCAGCTTAATCATGCAAATGACATGGCAAACCAAGGCCTTGATCTAGAAAGACAGAGAAGCCACTTCCATGCACCACTAGAAGGTGGATGGCAGCCCACCCACCCCCTCCCCACGGTACACTTCTGCATGCATGAGCCTCATTCAGAGGGGGAAAGCATGCAAAAATCTGGTTCAGTACATAGATCATCCTTGTTAAATTGGGGAGCAGGTGTGTGTGTATATGCACACTATTGTAGAATACAATACATATGTTATAGAAGGCTGTATCTGTTAAAGTATGTCAATAGTCCTAGCTGTGATCCAAAATGGCAGTCAGGTGGGGAACTCTTCATTCAGAGGTGGTTTTCCAGTCCCTGCATTTATGTTATGACCCTGGCATTCCTTGGAGGCCTCCCATCCAAATACTAGCCAAGGTCATGGCACAAAATTTGTGACTGGCCCAAGATCATCCAGCAGACTTCCATGGCACAAGTAGGGGTTTATACCTGAGTTTCCCAGGTCCTAGTATAACACCTTAACCACTACACCACACTGGCTCATTGCTTTACCCATTTGGAATATAGTAAAACCACTTGTTGTTTTACAGGGAAACCTGTAGCATTGGAAAGGGAAATGAAACTTTTAAAAAATGACCACAAAGGGACACTAGGTCATTATAAAGTCTTGTGGTGAATTAAAAGAGGCATTTTGACCATCCCAAGGTCAACACCCAAATCTCCAGAAATTTCCCAATGCAGAGAATAATGTGATAGAACCTAGGAGTAACCAGTAGGGGACCTGCAAGGTGGCATAGGAGGTTAAGAGCTCGTATATCTAATCTGGAGGAACCGGGTTTGATTCCCAGCTCTGCCACCTGAGCTGTGGAGGCTTATCTGGGGAATTCAGATTAGCCTGTACACTCCAATTGGGCAAGGTGGGCAGCTGCCCAGGGCATCACCTTGTGGGGGGGCATCAAAATGCTGGGTTCGTTTTGGGGTATTTTAGTGGTTTTCCATTTTTGGCCTGCAAGGGGCGCAGTTTTTAGGCTAGCGGCACCAAAATTTCAGGGTCTCATCATGTCCTTATGCTATTCCCCAAGTTTGGTGAGGTTTGGTTCAGGGAGTCCAAAGTTATGGACTCCCAAAGGGGGTGCCCCTATGCCCCATTGTTTCCAATGGGAGCTAATAGGAGATGGGGGCTACAGTTTTGAGGGTCCATAACTTTGGCCCCCCTGAACCAAACTGCACCAAACTTGGGGGGTATCATTAGGCAGTCTCCTGATGAGACCCTGAAAGTTTTGAGACTGTGCCTTCAGAAATGTGCCCCCCACAGCCTGCAACCCCCATTGACAGCAATGCAGAAAACTCAACGAAGAACAAAGATTCTTGGGCAAATTTCTAGGATGTTCCTGCAGGGGGTGCATTTTTGGATGTATTGGCACCAAAATTTCAAGGTATCATCTGGAAATGATGGCACCCCCCAGGTTTGGTGCAGTTTGGTTCAGGGGGTCCAAAGTTATGGACCCTCAAAGGGTAGCCCCCATCTCCTTAGTAAAGAATGGGGGATGGGGCACCCCCTTTGAGGGTCCATAACTTTGGACCTCCTAAACCAAACTGTACCAAAATTGGGGGGTACCATAAAGAATGTTTCCAGATGATACCCTGAAATTTTGGTGCCGATACATCCAAAAATGCGCCCCCTGCAGGAACATCCCAGAAGTTTGCCCAAGAATGTTTGTTCTGCATTGAGTTTTCTGTAATGCTGTCAATGGGGGTTGCAGGCTGGGGGGGTGCACATTTCTGAAGGCACAGTCTCAAAACTTTCAGGGTCTCATCACGAGACTGCCCTTATGATACCCCCCAGGTTTGGTGCAGTTTGGTTCAGGGGGGCCAAAGTTATGGACCCTCAAAACTGTAACCCCCATCTCCTATTAGCTCCCATTGGAAACAATGGGGGATGGGGCACCCCCTTTGGGAGTCCATAACTTTGGACTCCCTGAACCAAATCTCACCAAACTTGGGGAATAGCATAAGGACAGTCTCCTGATGATATGCTGAAATTTTGGTGCTGATATGTCTAAAAAGGCACTCCCTGCAGGCACCAATGTCCTGGTGCAAAAGAAAATTGGTCATGGTGGAGTGGTCGCCCATGGGGGGGGGGGCATCCAACTCAGGTTTTGCCCAGGGCTACAGTTTGCCCAGGGCTGCCTCGTTACGCCCCTGGGCTAGTCACAGCTTCTCGGAGCTCTCTCAGCCCCACCTACCTCACAGGGTGTTTGTTGTGAGGGGGGAAAGGCAAGGAGATTGTCAGCCCCTTTGAGTCTCCTACAGGAGAGAAAGGGGGGATATAAATCCAAACTCTTCTTCTTCTTCTTCTTCTTCTTTGCACATTTTCTGAGGCTTTTCTCAGATTTGAAGAAATATCTGAATTAGGTTATCCATAGTCCCAGTCTTCAGATTTAAGTATCTGCAGATGGGGCCACGCTGACAATTAGATATATTGAAGATATAAATTATATTTTCCTAATCTCTCCCGGGCGGACCTGGCCACTGTGATCCATGCAACGGTCACCTCCAGGTTAGACTATTGTAACTCGCTCTACGCGGGCCTTCCCTTGCGTCTGATTCGGAGACTAAAACTGGTTCAGCATGCAGCAGCGCGTTTGCTCACAGGCAGCGCCATTTATGATCATATTCAGCCTGTACTACGCCAGCTGCATTGGCTCCCAGTAGAGTTCCGAATCATTTTCAAGGTGCTGGTGTTGACCTTCAAGGCCTTACGCGGCCTGGGACCCTCATATCTTTTAGACATATCATCACCCCATATGTCCCTGCACGGCCTCTCCGCTCTGTGGAGGCCAATTTATTAGTGGTCCCTGGCCCCTCAATGATGCGGCTGGCCTCCACACGGGCCAGGGCTTTTACGGCCCTGGCCCTGGCCTGGTGGAACACTCTCCCTCCGGCTGTCAGGGCCCTGCGGGACCTCAATGAGTTCCGCAGGGCCTGTAAGACGGAGCTGTTCCGCCGGGCCTTTGGAGGGACCAGCTGCTGAATGGCGCCCCCCCCCCCAGTTGGCCCTTTACATCTGGGCCTGTCATCTTGGGACTTGTCCTCCTCCTCCGGGGAGAATTTTTAAAAATGGGGTTAGTCGGACGCCTCTATTATTGTTCTTACTGTTGCTATCGCTGTTTTAATGGTTTTAGTTATTTATCTATATTAATATTGTATTTATACTGTACACCGCCCAGAGCCCTTCGGGGATGGGGCGGTATAAAAGTCCAAACAATAAATAAATAAATAAATAATCTCAGAGTACAGATATATAAATGCTAAAGATGTTCAGTCAGGGAATTCTCTCATAAGCTTTTGTCTAGAATGAGATATGCAAGCATGTTCAGATAATCCATGTCCCTGTTAAGATACATGTAGGTATCTCTCTATTTCCACCAATTTTCATTTTTTGGGATTTTCCAAGTTGTTTACTCAGACAAAAGAAATCAGGATTTTCCCATCCCACCTTCCTTTAGGAATGATTGGAGGTGAATAAAGCATGCAGGACAATTTGCACTCATCAGTCTTGATCTTTTCTTTGTGGCATGCATGCATTTGGAAACAGAAGGAAAATACTACCTATTTGGTGCCTGGGTGATGGCATTGTAGACGGGGTATCAGAAGAGATCTCCTGTCGGAGGGATCCTCTCACGGAAAAAGAGGGAAGACAGAGAAGAGGTCAGCCACACCCAACAAGCAATTCAATGGGGAGGACTATCAAGAAAGTAAAGTGGCAAAGGGGGCAGAGTTGGTCACCATGGAAGAGTGGATGAAGCAAAATTGTGGACATATTCAATGCCTTCTCAAAACTAGAGAATCATTTCTGTCTATCTTTAAATTAATCTATGAGAATCTGCGTCTCATCCCATGATTCAGCCTTAGTACATATTAGGCCTTAACACAATTACACATGAGTTCTCCGCAATTCCTGTTTATGTGGAACCTCATTAGGATCAGAACCTCATTAGGATCAGTACTGTGGAGCACATGCAGAAGGAGCATCAGCATTCCCCCCTGTATTATTTCCCAACCTGATACTGTCTTAGGGGGGGGGGGCGCATGATTTGGGGAAACCCTGGGTTCCCACAACAAGCCCCCAAATTCTGCACAACACAAAAAAGACACCCTGAGGACAGAAAAAAATGGCACCTTGGTGAGGAACTCCACATTTCCCCCCAAGTCCTCCTCAGGATGCCTTATTTCATCTCAAGATATGGCAATAATACTGTCTGTATTGAGCTATATTTCAGCTCAAGCCATCTTTTTTTGAAGCTGCTAAATTGTGGACTTTTTCTGAAGTCATTTTCAAGTCGTCTCCTGCTTGCTGTGCAAAGCTCAAGAGCTGAAGAGACATTTTATTTTTCCCACTTGACCATTAAAGCTCTCTTGTCAGTTTCCTCTGCCACTTGCGCCTGATATTTTATGGTGCTGCAGTGATTCTCCATGCCTGCAGCTTTTTGCCTAAGGTTTCCCTGGGACATTTGCTCTGCAGGCTCCGTTGCGGCACCTTTCAGCATGAAAAGTACACGGTTGTACTCAGCTCATCCTGCCAATTCCATCAATATATAGTTTTCTCTTTTTTTGTTTTCGATGGGCTGTTTTTGAAGACATGAACACACGATACAGGTCATATGCTTATGTCTTTGAAGACAGCCAACTGAAAATTTAAAAAAGGAAAAACTATATATTGCTCGAATTGCAGGATGAGCTGAGTACAACCGTGTACTTTTTGGGCTAAAAAAGCACCTAGCAGTGGAACATGTAGAGTAAATGTCCTGGGAAAACCTTAAGCAAATAGCTACAGGCATGGAGAATCCCTGCAGCACCATAAAATGTCGGGTGCAAGAGTTTTAAACTCGGACAGGAGGAAAAGCCTCTTTTTCCTCTGATGCCTTTTTTGCTCATGAACAAAAAATAAGTAGGCGGCTTTTTAAAAAAATGTCCTCAGGACATCTTATTTGTGCTGTGCTTAATGGACCAGAGTTCTCACTGGGACTGTTTCAAGCTGCAAAAATGGTTCAGAGGGGATGGTTGAAGCCCCTTCTCTCTATATACCATTGTCCTGATCATGACCTGCTCTCTACTCTGGAATTCTTAGCTATTTAAAGTATTTAAAATATTTATACCCCACCTCTCCAGAAAGATTGTAAGTCCATTGCAACTTACAATATTAAAAATCCATACATACAAAACCCATACAACAAAAACATAAAACACAAATACATTTAGCAGCACAAAACATATAACAGCAGCAGCAGCCCAAGAATTAACATTGCATTAAATGAAAACCAAGAAGGTATAAAACCATATTGCTTAAAAACAGAAGCAGCTATATCAAAACGGCATCCAGTTAAAATGCAGCATTAAAAACAAAAAGGCTCAAGCTGAAAACATCACAGAAGTAAGTCACTAATCTAAAAGCTCGGGATAATAATGATGCCTTTGCTTGGTGCCTGAAGGATTGCCGAGCTGGTGTCTGGAAACTCTCTGTAGGGAGTGAATTCTACAACTTGGCACCACTGCTGGAAAGGCCCTGTTGCTGATTTTCACCACCTAGCTGCTCGCCGAAGAGGTACAAAAAGCAGAGTTTATGAAGGTGATTGCAACTGCCAGACAGACGCATTCCTTAGGTAATCTGATCCATCATTAAGGTGCCTAGTATGACACACATGCTCAAATGCTGATCAGATCATTGGACACCCTATGCTGAATCATTATGGAGTGCAATCACATACTTCTCCTCAGGCAACACCACGGAGCCCCTCTGCAAATGTTTAAGCTTGCTGTTCCTGGCTGCCCCATTAAAATAATGAAAGAACACAATGGGGCTGCTGAAAGGCAGGGTAGAAATATGCAGCTAACTATCACTGTAAATTAACTAAATGGCCTCCAGCTCCCTCCGACAAGCTACATTGATTATGCTCCAAGAGACACAGAATGTTGACAATCCTTGGGAATCCATTAAACAGCATACAAATACCATCACATGCCCTCAAGGTATCCCATCTGGAAAAAAACCCCCAAAACTTTATGATGCCATTTCAAGAAGCGGCAGGCAATTTATGAATTTATGTGCAATATAATGGAAGGACACTTGCAGCAGATGTTTATAAAGAAAGTAATGTATATACATAACTTAATGGATTTGCTTGTGTGCATGGGCATCATGAACTTCGTTAAATGTGCTGGGATGTGTTTGCATATGGAGCGTCCTGGATTACCAGAGACATCTCCAACTTCAGTACATTTTTATCTGCTCCTTGTTTCTCTTGCTGTGCCTCTGATTTTTAACAGGATTATGCTATTTGTTCCTGATAGCTCTTCATTTAGAAGGCAAAAAAAGAAGATATGTTTGCTCATGAAAACCATAGGGATATAAATGTCTTTTCTCTATGACTTCACTATATATGCACAGACAGGTTTCTATTTCATTTGTTTAAAGAAATGAACATATTTGTATGCATATGTTTTGAAGGTGCATATTATTACATGCATCTCACTCTGAAAGGTGAGAAGTTCCACAGGCTAGCACATAGCGTGGTTAGTTCCTTTTGTGAGACAGAGAATTGGAGTCTTAGGCTCTGCTACAGAGATCCCCTGACCACATCAGATCCCCAGACAGAGTTCCAGCATCCTCCAGGGAATCCAGCTACCTCATAATAGTCCATCTACTCTTCTCTCTGTGTCTGTCCCGACCTAAATTGTCCTTCGTTTTCATGTGTGTGTGCACATTCACACACCTGCTCACTCTCTTCAGCTTAGAGGTGTAGTTACCTTGCCCAAGCCCTGATGGGTTGCTCAGCTAGAGCCATTAAGTCCACTGAGGGGAATATATACATACATTCATTAATAAACACTACCACTCATTTCATCATGTAAGAAAGGCTGATGTCCAAGCCCACAACATTTGCATAGTTTGTACACCCCTATGAACTTTGAAAGTACCTTAATACTGTTTAATAGGCAGCCTGATCTTTTCCACTCCTGCAGCTCTGTCTGCACTGGCAAAATCTTAGGCTGTGGTAGAAAAAAACAATGTTCTCTCACAACCAAATGAGGGAGAGCTGTTCAGCGATGTGCCACTTGTTCTCGAAACTAAGTCATAAGCCATCTGCAAGCCTGAAGCTGTGCTGGTGTTAAGACAGGCCCACCCCTACAGCTGTTTGGATGTGATGCCAGGAGGTGTAGGAGGCCTGGCCTCTCCCCATTCCTTCTTTGCAAAGGACCGATGTGTTGCACGTTTCTTCCTAGAGCTGGTGCAGCAGGACAAAAAGCTGCTGTTGACTTGACATAGGAGGTGGCACCAATAACCAGTACAGAAGAAGGGAGACAAGGGCTGCACTGCACATCATTGGAGACGACACGATCACAGCGCCTATAGCAGTTATGTACCTCCTGGATGATCTTGTCCACACAGGAAAATTCATTTGCAAATAATTTGTACAATGCAACAACTTCCAATGGTATGTGGACACAGACCAGGCTTCCCCCTTGTGCCTGTGCTTAGAAGTGACTGTTCAGTCCTGTACTCAGTTGCTGAAACTCAGCACATCACAACAGTGGGCTGTAAGTATAAAACTCTGGGAGTGTGGGTGTGTGTGAACATGTTAGCAAGTATTCAAGTTGCGAAAGTGTCTGTGCCAACCAAGTTACAGATAAAAAGTCAGGGTAGATTGTGAAGGAGTGCCATTAACTGTACAGTTGTAACTATGTGTTTCCTCACCTGGCACTTGGAAAGGCTGTTTATTCCCACGGGGGAAATCCTACCTTTGCCCCAACTCCTGGTGTTTGCATTTCACAGCTTTGTTCACTGCTCTTTTAGAGTCACACCCCTTGCATGGAAATTTGACAAGTACAAACTAATTAGGTGCTAAGCAAATTGCAATGCATTGCCTTTCTATACCACTCTAGTTCAGGGGTAGGGAACCTGCGGCTCTCCAGATGTTCAGGAACTACAATTCCCATCAGCCTCTGTCAGCATGGCCAATTGGCCATGCTGGTAGGGGCTGATGGGAATTGTAGTTCCTGAACATCTGGAGAGCCGCAGGTTCCCTACCCCTGCTCTAGTTGAAACTAGTCAAAGAGGGAGACAGAAAAGGAGTCTCTTGCACACTGACATTTAGGGCAATCTAATTATAGCATTGCCACAGGGGCAGCTCTGGATCAATGTCGCCTTTCCTAAGGTTGCTGTCTTTATTTGGAAGGAGAAGGAGGAACAAGAATGCAAAACCAACAAAGAATCAGTCTTAGTGAATGTGGAAATTGCTTCTACTCATGAGACTCCGAGCATGATTTTATTACTTCCTGAATTCAAATTCTCACTCACCCAGAAATGGCCTTTGACAATTCACTGTACTTATTAATCTAGCCTACTTCACAGGACAGCAAAACAGATGACTTTAGACATGCCACCCTGAATTCACCGGAAGACTGGCCAGGAATAAATGTAATAAATAAATAATAAAAAGTGACAATTTCTTCAACACCCTACACACACACACACACCCCAATTTAGGAGATTAAAGAGTTTTACAAACATTCTCCAAGTTAAGCTTTTCCTGCTATCCCGTGTGAGTGCTAGAGTGGCTAGCTAGCCTGAAGAACAAAGACCTGTCCCTTTACTAGAGGTTTAATGTGTGGAAAAGGCCGATGGAGCTTTTCATTACATGGAGGTAAATAATGACCCATGAAGACTCTATTAAAGGGACAGGTAATTTTTTTTCCTATGTCAGTTTGCAACCTTCGTTAGTTGTTGGCATTAACCCTTTAAAAATGGGTAGCAAACACTGGCTTAACAAGATCTGCACAAAACAGCCATTGCAGGTTTTTTTTTCATTATACATTTTAAAAGGGTTTTCAGCAGCAAGACCATCTCTTGTCCGACTGATCAGCTAATTACTATTGAGAGTCAAGTTTTGATCAATGTAAAAAAACTCCCATGACTCTTCATGTTTTATAGTTTGTAGAGTCAACAAGACATGATTTCCCTCAGATGCCTAGGCTCAGAAAAAAACGTAGAGTCCCTACAACAAGCTTGAGGGATTGAAGTCAAGCATCTAGAAATAATGCATTTTAGCTGCTACTGTCTTCCCTTTCCATCAGCCCTCCCTTCTTGGCAAGAAGCCAATGCCATTAGGGTGTGAATAGCTCCTCCATACAGCTCTGCAGAGACAACATGGAGGTTACATAAGAAGACAGAAATGTCAGTGGCAATACCATTGCTATCTAAAGACCAATGGGTATTTGTCTGCCAGGCTTTTGTAGCAGCACAGTTTCCAATAGGAAACAAACAAAAATGCCTCTAGTCTCTTTAGCCCCACATATCTTTGAACTGCAGGAACTCCAGCACTTTAAAGTCTTCAAAGCACCTCATATACAATAGTTCAACAATCCTTACAATGACCCTACAAGGCAGATCAGTGTTACTATTCCCATGTTGCAGATTTGGGGGAGGGGCGGGGCATGGAGAACAGTGGCTTGCTTTAGGTCACCTGGGCTGCATTCAGATGTAACAAGGTAACATTAAACCAAGATGTAAACAAACCTTGTTTATTACTGTGCTCACATATGGGATTCATTTCTCCCTTATCTCTCTTCACTTTTCATGCAGAACATCATTAAGGAATGACTGCAGGAAACTAAAACCAGTTACCAGAATTTAGGCACATGGATTAATGGAAATTAGTCTCTCCTCCAAGGCTGGATTCTAAACGATAGTTTTATCCAACCTTACAGCAAATTCCAGTTAGATCTAACTCCAGGTAACTCCAGGTAACTCATATCTGCAGGGTTGCCGGGAATAGTCTGGCAACCAGATGAAGACAAGCACTTACTGTGGAGTGGGGTAGGGGGGATGAATGACAGGACCTCCAGAGTGATCCAGAAATGCTGGCATCATGCCAGGAATGATGCTCTAGCATTTACTGCAAAACTCTGGGTGAGAGCTACAGCATTGCCCCAGTGTGGCGCCAGTGCTTCCAAATCATGCTGAAACTGGAAGCTATCATTGCCCCCCACCCCATTTTGCTTACCTATTTCTCCCTGCTGACCAGCTGAGCATAGACAGGCAATGGCAAAAATTGCTGGAGTTTGCCCGCCTTAAGAGGATACCTGGCAAGCCAGTGCAATCAGGGTAGTATAATTGGCTTCTAACAGGTGTTCCTTCATCATGCTATGTGGCTGAAAGCACAGTCATAGCAATAAACCATGTCCATGTGGCTGATAACTTTAAGTAGCTTTGGGGTGATATTTGTGGTGAGACTTTATGTGTAAGCACTAGACTACAGAGCGGGGTTGCCAAAATTTTACAGCATGGCTACATCTAAAATAGCCAAGAGGCTCAGAAAATGCTGAGATATCATGACCATTAATAATATTTACTGTATTAGTTCATATCAGAGAAAAAACATGAATGATTGAGTTCTTTACAAATGAATGGTTTATTCACTTAAAAAAATATTTTGATGCTGCCTTTTCACCCAAATAGGGTCTCCAATGCTGCAAACATCAAACATTAAAACACTTTCACATTACACATTTAAAATCAAATATATACACAATAGGTCACTAAAAACATATAAAGAGACATCACGCCAAAAACCAGGGAGAGAGGCCCAAAACACTAATTGGGGGTATGCCGAACAGGAAAAAAAGACTCCATCCATTGTCAGAGTGTAGCAAACCAATCTCCCTGGGGAGGGAGTTCCACAGTTTTGGCCTCATGACCAAGAAGGCCCTTTCTTCAGTTGCTGCTCATCTAACTTCAGATTGTGGGAGCACCCAAAACATGGTCTCCAAAGATTACCAGAGTAGATGGGTAAGTTCATAAGAAAGAAGGAGGTCCTTAAGGTATGCTGGATCCAAATCATATAGAGCTTTAAAAGTTAATATCAACACCTTGAAGTGAGCCCAGAAACAACCAGCGTAGATGGGAAAAGACTGGAGTGATATGGTTCCTACTACCCATTTCTGTTTACATTCTGGCCAAAGCAATCTGTACCAATTGCAGCTTCAAGTTAGCCTTCAAAGGCAGATCCACATACAATGGCTTGCAATAATCTATACCAAATGTTAACAGGGTACGCACTGCAATGGAAGATCTCCCCCTCCCCTCTCCCCAAAATGATGACTGGCATACTTAAATCATCGAGATGGCAATTATATAGGAATCTTCAATATCTTCTGAGTGTTTTCTATTTGTGATGATGTCAGAATGGTGCCCATAAGCAGAATTTTATATTCTTGAGAATTCTAGTACTTTAACCCACTTGCTGCTAGTGGCCCATTCTGAAACCTTGTCAGTTAGGCTGACTTCAGCAACTCCATCTATGTCCAGGGATGGGGCTGCCTCCCAGCACCTGGCAGCCTGTTCCATCCCCCTCCTTGTCACAAATGCTCTTCCAGGAATCTTGGGGCACCACACAACTGACAGACCTGGACTTACCACAAGGAGCAGGAACCTCCAGGAAGCCAGCAGCAGGAAGGAACAGCAGAAAAAATGGCAGGAGAGCCTGAGCAACAAGAGCAAGCCTCAACAGTTCTGGGGAACAGGGTGGAAGCAGCACAGCCCTAGCTAAGCTGCAATCAAAAGTCCACAGCAGTCTTAGAGAGTGGGGTGGGACCGGCTCATCCTCAGCCAGGTTGCAATCAAGGAAGTCTGAAGAGCCCATCTTAAGCTGGTAGGGCAAGACAGACAGCTCACCAGCCACTAGGAGGCTGGAGCAGCAACCTCCTAAGAGGGATAAAAGGGAAGCAGGGCAAGAGGGAGGAAGCTGGTATGGTGCAGGGGCTTAAGTTTGCAGGAGTACTGTTGACTACCTGACAGAAGTAAAGAGTTTATGCATAAAAGCCAGAATCATGTCCAGTTTGTTCCAGAGGGTAGCCAAGCTCCTACAAGACCAAGGTGGCCTACCTTGCAAGGGTGACTGGTAGAGGGAATGCTCACAATCTATATCTAGAAGTCTCAAAAAGCTTGCAGTCTGGTGATACTAGGTTGAAGGCTTTACTCCTAAATCTAACAGCAATAGCAGTGCTGACCTACCCAGGTCCAGGAGTTCCCAGAGGTCATCCATAACAATGGTAAGAGCTATCTCCACCCCATGGCAAGTGCAGAAGCTGGACTGAAATGGGTCCACGGTCAATGGTTTCGGCAGAAAAGCCTGGAGCTATTCAGCAACCACTGTCTCAATTACCTTGCCCAGGAAGGCTAGATTTTGACACTGGGCAGTAATTGACCAGATCAGACAGATCTAGAGATTTATTTTAAAAAGAGCAGTCTCACCATGGCCTCTTTTAAACTACTGGGAAAGGTCCCATTACTGAAGAACAGTTTGACCATTTCCCTCAGAGGAGCCCATATTTCACCCATGACGGCTTTTATCAGCAGAACAGGCACGGGTCTATGAGGCACAAAGGCTCTCAGGATTCTGTCCACATCATCCTGGAAGAGTCAGATGAATTGGTCCAATGAAGGACCCAAAGCTGGCCAACAGGCCTGTAGTCTACTTACTGCATCAAGACTGCCCAAAAGGTCCTAGCAGAGAGACAAGACCTTATCCACAAAATGCCTTGCATAATCATCACAGTTGAAAGCCAAATCCCTACCAATTTGGTGCCTTTCAGTCAAGGTCATCCGTAGTCATGTTATCCTAAATAACTGAGTTGGACACAACCTTGTGGGTGCAATATTAGCTGCAAAATCACACTTTTTCACAGCTTTCACCACCACCTCATAAGCTTTCATAAGCATCCCAACTCACTTTGGCCATCTTAGCTCCCATTTTTTCTTTCTCAGCCCCAGGCGTACCATGGTTTGGCACAGGAATGCAGAGGGTTTTGGGGATACGATCTCATCCATGGCTTCAGAGGGCCGGTTATTCCAGTCCTCTGTCAGCTCATCTAATTAGTTGTTGGGAGGCATCAGGTTCCTCAAAGCATTCCAGAATCCTATTGGATCCATTATTCTCCACGGGCAAACAAAAATCAGTTTCCATCTGTTAGTTCACCTTGGCCCCAATTTTAAGTGAATGAATGAATGTTGTGCAGATGTAGGTTTGTTTATTTTACTATCATGCCACTGTTAAAGGCATAGGAGCAGGGGTGGGATTCAAATAATTTAACAACCGGTTCCGGTGGTGGGATTCAAATAATTTAACAACTGGTTGTTTACAAGCACCATTTTAACAACCAGTTCTGCTGAAGTGGTGCGAACCTGCTGAATCCCACCACTGCACAGGAGCCCTACCCCCTAAAAGCTAGTTACCATACCCTAGCTGAGGTGGTGGTTCATGCTACTTGGATAATCTCTTAAACATTTATTTCCTGGTGCTAACGCAACTTATTCTGTTTGTTTATTTATTACCTTTATTTCCTGCTTGACCAAAGGCAGGTTACAAACATAGAATTTAATCCTTACAGTAGAACTATTTCAAACAAGGTAATTCAGCTATTCCTATTGGCCAAAACACTGATTTCAGATCTTCAGTGCCTTGACACACAGACCTCTGTGCAGTTCCCAGAAAGATGGCCACACTAAAGGAAAGTAAGAGCAGATGAAGAATGGCAGAACAGTGTTATCAGCATCAGACTTATTTATGATTCTGCCACATAACTAGACATACACCTGGATTAGCACACCCAAAGACCTCAATCACTGTACAAGAAAAAAAACACCCTGCAACTTCAGTCATGCACTGACCTTAAAGGTGTATTTCCTGCTGATGTTATCTGATGGCTGGACAGCTGCAACCCGGAAGCTGAGAAGTGGGATGCTGCCCAAGATGCTTTCCTCCTTCTCATCTGCATAAAGGAAGACCAGAGACCAAAAGAATTAGGTATGTCTGTCCACTAAAATGTCAGAGATGTTGAGGTAGATCATCTCAGTCAACATGCTCCTTCATCCCCAGTGCAGAGCAGGAAACAACCAAGAACTGCTAGATTCCCGTTTGGGCTAAAATAAGAGACTGAGCCCTGAAATCAATAATTTCTACCTGTGGAAGACTACTCCTTTGTGTGCTTCTTATTCCCTCTGACTCAGGCTCACAAGCTCACTTACACACTCCAGCACGTATCAGTTACATTTATAGCTCACAATACTGTCCAGTTAATTATTCATGCTCACTCTCCAGCCACACTGTCAGAGAGAAGGCTGAAACAGAAGACCTCTGAAAACTAAGGAATGTGAGGGATCCACATATTTATAGAGAACATTGCAGATATGAAAAACACTTGCACCATACCTCAAAAATATCAAGAGTACCAACAAAATGGATATGGGAAACTTCCTATCACTGGGGGAGCCTTGATCTGGCATCAAGAAACATGAAAAGGGAATATGATTGATGTTTGATTTTGCTAAAATCTGTTCTAAAAAAATTACGTTCTAAAGAACAGAATATGCCACATATAAAATAGATTGGAAGCCACCATCTTGCATGTGCTATCCTCACTTTCTTCTTAATCCCCTCCTTTTTGCAGTACTATTATCAATCCATCTTACTGAAATTGGGCCTGAATGGCAAAGATTAATCCTTAGTAGGAAGTTCAGAGAGAGGGAGAGAAGGAACAGCCGTGACTTACCGTGGCTGCCATTGCTGATGGGGAAGGGACAGCCTCCTTGGTGCTGCCTCCTCCCCCTTGCCTTGCAGGCTCCTTGGGGCTCGCGAGGCTTCAGCTTGCCGGCAACACGAGGCCTGGAAGGTCATGGCCGCCAGGCAGTGACGCTTGGCGCCTCGACGTCATCTGAGGAGGTGGGGCCGGGCGGCCTATTTATGCCTGAGCCCGGCCTCCCCACCTCCCCATTTGCTGAAACGTGTGTGTTTCCCACCCACCTCTCCCTGTTTTTTGGTCTGTGTTAGTGCATGCGCTGTATTGCTGTTATACGGCGGTTTGCGCATGGGGGGACTTGATCATCTTAGCTGGGGCAGCGGGACCAAAAATACCCGGCTGTGGTGGGAACCCTCCTCCGCGAGGGTTTGGGGTGGAGCAAGCCAAGGGAGATTCACCTGCCCAGATGCTGGAAGCTTAGGATGGCTTCGCACTCCATGGCAGCAAAGGAGTCTTCAGGAAGTGGCGACCGCTTCCATCTGGAATCCTCACAGCTGCTCCAGTGTGCGTTATAATTTTTCAGCGGCAGGCGTGCAGAGAAAAATTTAGGTGTCTGGGGGACAACAATATTTGGCTGCCCAGTACACATACCATAAGATCAGACCCCCATGCTGCGCCTTATGCTTTTGTTTACCTTGAACCAATTTTGTTAATAAATGTTTTTATTCCACACACAAATGTTGTTGTATTAAAAGTTCTTTCATTAGCAGGAGGGTATTAGCTACTTCCCTCAGACAGCAATGAATGCTGATAGCACTGGCAGGGAATTTATTCTTGTGGGGTTGTTAACAGAAAGAATCAAAGATCCAGGCCATTATTCCAGACGAACTATCTCAAACCCAGCCACCAGAGATGTTTTGTACATTTTATAATTGAATGGCTGCTGGAGATGTTACCATAATGTAGATGGAGAAAAAGATGTAGTTACTAACAACCAAGCCTACACTGCTATACATTCTCTTTCCCTTGCACACCATTCTTGTTGAATTTAGTGCAATAAAATGCTTTATTAAGGATTTTGGGAATATCAAATATTGTTTGCTTAGTGCAGGGATCTCCCAATATATTATAAAATGGGAGTCTTCATTGCTATAGACAATTAGCCTTCAGAATCTTGTAGTAATGTCTCAGCTGCCCACAAGCACCTTTTCTTTAAAAAAAAGTCAGTAAGGGCAACTCAATCTCAGATTCCACATAAAATTGCCTCAGCCTGTTAGCAGAGATTTGCTTCTGAGATAGTCTCAGGAAACAGGCCAGCATGAAAGACAATCTCTGTAGAGTCACCCCAGGAGAAATGACAGAAGGATGAACATACATGTGAGTGGCAAGGGGAAAGAATTCTCCCAACTGCAGTGGCTCACCAAGGGAATTATGCAGCCATCTTTGAAACAGCTAGATAACACTGCACCAAGGAATATTCCCATTGTGTAGAAACAACTGTTTACCAACATTCAAACCATGAATCTGAGCTGGTAAGCTATCTTTTTGGAGGGGGCAGTGGAAGTTTATGGGAGGATTGCAGGCATCTATTTAGGAGTTCACATCATGTCTTCATGTCTACATGCACCACTTTGCATGCCATTTTAAATAAATTTCTGTTTCTGTTTAGAGGCTGTCTATTCATCATTTTCACCACATGAGTACTCTCTCTCTATTTTATAGTTGGACCACTATGTTCTTCAAAGATTACAAAAAAGAAACTGGCTATATTATCCGACAGCAATGATGAAGGATCATGGTTTAATGGAAGAGCATCTCCTTGGCTAGCAAATGGTCCCATGTTCAATCCTCAGCATTTACTGTTGAAAAAGGGTTAGCCAGTAGATGATAAAAACCTCAATCCAAGATCTTGGAGAGCTGCTGCTGGGGAGTGCAGACAATTCTGACCTTGATAGAGCTGTGGTCTGACTCGGTATAAGACAGCTTTTTGTGTTCAAATATTCCCCAAGAGAAAGAGGGAAAGAATGTATTTGCAAGTTCCAGATTCAGTCCTAGCCCTCTCCAGTTACAGGATCTCAGACAGCAAGACTTTTCTCTGGAGTTCCACTGCCACCAGAATAGACATTATTTGGGCAAACTGACCAATATGTTCAAACTGTGATTGATGTCTTTCTGTCTGAACCAGTCTGGCATTTCATATGTTCTCATCACAAATGCTATTTCACTCTATTTCATTAAAGATCTCATGCAACAGGTGTTTGAAAACCCTTTATCTGCCTAAGAACCTGAAGAACACTCCCAGTCAGAATAGACAATGAGAGCAAAATGACATGGTAGGAAGCAGGTTCACACATTCCTGAATGTTCAAGGATCACCTTACCTCCATCTATTATGTGGATATGAAAATATTGCTTGCCAGAAGAACACTAAGAGAACGTAGCTTTACTCCCATTAGGAAAAGGAAACGCTCAAGCTGTTGTGTTTGATTAGAGCTAAAACATACATTTCAGAGTTTGTTTTGAAACTGTTCATGGGCACCTCATAGTAAAAAAATATTTTGAGATCTTGGTTCTGCCACATACCTTTGTAGTAGAAGAGGCAGCGATCCACCAACACAAACCAGCGCTTATTCCATTGCTTCACTCCTGAGCTGGCCTGAAAAGAGAGATCAGAAAATGAATATTATGTCATAATGCACAGCACTGAACACAATCCCAGTCAGGAAACTTCCAAAAAAATGTCCCATTAAAAAAAGAGCATGACTGATACAAATACCTAAAAAAGTAATAGAAAAGTATAATTCTTTAGCTCCCTCCAACAGATCTCAAAAGAGATGGCACATAAACAGGAGACTTCCAAAGCAAACAGTGCAATGGGACCCTGAAAGTCTCATGGAAAACCTATCAAGGTTCAAGGTGGGTACAACAATGTCCTTTGGGGAGGGTGGGGTATAAATGCAAATATAAATAAAAATAAATTGAGTAAGAGTCCACATGGGTCCAATTCAGTTTACACTGGGTTTTTACATGGGAATCTTGAAGAGGAAAAGACTGAGTCAGAATAATACTACTTGGCAGTGTTGGGATCCAAAAATTTTAATAACAGCTTACGATGGTGGTGGGATTCAAACAGTGGCGTAGCGCCAATGGGGCTGGGCGGGGCACGACAGGGGCATGGCCGGGCATTCCAGGGGCAGGGCATTCCTGGGCGGGGCTGTGGCAAGGACGCAGGGCACATGCGCCCCAGGTGCAGTTCCCTTTTACCTGGCTATTACTGTAGCCATTTTTGTTAAGGCCAAAATCTATCTGCTGCAGAAAAGAGACAAGTTAGGGATTGTCTGCCAATTCCCATCTCGCTCTGAAATGAAGGTAAGTGTGTGGGGGTGAGTGCCGTGGGGTGGGGTGGGGTGCCATGGGGGAAGGGGGCCCTGGGGGGCGATTTTGCATTTCCCACTTGACGAGATTTGTTGTACCCAGGGACAGAGATTACCCCCTTGTCCCTAGTGGAGTTAATCATTAATAACTGGTTCTCCGAACTGAGATAATATTAATAAACGGTTCTACCGAATAGATGCGAATAGACTGCATCCCACCTCCACTACTGGGTATTCAACAGCTCATTCCACAATGTTGCAAGGAGTATCATGTGGTGGAGGGAAAATGACATTGACCTGCACAAAGCATCTCCTTAGCTATCTTCCAGTTGCAGGCTTTGTTGTAATGTTCAAAGGAAAGGGGAAGTTTGGGAAGAAATTAAGTCATATCACAGCACAGGGGAAGGTTGGAGCTTTACCTGCTTGAAGAGCCAGCCACTCTTGGTCACTGCAGCATTGGGATTCCTCTTCATGGAATTGGAGCGTTTTCCAAATGCAATCCCCTTCCTGGAGGAGCGTGAGGCCTTCAGGAAAATAAAAGATAGAAAGTGTTAGGAAACAAGTGATTCAGCTTGGTTTCTCCCAAACAAACAGAAGCTAATGGCAAATCCCCCAGACAATAGATCAATTCCAGGAGGAACAATGTAAGCAAGCATTGGTTTGGGTATATAACATTTTCTTAGGCAACTCCAAATGAAAATGTTATTTATTGTTCCTACTGCATTCCTAGCTATGTCTTTTTTCCTCTACCAAGCAAAAAAATATGATTGTTCTCCCCCTTGAGCCACAAGGCATAGTAGAATATAAATGTTTAAATATAAATAAAGAATAGCATCTACTAATGTAAAGATTCTATTGCCAGCAAAATTCCTATGGATGGCCCTTATAACAACCTATATCTTTTATGTTCATTGTAAAAAAATTGTCCTATATCTCAAACCACAATGACAGGTTAGCATAGTTGTCCCTGTTATACACAGAAAACAGGAATCAAGGCCACACGTTTATGCAGCTAGACATACCCGTCCATTGGGTCGTTCCTGAGGAGCCTCTGAAACCATGGTATGAGTCGAAGAATCACTATGAACCGGTGCCGGCCGCTTGCTGCCTGTTTTGTTTGACATGTCCAAGGCAGAACTAGAATGGAGAGAGGCAAAGTAAGATAGGTATTACTGAAAGATATTGTGCTGGCATCTGCACATATTACATATAATCAAGCCCGTAGCCAGAACATTTTCAAGAGGGAGGGGGGAATGAGTATGGTGGGGGTCAACCCATCTTTATTTAAGTTCTTCATTATCTATTTATTTGTGCTTTGTTATTTATTTACCTATTTTGTACATGAGACTCAAGTTGTACAAATGGTATAAAGCAATGTAATTGAATAGTATGAGTGATCTAATAAGTAATTCAATGGATCTAGGAATACAAAAATTAGGAAAGTGAAAAATGTTTCATACATCCTATGTCACTCTCCAGGCTTTTAAAATTAGAACACTTCAGCCCTGCTAACTGCTAATGCTGTACTAGTCAATTGCATAGAGAATTCACATTTGGAAGATGTATGATAGGATTCGCACCTTTTGTACTTCAGCTCCTTCCTTTTTTTTACATAGAGAATTTATTTATTTATTAGTTTATTTATTTGTTTGATTTATATTCTACCCTGTCCCCAAAGGGCTCAGTTGAAAGACTTGTGATGGGTTTCACACCAACCCTAGTCCTGATTGGAGGGGCATGAGGAATGTTTGATGGGGCCTAGCCCCTTTTTTGCACCATTGCAGCTACGGGCCTGCTTATAACATCATTGGGTGCACAATCTCATTCATATTTTAATTTTATTTATTGACATTATTTATAGTACACTTTCCTCACTGAGACTCAAATCATATTATACAGTGTGTGCATGCTTTGGCAAGATTCACTGCAAGCAATGACCTAAACAGCTTCAGTGGAATATGGATCTATATCATGAGAATTCTCCTGTACACACACAAGTTGCCTGCCCCATTTTTCATAGCAAATCCCTGCTGTCCTCTCTTGAGCTGGATTTGTGGGATAAATAAATGTTACTGGTTTTCAGTTGTCTCCTCTGAACCTTAGCTGAAACTTTCCCAAACCACAATTCTAGGCCCCAGAGGGCAGAGAACTAAAGAAAACCTACTTTTGCAGGTCAAATTGGTTGTTTTCTTCTGGAATCTGGCCAGTCACTGGGTGAAGAAAAGTGTTCTGTCTTTCATTATGGCTGAGAAAACATAAAAAAGGGGAGAGGAATAGGCTATGCATTAATTAGATGGCACACCATACCTGTGGACCAAGAATTCAATATAGATCACAGAGTTAAGGCTTCTTCATTTTTTCAAAAATCATACAGCAGTGGATGTCAGTGCCAGTGGCATCGCCCAAGAAAAAAAAAACTTACTCTACTATATCCTTCCATGCGTGAACAGCTAAAGGGTTGGTTAAAAATATTACTTGATTTAAAAATTACTTTCCCATTATACTACCAATATACATTACATGAGTACACACAGATATATGATACTGCCTTCTCCAAAGATAACCACTATCTACTCTGACAGGAGGTCTTTCTACTGGAGATTCTTTGAGCGGGAGATGCTCTAACTTGAGTCTACAGGTCCCCTTTCCAAGAAGAATATAATGGGAAGAGGCTGATTTTTCTTAGAGCTCCACAAATTTAACATTTGAAGCTTACACAGTCCTCTACTAGCAGTGAAGCACACATTTTCAGACAATGTTGGATAGGTGGGTGAAAGAGATAACGTAAGTTACCCTTGAATGAAAGACAGGATAAAGGAAGTAATAAATAAAATAAACTTGCTTTAAAGGGAGTAGAAGAGTTTTTCCTTTGCAGCATACGGCATTATCCATCAGCATACACCCATGCATACAACATTATATCTGTAAATCTGTTACGCTATTGCTGCCAAACTGGAATCAGCAGTAGCATAAGCATTGCTTCTGATGGACTGATGAATGGACGGACGGATGGATCATATGCACAAGGCCTTCATCTAACACCTTAAAGCACCAGCCTGAGTCTCTCAGACTTTCAGACTATTCCCTAATAATGACTGTGTAAAGCAAGGTAGGAAGGTTTGATCTATTTCATTCATGGACAAATGAAGCTCAAAATGATTAATGACTTTAGCTGTGTCATGAGAAAAACTTTATAGCAGACAGGAATTATTTGTTGCACAATTCTGGCCAACCCATGTTTTTATACTACATAGCAGCAACCCCAGGTTGTATTCCATATGCCACAGCATATTCTGTTTCTTGGTCAAGTGTATCTATAGTACATGTTTGCCTGAAAACATCTGTTTGTTGTAATCACATTATAAATTATTATTGCAAACTTTAAACTCTTAGGTGACACATGAAGAGGTCTTCCATTTTTATTATCAAACCACCAATACCAATATTATTAATAATTCTGTCTAAACTACCAACAATGAAATCCTAAGCAATTATACCTAAAATCCTATTCAAGTCTACATAAGGAGGTTTATTCCCCAGGAAAGTGTTCTTATTAGTGCATAGTTAATCACTGAACATTTTCCAAACATCAAACACATACTGTGGTATGTAATTTTACTGGTTATTCCAACAGTCTGCATGGGCCATTTGTCTTATCTCCCAAATTCTAATTAAATATTCTTTCTATATGCCCAGTATTTCCAGTGCCTAGTGTGTGCAGGGCTCTTTATTTTTAACCATATTACTGCTCATTGCCTGGTGATCACATCAAGGAGCAAAAATATTGGCACTTCTCCAATGTACATATCCAAAATGGAAATGTAGTCTGTTATGCTTAGTTTAGACATAAGAATGAAATATACACATCAACGTTTCACCCCATTATTTCTAAAATATGCTACATACTATTTCACAGGAAGCAACAAGCTATATATACTTATAAAGGAATTAGGTATAACTGTTTAGTTTGATATACTATCTTTGTAAAGTTTTTTTCTATGGATCTGGCTCCGCATGAATGGCTTATCCAGAAAAGAAACATATTTTGGAAACTTCCAAATGTCTTGTGCCAATAACACTTTCAGAAATGCACTGTTAGAACATACAAAGTACAGGAGTATGTCAATAGTGTGGTCAAAGACAACTGGAGCTTTCAGAAGGTGCTTTTTTCATATCATGCATCTCCCGCAGGATGTCAACAGCACTGTTGAAATCTTTTCAAACACAGATTTGCATGTTTCTATTAATTCCCTGTTCACAAACAGGCACCTTACAGTGCAAATCCTATGCACAGCTACTCTGGCCTAAACCCTTTGAACTCTATGGGCTTAGACTGGGGAAAACTTGGAATAAGACTGCATTGCTCATTTCAGGAGAGAGCATCTGTCATTTCTGAAAGCCCTCTGACAACTGCAGTTCACAGATAAGATACATTCATGCCAACCTTTGTTCCTCTTCTTGTCTCAAAGAATATTTAGTAATGTAGTACAAAAATGATACCTTCTGCAGGGTTAGCAAAAGCCAAACTACACTGAATGTAGGTGGGGAAAGGCTGGATAATATCACTTCAGATTGAAGTTAAGGTGAAGTGAAGTTAATAAATAAATCACTTCAGATTGAAGTTAAGGTGAAGTTATCACTTCAGATTGAAGTTAAGGTGAAGTGAAGTTAATAAATAAATAAATAAGGGGAGGGGCCATTTTTAAGGTTTCCAGTGTGAACTTTTTATACATGTAGTAAACTCAGATTTAAAAAGTTTAGTTCACACCATCCCTGATGTGCTAATTCACTACTTGTGTGGAATTTTTTAACCTAAGAGAGCACTCCAAATAAGACACACGCACAAACCTAAAACTGAAGTGGAACAGTGCAGAAGTCTGCCATCTGATTCTGCATACTATGTAGAACAGCATTCAGTGTGAACCACAGACATCTACTACAGGTCTTGCCATAAGCTTTCTGTTCTTGTACAAATGCTGTTGCAGCAAACTAGTTATAAAAGAAAATATTAAATTACAGAAGCCAAAATAAATTAAGGAAGCAGAGTTCTGGGGTGTGCTTTCCAGACACAGGTTTTAATTAGAACAAATTGAATTATCTTGGCCTACAGGGTTTCATTAGTTCTCTGCCTGTTCATAAAAGGTGAGGGTTTTTTTTCTATAGCAAGGCAAATAAGCCCCTCCTTCCTGATCTCCCTTCAGTCAGCACAGATCTCTTTATCCCTGACATGAACAAAAAATACACACTATCACACTATAAACTTGTTATGTGAATTGTGAAAGTTAAAAACGAAACAGTTGACTTGTCATGTGTGCATGTGGGAAAGAGAGATTCCACCTGGTGCAACACATGAAACCCAAAAGTTCATCATGATTGATTCACATGCATAACTTGACAGATATGTAGTCTTGGAGGGACAACTTACTGTATTGATTACAGGAATAATTCAGCCCGTGTCTCAAACATGTATTTTTCAGGGTCTTCTGAATACCAGCCACCTGGATACTACATATCATCCGTTCACCCTCACTCCAAAGACTACCCTTTCGCTATACAGCTAAATTACAAGCACTCTGAGGAACTGAGAAGATTCAGCTGTCCTTCCACTATAGGGCTTCTCCAATCCCTTCATCGACTTGTGTTTCCCACCCTCCATAGCAAATAGACTTCTGTTTTGCACTAATGCTAAATAGTCAGAAGAGTGGACCAGAGGACCAGGGAAGATGTCAGACAGGAAATGCAGCAGCACGTGTTCTTTTGGTGACTAGTCTGAGACAGATACCATCTCAGATCAAAGACCTTGCAGTCCAATACCAGAGAACAAATACACCAGAGAAAGACTCCTGCAAAGCTATTAGCTAGTCTTGCTCATTTAAGTAAAAGAAGCAGAACCGCCCCAGATGCTACAGAAGCAACAACAAAGAACCCCAGAGACTTTAGCCAATTTATGTGTGTGTGCCATCGAGTTACAACGGACTTATAGTGACTCAGTAGGGTGTTTAAGGCAAGACACATCATTGTCTGTCTCTATGCCACACCCCTGCTATTCCTTGGAGATGTCCCATCCAAATTCTAACCCAGAGCTGACTCAACTTAGCTTCTGAGACCTGACTAGATCAGGGTAGGCTGGGGTTATCCAGATTAGGGAAACATAGCTTGGAGGAAAATCCCCTTCCAGTCCCAGATAAATGTATTAAGCAGCCTTGGGTCAAATTAGATAAGAGTGACAGATTCATGATCAGATTCTCCTGTGAATCAATCATTAATCCTACAAAATAGCTTTGAAGATCAGAGAAGATCAGAGAAGGACATTGTGGGGAAAGAATGTTTAGACTTTTTCTCCCATGCTTTTACCACAATTTACACCTATCAAAGTTACAATTAGCTCCAGAGGAAGAAAAGACATGCTATGGTAAGCAAAGTCTGCTCACCCAGCCCTGCAAGAGGTGGTTGGTGTGAATGACACAGCCTGATGCTGTAGAAAAGTGATGATCAACTGAAGAAAAGTAGAAAAGTGATGATCAACTTCAGGCTGTGTTGTGAGAGTCTCCCTAACCACAACCCCTAAAAATGATGGCCCTGAGCTTTGCCATGGGGATTTTGACCCTCTGACATGAAGAATCTGGAATATATTTCTCACTTGGTCAACAGGTGCCCCTTTCAACAGGGAAAGCTCATTGCCTCAAGTACCTCTGCATAATCACTGATATACAGAACAAATAATACCTTGTCAGATTATATAGGATGTATAAACTTTTCCAACTAAAGCCTAGCTCACAAAACCAGGAAACACACAGGATCAGAGGCAGCAGTTGGTATGGGTTCGGCTCCGCAATGCCTGCTGTCTCCCAGACTCATGTGTAACCTAAAGGCAGGCATATTTTTGGGTATGGGTTTAATAACCAAAAAATGTTCAGAAAAACAAGTGTTTCAAAAATTTCCAGGTCTAATAAACCTGAACCCAAAAATACTGGTAATTTTTTTTGCCCACCCACTAGAGAAATCCCCCTGTCTGTTGCTGGCTCTATTTTGTGGTTTTATCATAATCCTCTATGGCACAGTTCAGAAATAAATATATTGATAATACACATTGGGATGCACTAACATTTAAAGCATTATCAGCTCTCCCCACCCCCACCCCCAGGGGCAGAGCGAGGGGAAACTGCGCCAGGGGTATGCATGCACCCTGCACCCCTGCCATGCCCTGTCCCCCCCACGCCCCTGGAATGCCCTTGCCATGCCCCCGCAGGGGCGTGTGCCCAGTGCGCTGCACATCCCTGCCCACTTGGCGCTATGCCACTGCACCACCCACATGCAAAGCAACCAGCTTATTCTTGAAACCCACCCCCCATCTCCAAGGGACATTTTGGGCCTCTCCCAATACAATACAGATTCTGTTTCATTATAGCAAAAAGGCACAAAACACAAGTTCTATTAACTCCTTGGCAGTGACAGGCAGATACTCTGAGAGCAAGGACAAGGACAAAGACTATTGCAACTAAGGATATCCTGCTGGATCCAAGGACAGAGACCAGGAGCAATTGCCTCGAGTGGATTAAAGGTACATGCTGTCCAACAAGCTGTAACCTGCTCACCTGACTTTCAGGTGAATGATAATACATAATACAAAAAAATGATGCTAAGATCATAAATAATATAGAAAAAATATGGGGGTTATTTAGTTTCTAATACAAAATGAGGAATTGTGGGGAACAAAAGAAAACAAAAGAAGGACATATTCATTCATGTCCTGCTTAGGAAGCAGCTACTAGAGGCCTGTAGCAGGCCTTTGCCTTGATCACACTCTCTCAAAATACATCTTCTGATCAAGGCAAATGCCTACAAAATGGTAGAGCTGTGGAGAGCAAACCTCCAAAATTAGGTGCTTGAGAGAATAGGCAAGCAGTAATAGTGACCATGCAGAGCAAATCAGGAGTCTGTGGGAGTCAAAGCATCAGGACCCTGGACAGAACCCACTTGTGTTAGAGATGAGGATAAGGCCAAAAGGCAGGTATTCTAGATGAGTATTGCACTATTACTGGTCAAATGCCTACTTTCTGATGTGGTCCAGAAACAAGATTCTCATGTAAGTCCATGATGCTTGAGGACTCCTCCAATTCAGAGCTTCTGAATATGAATCCAGATCCTTAGTTACAACATAATTATTAAATCTGGAACACTTGTGTAGATGTGAAACAATTATCATTCATTTCTATTCTTGCTGTTTTAGCTATGCTTAAATTAAGAATGGAGATAAGACCTGGGACAAAATGCAACTCCTAAGACTAGTGACCAAATGGTGCTGATGACTTTAACAACAAAGAGATGGACAGGACAGTCAGCCATGCGAAAGGCCCAGGGCTATGCCGGGTTCATTAATCCCGGGCCATAGAGGAACTAATCTCTAGCCAAGAGGGGAATTTTAACTTTATGTGGGAGAATTTCATCCCTTGTTCAGAGATGAATTTGTTTCAAAAGCTGTAAAGTGATCTCACAGTTTTGGGGAAGTCTGAAGAGGAAGAGAGAGTACTTATTTTAAAGAATTTAGAAATTCAAAATCTGAAACCAAACACTATCTGAACTGTTCTTTAGGGACATCTTAATATTTGTATATAAATCTGTTTCTTCATTCTTATCATTTTTTTTCTCCTACTCTATTCTCCTTAGGAGTTTAATAATATTCTAATATTTTATTGTTGAACTTTGAAAAACCTCTAGTGTGATAATTTGTGAGGTAAAATAGATGGGGAAAGAGGGAGGTGGGAGATACTCATGACATAGGCATTCTCAATTCTCAATGAGTGACTGCGATTCAAATCCCCACTCTACCATGAAATGTGCTACACCCTTTTCAACAAAAAGAACTAACCCTGCTTGACTCCTAGTGCCTACCTGGTTCTGTTAGGTAGACACTAGAAGGCAAGCAGAGCATTCTAAAACAAAGACCGTCCAGCACATGTCAGATTAAATTACAATTCTACTTAGGGGTTTTTTTGTTGAAAAGAGTATAGCTGACCTTGGAACAGTCACCAACCTACTTTACAGGGTTGTTAGGAGGAGAAAAGTGGGGAAGCTGTACATACTGTCTCAAGTTCCATGGAGGAAAGATGGCAAAAAGGTATAGATAATCAGTGGCGCTCAGTCCTGATAAAAAAATGTCCACATTAAGCTAAATATCAGGCAGAGAGGCCAATAGAGAATAAACACCTCGCCCAAAAGTCATTAATTCAGTTTGAATCCTTCCATTTCCCATACCAGTGTCCAAAATGCCACTTGGTGTTTTATTTAGCTCTGATGGCATCCTGAGTTACATGACACCATCACTGTAGCCACCAAGATTTAATGTCTGATAGAATAAAGGCAAGACTATCCCAATGGACTATTCCCTTGGATGAAGTCAACGAATGGACAACCAGCACTCTGAAACTGGGCAGCATCAGGTTTGAATCAAGACAACTAGCCAATGGGACTACGCCCATGCCAAAAACCATTGTATAGTATGAGCAAATTTATACATTTATCCCTCAGGACACTAGCCAGTACTTTTCAAGCTTTGTTCCTAACAGTTAAGGTAAGAAACTTTCACTAGCTCACATTGCAAAAGATAGACTGTTCATGGTGGCCTAAGACTGAGCCTGCTGTGTTTTAAACACTGAATTTCAAATCAGAAAACAAGGGAATACTGCACACCACCCCAAAACATTTTTAAAGGGAAAAGGAAAGGAAAGGAAAGTAGGGTGGTTACTACTGCATTTAAAAAAAGAATCACATTGTGACCAGTGACTTTGCTAGGTTGATAATGAGCCATAACCAGCTAAGCTATCACTTAACAACAACGTTAAGCCAGGATAAAGAAAACATTTCATACGGAAAGAGCAGCACAAACCTTTAACTGTGACAGCATTAGCACTACCTCCCAGCAGGATTTTGGTTTGTACCCATGAACGCTGTGTTCCTCAATAAAAACGTCAGCTCAAAAGTCCTACTCTTCATCTTTGAACAGGGCCAAGTTTAAATTCCTCCAATTCCATTTGCATACATTTATCAGTTGTCCCCCGTGCCTCTGCTGTTCTATCCTATATTTGGCTCTTTTCTTTCTCTCTTCCCTGTCAAGTGATAAATTGTAAGGTCCTTGGGGCAGGAAAAGATCTTTTCTATTGTTTTGAAAAGAGCTGTGCACATTGAAAATGCAAAACAACAATAATGTTATTTATTTATTTATTTATTCATTCATTCATTCATTCATTCAAACAGTTCTCTCTCTTAGAGTTGCCAGCTCTTGGTTGACAACTTTTGGAAAATTTGGGAACATAGCCTGAGTACACTGGGGAGAGGAGGGTGCAAAGCCAGGACATGATGCCGCACAATCCACCCGCTGGAACTGGCATTTCTCTAGAGGGGAACTGATACCTCTAATTTGGAGATCAGTTGTAATTCTGGAAGAACTTTATGCCCCTTCTGGAGGTTGGCAACCCTAATCCTACCTTATCTTCTTGGACTCAGAGCAGCAAATACTGCAGCTATCATGTTGCAAGAGTATCAATGACCATCGTCCAATGAGCAAAAATAAAACACATTACACTCTTCTAAAACGGTTCACCCTCCACCAAATGCTCTCTGGAATTAAACTGCCCCGCCTGCCTTTCTAAATGTAGCAACCAAAAGTGCCCTCATACCCATTCTGACTGGGCCCACCACAGACAGTCTTAACGAAGGGCACTTTAAGGAGAAGGCTGTCTGAACAACATCTGTGGGACAAGGAATACTACTACTACTAATAATAATGCTTTCACAAGCCATTAAAATTCCACAGTAACTATCTTGCAACACACCAAATGTGTACATTTAGAATTTACCCTTGATTCCTATTATTGTGACGTGCCCAGGGAGGCAAGCAACATTGAAAGTTGTATTTCCAAACTGGAGCAAGGAAGGGAGAGACTTCATCTGTGCGAGTGTGCCAAACCCTCAACTTTCTTGAGACTGCTGAAACCACCGAGAGTGCTAGGGCTGGACAGGTACAGCCTGTGCAGTGCTTCTTAGCCACTGCACTGATTAGCTTTGCAGCTGTTAATTTGGAAGCTTTCTTTAATCAAATCAGCCAGGAGCAGGTTTTGCTTTATTCTGAATCCTCCCTCCTCCCTCCAGCACCCTTTGTAGTTGTGTGTGGCTTCTGCAGCTCTTGCTGGCATTTGGCCAACTGCTTCCGTCTCCCCCCATTCCAGCTTTCAGGGTTCAGCCACTAGAGAAAAAAGCTAACTTCCACAGAACCTCCCTACATATTTCCTCGCAAGCAGCTGCCTTGCCTGGTCCTGTTCCACTAACTCCTGAGTTAAGCATCTGCTACCCCGAGCACTGCAATGCAGCAGACACTAACCAAAATGAAATTCCCTGAGCTTTTATATGAAAAAATTAGAAGCCCCTAAAGCAAGAAGGACAAGGCCACAATCCACTGCCTCCCCCTACAGTTTTGCATCATTGCCTGGGAAATCCTACCTGACCCGACGGTCTGCTCGAAACTTTAGCATGGTGGCAGATCTCAGCTGTAATCCTGGTTCGCAACCATGCCCCTGGAAAGGTGGGTGAACAGTATGTCCTCCTGGAACACTGCCAGTGCCTCTATGGCATTAGGAAGTATGCCACAGCAGAATAGCTTGCACAGGCAAAGACATGGTGGTCCTGTGTGCCTCCCCCATCTGCAACTTCCTTTACCTCCCTTTTAGTTCAGTGGAGATAGCAGCTGCATTCTGCCTTTCTGTTCTGATTTCTGGGCAAGCGAGATACAGAGAGAGAGAGAGAGAGAGAGAGAGAGAGACAGCAGCTCTCTCCCTCTCTCGAGGCACCCGGGTCTATCTAACCTAGTCCAGCCTCATCATTCAAACAATGCTCTCAGCCTCACATGCAGCAATAACAGCAGCCAGCAGGCATGGCAAAGGTGGAGTGGGGGAGGGAGGACAGATTTTCAGCTCAGTTCCCCAAGGGAGAGAAAGGTGAAGGGTATATGGACACCGGTATGAATCCAAATGAGAGAGAGAGAGAGAGAGAGAGAGAGAGAGAGCAGGTGTACCCAGAGAAAAAATTATCTTTTAACCTAACCACAGTGCTTCAGGAACAAGGGCTTTTTCTACAAGCAAAAGGTGAAAGGCAAAAAGTACGGCCATTGTCCTTAGCAAAGGATCTTCAACCGGTCCTCTTTCTACAGTTTTAGGAAGCTTTTACTGAGTGATCCTCCTGCTGAAAAGATGCACATAAATAGACCAGAGTGTCAAGTAGACACAGTCTACTAAACAATGCCTTTATTTGGATTCCCATCTTATCCTCTCCTTGGGACTCCAGAGAAGGTTACAAAACTTTTTTTTTTTAAAAAAAGCAAGATTAGGCTAAAAATATAGTATAGAACAGAAACGAGCTACAACCACACTGAGTAGATTTTCGCTACTGACTTTATTCAGAAAATAGTTACATCATCCAGATTAAGTAGTATTTTTATTTGCGGAGCATGAGATTTCGTGGATCATTACCTACTTCATCAGTGACGTTGGGAGCTACAACTCAGGGAAATCAAATACTCTGTAAATAAAAAAGCCTAGGGGGGTCAGACTGGATTTTCTGCAGATTATTTTCTATAAAGATTAATATGGCCAGTGTTAAATAATTATTTGATTCAGGGCTCCTAACCATATTTCTTTCTTCTTCCTATCCTCTTTCACAAACACTTTTTAAATGTCAAGTGATGCTAATATTCTCCTTGAATTACTCTCCACAACAATTTATTGGGCAGTATTGGGGGGCTTTTTAATAACTGGTTTTTAAAAAGTCAAATAGGCAGTTTAATGTTATGTGAACTTGAAAAATACAGCTCTGCTGAGTAGACCTCAGTAGGATTACGAATAACCTGTTTAGGATTACTTTCTGGGATAGTTTACTGACCTTTCCCCCCAGTCCCTCAACCTTACTGCAGCCACTGCTTACTCATTTATTAAAAACTCTTTGTTGCCGTGGTTTTCAAAGATACTCACACTACCAACAAAATAAAAATTGAAAGCATAAATCTAGTAGCTTGGATTCTGCTGAACATTTCCTCTGACAGAATGATTTCCACCAGCAGAGGTGACTTCCTTGCCTCCCCTTCTCACTGCCCACCACCAAGAAGATATTATCATACCCATTATCATTGGTTGAGGCCCATCCACCCTGGGTGGAAGAGAAGGGGGCCTGTCATCTGGTCAAGGTCCACCCACCCTGGAGGGAAGGGTTTGCGGGGAGAGGGGAAAGGAAGGTTCGTAAGAGGAAGGTGGAGCTCTGCAGCAGGTGGGGGAACTGGGGAAAAACCATCCTGCCTTCCATCCAAAAACAAACATTCCTACCTCCTTCCCAGATTTTTTTTAAAGGAATAGTCTTGCTAAATGGCAAAGTTTTGCTGCGTAGGGAAAGGACAACTGTGCTGGCATTCACTTTTTTAAAAAAGGGCTATACAAGTGATCCATGTGATACAAATATGGTTCCCTTAGTCTGTAGGCCACAATTGCTACATCCCTTGAGGTGAGTAGTATAATTCATTGTGAATAACAACAAACCTGAATAATCAAGTATCACAAGTCAATTTCAAGAGCAACTTATGTACTAATTTGCTAGAATTGCACTGCCCCAGAAACCAGACATTGTACCTTTAGTGCCCTCCTCTGAGAATAAATCTGCACTCTCTGCAAGCAACTGGTAACACAATTGTGCATTTACTGTACAAAAATATACTCTAGAGGAAAGGCCTTTCAACAAGTCTTATTCGTTTCAGTTACAAGCTAATAAGAAAGTCTTCTTCTATTGACCCCATTATTGGTCAACAGAAACCCAACAGTAATGTTTCCCAGCTCATATGGAATCACAGAATCATACAGTTGGAAGGGACCACACAGACCATCTAGTCCAACCCATTCTCAATGCAGGATCAGCCTAGATCATCCCTGAGAAGTGTTTATCCAGCCATTGATTAAAAATTGCAACTGAGGAGCTCACCACCTCCCTAAGCAGTCAATCATTCTACTGTTAAATTACTTTCACTATTTAAAAAAAATTCCTAACATCCAGCCAGTACCTTTCCACCCATAATTTAAACCCAGCAAGGCCCAGTCTCTGCTATGACTAAGTCATCTTGATGTTATGCCTTTGATGATACATCCCAAGATCACATTAGCCTTTTTATGTCACTGAATCACAACAGCTGCTCATATTTTACTCATGATCCACCCATACCCCAAGATCTTGTTCACCCATACTGCTACGCAGAGGTGCATCCCCCATCCACTATGCACGTTCCTCATTTTTGTTTCCTAGATGTAGAACTCAGCACTTATCCTTGTTGAATTGTATCATGTTCATTTCTACCCACTTTTCTAGTGTGTTCAGTTCTTGTTGAATTTTTTCTCCTGCTCCTCCCACTTTGGTGCCATTTGCAAATTTAATGAGTAGTCCCTCCACATCCTCATTCAGATCATTTATAAAAATACTGAAAAGTACCAGGTTCAAAACTGAGTCCGGTGGCACCCCACTGGACATTTTCTTCTTCTCAGAAGAAAGATTGTAGACAATTTTTCTTTGAGTGTGATTCTCTGACTAGTTCCCTTTCCACCTAACTATCCTAGAGTCTAATCCATAGTCCTCGAGTTTATCCGTCAGTACGTCATGGGAAACACTGTCAAAAGCTTTACTGAAGTCCAATGAACAACATCAACAGCATTCCCTCGATCCAGTAAGCTCATCATTTGATCAAAGAACGAAATTAAATTGGTCTGGCATAACCTGTTGAGGACAAATCCATGCTGACTTCCCAAATGTCCTTCCGAGGCTCACAGATCTATCCCTTCAAAATCTGCTTCAGAATCTTTTCTGGGAAAGATATCAGTCTGATTGGCCTGTAGTTTCCTAGGTCATCCTTTCTCCCTTTTTTTGAAAACTGGGATAATATTTGCCTCCCTCCAGTCATGTGGCATGTCTGTCTCCTGTCCTTCAAGAGGTCTGGAAGATGATGGACAAAGGCTCTGCAAGCTCTCTTAGAAAGCTCGTTGAGCATTCTTGGGTATATACCATCTGGTTCAGGGGATCTGTACTCATCCAATGCAGCCAAGTGTTTTTCAACTGCCTTTCTGGCCATGTCGACCAGAAGCCTGGATGCCAAGCCTTGCCTACTACCATCTCTGGATGAGCATGTTCTCTTCTTCAGGAAAAAAAACCTGAGGCAAAATAGGCATTCAGGCATTCTGCTTTCTCTCTGTCCTCTATCAGAGTTTCTCCATTTTCACTCAACATTGGTATTTGCTCCTCACATACCTGAAGACATTTTCTTGTCATAGCAAGTCTCCCTCTCCAACATCTCCTCACTGTGAGCTTTGGCCTCTCTGATATTTGTAAGTGCACTGCAGTGCAGTTTTTGATTTAAATGAGAAGAAGTTATACTCTTAACAAAATCCCTTTAAAAATTAATTTAAACCAATCCATATTAATACTCACAAAGGAATACAGCCACTTTCCAAACAAATAACAGATTCATGTAATTGATTTCATTACCATTCTGGATATCTCCATGTTGTGACAGTGACTGATGCTATCACTGGCTTAGCCCCTGGACCTGTTTTCAAGGTTCATGTAAAGAAGTAACAAAGAAAGTACTTTTGAGCATTTCAAAGGGTTCCTTTTCCACTCAGACATGAACAACCACAACCAGCGCCAACAGATTCAGAATTAAGGGCTTCCAAGGAAGAGGGTATGACTCAGCAAATTTTACCCAGACATTCCCACCCCATCAGTTTCATACTTTTAAAAATGTTTCATTTTTAAACTGATGAATAAATGTCTAATATTATGTTCTTAATTTTTAAGGCAGACACATTGTCTGAAGCATGGGGAAAAGATGGCTGAATCCATACGAAATTAACTGAATTGTATGTGGCTTAAATTTGCAAGGGCAAAGAAAATCCTCCCATAACTGAGGGGCGTGCAGTGATCTCATTTTTTTACATTATATTTGTGTTTGCTTTTGCTTTTGCATTGCAATGCTTACTCTCTGGCCATAAATCCAGAGGGCAGATTTAACCCCACAAACATGCAAAACACAGAAGCAGCAAAGATTAGACGAAATGACCAAAGCATTAGAGAATAAATTCACAAGGAGTTTGGGGGGTGCCCAGTCCTCTCCCCAACTGTGAGAGTGTTCCACTCATTAAGCAGTAGCACAAATTCTAATTTGAGAATTATGGCTAATTCAGCCAGTGTGATAAAGCAGTCAGAATGTCAGATTAGGAGTTGGGACATCCCCACTCTGCCATGGAAGCAGAGTGCCAGTCACACACTCTTAACCTAACCTACCCCCCAGGGTATTTGAGGCTGAAATGGAGGAAGAGAGAACAATTAAGATACTTTAGATCCTGATTAATCCTTTGGTTCATAGACCTATATTTGCAAACATAGTTCTTGCATTGGCATATTACATTTTGATGAGCATGTGTAAAAAACAAATTACAGGTGCCCCTCCAACATTTATTTCTGCAGGCAGCTTCACACATAAAAGCTTGAAAAGGCTCAGTGTATAAAACACATAAGCCCTCTTTCCAAAAGCAGACAGTTCCTCAGCAGATGAGTGATTTAACTTTTCCTGAAAGTGCCTATGGAAGGAGAATCCCCACCATGTCCTAGGTGACGTTTTAGGATAATTCCAGAGGTTTCCCACACCTCCAGATAAACATTGCAGCACATGGTGTTGTTCTTCCCCTCCTCACCAAAAAGTGTCCTCCTAAGTAGTGCGACACACCCTTCTGAGCCTATTGAAATCATCGGGGCTATATGTGCAGCTCTGCTTAGGAACAGCACTGTTGACTCTCACAAAGTGGGCTGTAGCTGCAAGGGATTCACAGGTTGAAAGTCTCACCAACAGTTCCATCCTAAGCAAAGTCACATTCTTCTGAGCCCACTGCACTGGATGTAAAAGGGTGCATATCTCCTTCAGACGGCACTGCAAGTTAAGCAGTAGCCTCTTAACATAGTCTGTTATTTATTTAAATATTTATGCACCACCGTTCTGACAAGCACTCTGAGTTGTTTCCAGCTTTACAGGAAAAATGACAAACTTTAAAACCAACAGCAAAAGACTTAACTGTTCCAACAGCAGGACAATTTCCAGAGGTCTTTTGAATAATTTAGCCTCATGTTTTTGTTCTGAAGATCACCAAATATAACGTTTCCAGAATTTCTCTAGGCAAAGGATGAAGACAATCCTGAAATAGCCCAAATCCAAGCCAAAATCAGCCTAAGTTCCCTTAGCACTTGCACTAAAACCAGTCTATATTGTGATGACAGCAATACCCCTGTGGGCTTACATGGGGGCAGGAGGAAGAGGTGGTTTTACAAATATGTAGGCCCCAAGCCTTAAACGTTAAGGTTAAATTAAGGTTGTCAAGTCTCCGTTGGGAAATTTATGGAGATTTGAGGGTTGAGCCTTGGAAGGGCAGAATTTGAGGAAGGGAGGGATCGCAGTGGAGAGCAATGCCACACAATCAACTCTTCAAAGCTGCCTTTTCATCCAGAAGAACTGACCACTGTAGTCTGGAGATAAGCTATAATTCTGGGAAGTCTCCAGGACCCACCTGGAGGTTGGCAACCCTACATTAAATCCAGCCCTTTGTATTAAACTTGGAAACAAGCCAGCAGCTGATGTAGATGCTTCAAGATGGCAGTAATATGGCCAAATTAACCAGCTCTTATCCGCAGCCAGGAAGCTGCAGCCTGCGCTTAATTAAGTTTCTGAGCTGTCTTCAAAGGCAGACCCCTCTTACCATATCACTGTGTTTGTTGGGAGAGACGAACTGCTCCCTCTCCCTATGATAGTGTTTGTCAGAGAAAAGTATAGGTGACGTACATTTTGTGTGAAAGTGACACACGGTCCTACAAACAAAGATATTTGATGCCTGTTGTGCAGTTTCCAGAGTTGCTGCTATAATATAAGGGGCAACCATGATGTTTCATTGGGATTTTCTGAAATGTGGCATTTTTTTTGAAAGGAGGGTATTTATAGTAGATGATCCGCTCGCCTCTACCTGAACAGAGAATAGGTTTTCTGCCTTAAGCTGACAAACAGATGACAGAATATATTACTTCTGCAGCTGCCTTTCTTCTGGAAAAGGTATCAAGGGATGAACAGTGCAGGTCTCCCCTTCATCCCTCACAACCTTAGCACCAGCCATGAGGGAGGACAAAGACAGGCTATAATGCTGCTGTTTCATTTGGTATGGTAACTGACCCACAAATTGCTTTTCAGGAAACATCCACATCATCAACCACACGTATAAGCATCCTTGTACACATACTCCTTTTGTCCTTTGAAAAGAGTTGACATGGCTTAGTAGGTAGAGCAGTGATGAAGGGAGGGGAACTGCGCCCGGGACATGAACTGCCCGTGCGCCCTCTCCCACCCCTGACATGCCCTGCTCTGCCCCGAAATGCCCCCCACATGCCCCCAGCCCCCCATATGACTGCAATGGCAGTACCCGGGGTGAGCTGCCCCAGATGTCCCCATTGCAGCTACGCCTCTGAGGTAGAGCAGAATTTTGAAGAAACAGATTCAAAATCCCACTCTGCCATGGAAGCTCTCAATCTCTCACACTAATGTATCACACTAATGTATCACAAAGGGTTGGTGTTATAAGATTAGGGGAGAGCAGGGGAGGATCATGTAATAAGTCACTTGGGGTCCTTACTGGGGAGAAAGGGGGTGTAGAAATAAAATTAGTAAGAAAAGAAAAGAAAACCTGCTACCCCAAGGCAAAGGCAAAAATGCAGAAACATGTGAGACACACAACAAAAATGTATATACCACACATATCTAAAAAAAAAAAGTGAATCAGTGCAAAAACATATAAACTAATCTGACAATCCAAAAACAAATCCAGCAAATTCCATAAGTAAGTCTGGAGGATTCTATAAGGAAATAGAATCACAAGTCAGCTAATCATAAATCCAAAGGATTCCAGGTGGTAACAGAATAATGTCCCATAGAACAGGATCCTCTTATCATACCTAGCAGATTCAAAATGAGGTAAGTCACATATAATAAACGAAGAGATAGCTAATTTTTCACCAGATGTTCTTGGATCTTTGAATTCTGAATCTACAGTCTCTATTGAAACGTACATAAACACACTCCATCACAAGCACTCAGCTGCTGGGAGCCAGGCAGAACACATCAGAGTGGCTGAGCCCAACGAGAGTGAACATGCACAGAGGGCAGAGGAGACAAAGTGAAGGTGAGGAAAGGAAAGGAATGCAGGTCCATGGGGGGGGGGGGGGGGAATCCCACAACTCTCCAAGAACCAGTATCATTTGGCCAGCCCTTTCCTGTGCAGAGATAATCCTCAACAAGCAACCAGTTCAAGAGACAGGGCAGGCAGAATCCTGCTACTTTAGCAGATGCCCCCGGCAGTGTGGATTTCTCTTTCTCCTTTATTTAGTGTTGAGTCAGCAACTGATATTTTCACATTTCTATCTGCCCCAAATTCTCAGTCCTGCAGATCCTTCTGTCCCATTTTCATTAAGACCCTGGAAACTTCTTTGATCACCACTTTCTAGTCAGAGCTGTGTGAGATCAGGCTCTTCTTGGCAGCAGTCTGGCAACTATTTTATTCCTCCCTTCCCACCCGGCCCATGTGGTGATACTAAGACACATCTGTGACAGGAAATGAGTCCAGTGCCAGCCAACTCAGCATGGACAGCTCTCAGACTTCAGCCACCCGCGTGCCCTGCCTTCTTCCCTGACTCAAGTTGGGGGCCCAGTAATATGCCTCACAGCTACCTTTCTCCCTGCCGATTGCTTCAGCTGCTGTCAGTTGTAGTTATGTGGGTGAGTCTCATCTTTTAATTACACTGGTAGCACAGGGAGCAATGTGCCAAGGACTCAGCTCAGAACCTGTGATTCTTGCCCCCTTTGAAACAATCTGAAGAAACCTCCAGGGGCATATCAAACTGCACAGCCCCACAGTTGCATGCCCCACAGAGTACTGATGGGAAAGCACATGCTATTAGCTGCTCCATCACAGAACATTCTGCTATCTGGTTCACACTGGTGAGCCATGGCTGGGTGCTTTGCTCTTGGAAAACAGAGCTGCAAAAAGAAAACAAAATCCTAAGCCAAAGGAAGCTAAATTCTGCAACCTATGCAAATCAAACAAGCGTGCACATATATGAATGCTTTGCATATGTGAGAAGCAATATAAACATCCAGTACAATTGTTTGAAAGTTTTTCCAGGCCTTTACTATGGCAGGCTTCCAGGGAGGTAGTTTCAAATGCTCTCCCTTGACCCAGAAAGCAATGGTGAAGGGTCTGCCGCTAATTAGAAGAATGTTATTGTTTGCATGCAGGAAGCCCCAGGTTCCATTCCTGGCAAAAGGATCTCAGCAAGTTTTGGGAAAAGATCTTTCTCTGCTGAAATGTCAGAGATCCACTCCAGCCTAGAGCAGACAATAATGGACAAATGGTCTGATTCTTCATAAGGGAAATTCATGTGTTTATATGGTCAAAACTAACTTAGGCAGAAGGCAAGATTAAGTACTATTTACTAACAAGAATTTTTAAAAAGATGCTCCAGGACATAGAAGCTACATCTGCATACAACGGTTAAACACCATCTCTGGTTCAACAGACTTTAAACAGTGCTGCATTTTCAAGCCTTAAGGGCTTGCAGAGTGCAGTTGTACAATCACACAGACCTGCATCTATCATTCTGCTAACAATGTTCTCCCAGCCAAACAGCAAGGGCAACTTATGATATATACCACTAATGATCTGAAAAGGAATCTGTTGTCATTGCATTCAATCCAAGAATCACACCATGTCCTGGACTCAGAGTTAATCATTATGCCCATTTTATTGATTGAGAATGGAGATTGAAAGTGAGTTGCCCAAGGCCACCCTGAGATATATATTTTTTTCCCTAAGCGGATACCCTGTCTTCATTGGCCGTATTATAGTGATCACATTGACTCAGTTAATCATACCAACAATGTTTAGAATAGTATCCAAGTTGAAAATCCCATTTATTTAAATATGAATTGTTTAAATCAATCCATGGGACTACAAAGTGCACAGCTTTGGCTGGATCATACCCTACTCATAAATAATACAAACTCTGTACTTCAGGTTAATGTCTGCAGTCCTGTGTGACTTCTTCAGGCAGTTTGATTATCTATGGACAAGTCTACCTTCATACCAAATGTCATTTTATACTTGGGGGCGGGGGGCAGGATGCTGAACTTCAGAGGAACAGCCAATAGGTACAAGGATTTGTTCCCCTCATCACTAAAATGCAGGAGGCTCTAGGATGGGGCACTCTAGATATTTACCGGCTTCTTCCTTGAGATGTTGTAGTGAAGAAATAGTTCATGTTCAGGCTCAAAAGAATACCCGGAAAATACTATATCTTCCTGCTCTGGGCCCACAATGCTCAATCATCACAGGCAAGGGAACAAAGCCAAATGTTCTCTGTTCTGTTAAACCACTGGTATGGAAATTTAATGAATCCTATTAAATATCAACCTCAGAATGCCAGAGGCAATTTCATGCTTGTGTCATAACCTGAGACAGCTGCAGTGACAAGATGTCATTTCTAAGGGAGGGAACAGTGCCCTTATAGCTGGAAACACAAGAGCATGAGAAAGTAAAACCAGGAATTACAAATGTACAACTCTCCCTTTTTTATATGGGCTTCAACTTCCTAATAGTTCAGCCTATCCTTGCACAAGGGTCTACTAAGGATATTTCTTCACTAACCTTTTCTTCCTGGCTTTACCGTTGGTTTTTTATTTACTTCTCAGGTTTGAGGCAATGTTCATCCCAAACAGTTGCATTCCCATGTTTGCCAAATTGATACCCCCCTCCCCACAAAATATTATAATGATTTAAGAATTCATAAATCATGATTATTTAAATGATTTAAGAAAAAATATGGTGCAATTTCAGAATGATCCTTTCAGGTACGAATCAACAAGCACTATTATCTCAATTGGTTTGAGGGAGGGGTCAGTGATTTAGTTGGCTGGTGATGTCAACTTTTGTGTTTCTTGCTTACTTTCACCAATTCTAGCCTCCATTTTCTGGTGAAACTGGCAAGGCAAGGAGAAAGTCTTGAAAGCCTCATCATTGCCTTGTTTACTTTTAAAAATGAAATTATTACTGAGCATCCAATATCCTCTCTAGGGGAGAAAAGTCCTCTAGAACATGAGCAGCAACATTGACCAGGAGTAAGGTGTGAACAGCTGATCAGAGAAGGGCCACTAACTCTTTCTTCTACCACGCCCCATTGCAAAGGCCATTTTGTTTTGGAAGCTGTCCAGTAAAACACCACAATCACTATGGGAAGGGGGCAAATTTGCAGGACCCCTTCCTTCCTAAAGCTAGTGATAAAAAATGTTTACATTCTCCCACCCAACTTAATTCTCTTATGAGGTTTCTTGCATATCCCTGAAACACTACAGGAGAACGGATTTGCTAACACTTAAGGAATAGACCATGCACAGTTAGCACATTTAGAATACTGTTACAAGTATATCATGGCCCATGCACACCCAATCAAATTTTGCTTTCTTGGAAGCAGTTTAGAACAGATGGGCCACCTTCATGTGCAGCTGAGGTTATTCCTAAAAATATGCAGCAGCTCAGGCTGAACAGGTTTGGCCTTGCAACAGATGCTTCCTCCTTGTTAAATAGTCATTTCCTTGAGCAACGTTGGCTGGCAGACATCAGACAGGTTTCTCTTCATAAGAGATTTCCAGAGCCATGCACCAGCCTTGGGCAAGATGCATTCTGGCCCACGGAAGGCCACAGCAAAGAGGCCCGTGCCATGTGGCTCTGGAACAAAAGCTGCCTGTGAGCATCTCTACTCTGTGGCAGAAGGTAGAGGACAGTACACAGAGGATGGCAAAAAGCAATGTGGGGAAGCAGATGGGGCAGTCTGGAAACAGAGACTGCTGAAGATCCAGTTAGGAGGGAATGCTCAACTAGAAAGTTACAAATAAAGATCACACTGCTGCAATGCACACCTGTAGCTAACAATAATGCTCCAAATCCAAAGTTATGTCTGACAACAGAAAACTATCAGAAGTTTTCCCATTCTGGAACCTTCCTGTCTATTTTTTATTTGCTTTTCCATCGAAAGATCTAAGTAGAATCGTAACTTCATCTGCCAAATGCTACCTATGTCTAGTTAGGTTCTATGAGAAAATCAGGACCAAAATCAAAATATCATTCAAATAATGAAAATTACAATAAATTATGACACTTTCCCAGAAAATTGCCAAAACACAAACTGCAGAAAAACCTTGAAATACAGATTCTTTCCATTCTTACGAGGGTGCAGTGCAGCATTAAGTGGGAGTTACACAAGCAAAATGTCTGACTGCAAAGGCTTATCTGTATTTGTGAGTTCCTGTTACACAAAAGTAGATAAATCCTTCTACTTTCAATTTGCACCTGCATGGCAGGTGCTATTTGAAATCCTTGTACTGCTTATCACAGACTGGCATACAATTAACAAGAGGATAACAATTCTGGGGATTGTGAAAGCTGATAGTGAATGAAAGGAAAAAATCTCACTTCATGCATAATGGCAGGATATTTCTAAGGAAATAGTTACTACTGGTGCAAGAGAAGGAAATGGGAAAGGCTCATAAAATTGCACCTCTGCTTTATTTCCATTCTTACAAATAATGTACAAATATTGATTTAGTCTTCATCTGTAGTAAATATTTTCAACAGACTACCAATTTTACATGGGAACGATAAATACAGAAGGAATAGAGTTGTTCTAATGGTGAGGTGAGACATAGCACAGGCAGAGAGGGGCTATAATATGAAGTCTGACTGAATAATATCAATTATCATGGAAAACCTATCAGATTAACCTTCATTCAAGCTTATGTCCCCATGCTAATGGGAAAGAAATTGAAAGCTTTTAAGTCTGATGAATTCAATAAAGTTGAAATCAATAAAGGAAGAAACACTACAGATCATATAGAAATTTTATTATCGTTACTGGACCATTCAAGAAAACTTCAGAAGAAAATAAGCTTGTGTTTTACAGATTACAGCAAAGCTTTTGACTGTATGGCTCATAAAAAGCTATGGTGTTGTTGTTGTTTTTTAAAAGGTGTGTCACAGAGTCTGATTGTTTTGATGTGCAACCTGTATTCTTGACTACAGGTCCATTCCACACAGCCTTAATAAGACATCCTGGAGATGCTAAAAAAGGTATTCTGGGAAGGCACTCTGCACAGCTTTCTTCCAGATGTTTTCAGGATGCCTTATTTTAACTCAAGGCATCTTTTTTGAGACCAACAAATGGAGGCAGGGAGGATCCCTTCACCAGCACACAAAATATAGGGCACAAGCTGAGGGTGAAATTGACCAGAGAGCAAAACGGTCGAGTGGGAAACAGTCTCTTCCCCCCTCTGACACCTTCGCTATCTGGAAAACGCACAAGAAGCCGCCTTTTTTTAAGACATCCCCCGGACATCTTATTTTGGATGTGAGGAGTGAAAAGAGGCCAACACCTCTTTCTAAGATGTCCCCCAGAAGTCTTTTTTGAGATGTGCAGAATGGACCACTGTTACAACAGAATATGAAGAAGCCGAATGGTTTCCAATGGGAATAGGTGTCAGGATGTATTTTATCTCCCTATCTCTTCAATATAGATGCATAACACATTACAAGAAAACCCAGATTAGAAATCAAATGGAGTTTGAGACCAAGAAGGACAAAAATGAAGGAGCTAGAAAATATCCTAAGGTGTAAGGATGACAATCAAGTTAATTCATGCTATAGTATTTACCATTACTATGTATGAGTGTCAAAATTGGACAATGAAAAAAGTTGACAGGAAGAAAGTTGATTAATTTGAAATATGGCATTGGAGGAAAGTTTTATGGATACTGTAGACTGCCAAAAAGACAAATAAATAGGTTCTAGATAAACTGAGGCTATTGTACTTTGGTTTCATTATGAGAAGACAAGAGTCATTGGAAAAAAACAATAACGCTAGGAGAAGGTGAAAGCAGCAGGAAAAGAGGAAGGCCCAACAAAAGTTGGATTGACTCAATCAAGGAAGCTACAGCCCCACAATTTGAAACACTTCAGCAAGACTGCTTATGATAGGCTGTTGGAGGATATTAATCCACAGGGTTACCATAATTCAGGTGGCACTTAATATAGTGATCAGTTTTAGAACATAATGCAATTTAGGAAACTTCATAGTCTGAAGATAATACCCTTGGATTCTACAGTGATTTTGGATTGTAGTCATAAATTGCATATCTAAATGTCTATGCGAAGAATGCCTACATACTGTATTTACCACAAAGGAAGAAAACTGTATAGCCACATCACCTCCTACAGGGTTTCAGGTGGTATGGGGAGAATTAAAAAATTGAAAAACTCCCTGGATGACCAGAAAACCCTACTGCAGCCCAATGGCAGGGCCGGAGCAAGGGGGAACTGTGCCTGGGGCTCACATGGGCCCACCACACCCTGGAATGCCCCTGCCATGCCCCCACCCTGGGATGTGCCCAGTGCGTTGTACCCCCCCCCCCATCCCCTTGGCGCTACACCACTGTCCAATGGGCTAAACTACTTTAAAGCATGGTGAAGCCACTGGGTGGCATAGGGGTTGTTCCCAGACAAGAGTCTTGCAAAGAGAACTGCAACACTGTCTTGACTATCCAGGTAAAAGAAGTGAGGTTTTTCAGGTTTTACAGTGGTTTTACAGTGAACAATAAAGCAAGAGTACAATTTAACATGCAACTGTACTCTGGTACTAGGAATAATCAGAAGTGCCTTGCCATTCTGCAGTGGCTGGACTATCAGGAAGACCTGGATTAACTTGCTATTTAAGTAATATTTTCAAAGCTAAATTGATTTAAGAATTAATCATTCAGTGGCACCAGATTACTGCTCTGAAGTAAAAAATCTGTGGTCCAAAAGAAACTGTTATAGTTTGACAAATAAATTTGATCATAGCCTTGCAACATAAACATCTAGCCTCAAAATGCATGTTGACAGAGTCCAAATTGTGGTCTGAATGTTAAAACAGTTTCACTCCAGCGAAGACCCACTCAGCCTTGTGAACATTCTCTCGTGTCCTGCAGAGGGCAGCGTGGAACAAATACACATTCTGTTGACAGCCAGGATTGATGTAGTTAACTGACCCTGGTCAACACCCTGATGTGTGGTGTATATACACACACTAATGGAAACCATCCCTCAGCACCTCCTCCATTCCCTGGAACATTTTTGCATGCCCAAGATAAGTCTGTCTGGAAGCAGGAGAAATGTCAGCCTAGCCTGAGCTCCCCGTCTCTGAAGAGTCATGAAAACTCTTTGCAGTAGTGAAGCCTGGTGTGTGTTAAGCAAGAAGTATGTTGGCAAAGAGAAGGGTGTGCAAACTGTTCACCATTCACAGCTGACTCCTGATTGGGCATGCCTGTCAGATTCCTTCCAGGTCCACATTACAGAGCTTTAGAGCAGCCCTAAAACAGAGACATTCCTTCCTTTTGTTCTGGGGAGGAGTTCAAGCCAAGAAAACATTCCAGCAACAGCCTGTAGTACACTCACATTAAAACACATCACCATCACTGTGCACTTTCTTTAGCAGCTTCAGTATCTTTGCAGCCGTCTCTTCCACAGCAGCTCAGAAAGGTGGATGAACCGGGCATCTTCACATTATCTGTGCCCAAACAGTGAGCATACCATGGCCTCATCTGCAAATTGCTTGGAAAAGGGTGGGGGAGATCCCTTTGGAATAGGAAAAAAATGTAAAATCTATCATAAGAGCAACTGGTGATTGTTAAATGTTGGGGGAGAAAATGAAAATTGTTGCCTGTAATCTTTTGCAGCCTTTGCAAAAGCAAAAACTCTTTATTCAGAGGATTCGTCTAGTTTTGAGACACAGAGCTGGGCTGCCATAAACCTAAAGGGGCCTTTATGGCTAAAATCCAAGCCAATCTTGCGTGCTGGCTTCCTCCTTTGTTTTCATATCCTTTTCTTCACCTCGCTCCCCTCCCTCCTGCTCAGAATCCATATCACTCCCCTCTGATTAAGGTCTTGCTGGCCAATTTGACTGCGTCTCACTCACTTGTTGCAAGGCATTTGGCATTAGAGAACTGGTGGCATTAATCAAACTAAGTATTCTGGAGATGGATGGTCTAAACCTTGTCTGCCTCTTAGCAAACCCTGACCTGTATCCTGGAAATGTGAGGGCACCTGGCTGATATAGTAACAAGAAATCTGATACAGACCTTCATATTTCTTGTTCTTATTCTGTTTAATTCTCATTGTTAGTTTAAAAATAAGAAAATAGCCCCCTCCCCTCCCACTGAGATGTCTTGTTGTAAAATTGAAATCTAGGCTCACTTACTGATTCAATGACGTCTTGGTCAACAGACTGAGTAGATAATCCATTGCTATAAAATGATGTCTTTTTATAGCTTGAGCCCAAGAACTCAATAAAGGAGGCACATAATGTAAACCCAAACTTTCACCAGCTCATCTATTTGTTTGAAAGGTAGCCTGGAACCTATTAGCACATTATAGGAGGTATTCTATAAAATCATCCACTCTCTGAGAAGTTGCAGGACACTTGGAGACACCAAGGTTAGACAGAACTGCATGCAGTCCCTTCTATCTTCTGAACTGCGAGTAAGATAAGATGTCATATTGTTCATTAGGAAGAAGGATTTAGCAAGAGAAGAATTTTGTGGTACCCAACCACAAACAGCATGCATCTAGAGCAATGATGGTGAACTTTTTTGAGACCGAGTGCCCAAATTGCAACCCAAACCCCACTCTATCGCAAAGGGCCAACCTGGCAATTTAACCTGAATGCTGAGGTTTTAGTTTAGAAAAAACCGGTTGGCTCCCTCTTCCTGCGCCCCACTCGCTTGAGCAGGGGCTAGCCTGCTGTAGCCTCCAGCAAGTCCCGTGCACACCGCTATGTGCCTCTCTAGCATCTCTGCCTCCTCCGTGCCCCCCCACCCTCCTCCGTGCCCCCCCCCACCAGGCCTGCCAGCCAAGTCCTCCCTGCTCACCACGGGGTGTGCACATTGTGCTCAGTGGCCCAGGCCAGTCTAGATGTGTGTGTGTGTGGGGGGGGTGATTTTCTGCCCCCCACATGATGAACTCTGTGTATGCATGCCCACAGAGAGGGCTCCGAGTGCCACCTCTGGCACCCGTGCAATAGGTTCGCCATCACTGATCTAGAGATACGCTAATTATGCAGCAAAGTATCCAATACTGTTATGTCTCTTGCAACACAAAATAATAACCATTCCATACTTGGCTTTGCTAAGACTCTATCTATTTGGGAAGATTGCTTTATTTTATTTGGGGAGGAAGGGGTAATATGAGTAAACTCCCCCAAAAGCTGATATGCTAATTTAGCTTTTTTTGGAGGGGGGTGTTGAAAATTTATGGGGCTAGAATCACAAAATCATAGAGTTGGAAGAGACCAAAAGGTCCATCAAGTCCAACCCCCTCCCTTCAGGAATACACAATCAAAGAACTCCTGACGATGATCATCCAGCCTCTGTTGAAAAACCTCCAAAGAAGGAGACTCTACCACATTCTAGGCAGTGTATTCCACTGTTGAACAACACTTGCTGTCAGGAAGTTCTTCCTAATGTTCAAGTGGAATCTATTTTCTTGCATCTTGAATCTATTACTCCTTGTCCTCCAACTTCAACATGACATCCCTTCAAATATTTAAACATGGCTATCATGTCACCCCTTAACCTTCTCTTCTCCAGACTATTAAACTTGAATCCCCCCTCTAAATACTGGGCAGGGGGATGACAACATCGCACACCCCTATGCCAGTCCACCCTGGTCTGCATGACTCACAGGCTGAGAAACACACAGCAGTAACGTCTCCAAGTGAAAGAGAAAATCTCTTTCTTTCATAAGAAAACTGGGAAGAGAGATGTATTGTTGAAGGCTTTCACAGCCGGACTCAACTGGTTGTTGTGGGCTTTCCGGGCTGTGTGGCCGTGATCTGGTAGATCTTGTTCCTAACATTTCGCCTGCATCTGTGGCTGGCATCTTCAGAGGTGTATCACAGAGAGTGATACACCTCTGAAGATGCCAGCCACATATGAAGGCGAAACGTTAGGAACAAGATCTACTCGCGGACTACGGGCCACACAGCTGGGGGGGGGGGTGGGGGGGGGGGGGGGTGGGGGGGGGGGGGGGTGGGGGGGGGGGGGGGTGGGGGGGGGGGGGGGTGGGGGGGGGGGGGGGTGGGGGGGGGGGGGGGTGGGGGGGGGGGGGGGTGGGGGGGGGGGGGGGTGGGGGGGGGGGGGGGTGGGGGGGGGGGGGGGTGGGGGGGGGGGGGGGTGGGGGGGGGGGGGGGTGGGGGGGGGGGGGGGTGGGGGGGGGGGGGGGTGGGGGGGGGGGGGGGTGGGGGGGGGGGGGGGTGGGGGGGGGGGGGGGTGGGGGGGGGGGGGGGTGGGGGGGGGGGGGGGTGGGGGGGGGGGGGGGTGGGGGGGGGGGGGGGTGGGGGGGGGGGGGGGTGGGGGGGGGGGGGGGTGGGGGGGGGGGGGGGTGGGGGGGGGGGGGGGTGGGGGGGGGGGGGGGTGGGGGGGGGGGGGGGTGGGGGGGGGGGGGGGTGGGGGGGGGGGGGGGTGGGGGGGGGGGGGGGTGGGGGGGGGGGGGGGTGGGGGGGGGGGGGGGTGGGGGGGGGGGGGGGTGGGGGGGGGGGGGGGTGGGGGGGGGGGGGGGTGGGGGGGGGGGGGGGTGGGGGGGGGGGGGGGTGGGGGGGGGGGGGGGTGGGGGGGGGGGGGGGTGGGGGGGGGGGGGGGTGGGGGGGGGGGGGGGTGGGGGGGGGGGGGGGTGGGGGGGGGGGGGGGTGGGGGGGGGGGGGGGTGGGGGGGGGGGGGGGTGGGGGGGGGGGGGGGTGGGGGGGGGGGGGGGTGGGGGGGGGGGGGGGTGGGGGGGGGGGGGGGTGGGGGGGGGGGGGGGTGGGGGGGGGGGGGGGTGGGGGGGGGGGGGGGTGGGGGGGGGGGGGGGTGGGGGGGGGGGGGGGTGGGGGGGGGGGGGGGTGGGGGGGGGGGGGGGTGGGGGGGGGGGGGGGTGGGGGGGGGGGGGGGTGGGGGGGGGGGGGGGTGGGGGGGGGGGGGGGTGGGGGGGGGGGGGGGTGGGGGGGGGGGGGGGTGGGGGGGGGGGGGGGTGGGGGGGGGGGGGGGTGGGGGGGGGGGGGGGTGGGGGGGGGGGGGGGTGGGGGGGGGGGGGGGTGGGGGGGGGGGGGGGTGGGGGGGGGGGGGGGTGGGGGGGGGGGGGGGTGGGGGGGGGGGGGGGTGGGGGGGGGGGGGGGTGGGGGGGGGGGGGGGTGGGGGGGGGGGGGGGTGGGGGGGGGGGGGGGTGGGGGGGGGGGGGGGTGGGGGGGGGGGGGGGTGGGGGGGGGGGGGGGTGGGGGGGGGGGGGGGTGGGGGGGGGGGGGGGTGGGGGGGGGGGGGGGTGGGGGGGGGGGGGGGTGGGGGGGGGGGGGGGTGGGGGGGGGGGGGGGTGGGGGGGGGGGGGGGTGGGGGGGGGGGGGGGTGGGGGGGGGGGGGGGTGGGGGGGGGGGGGGGTGGGGGGGGGGGGGGGTGGGGGGGGGGGGGGGTGGGGGGGGGGGGGGGTGGGGGGGGGGGGGGGTGGGGGGGGGGGGGGGTGGGGGGGGGGGGGGGTGGGGGGGGGGGGGGGTGGGGGGGGGGGGGGGTGGGGGGGGGGGGGGGTGGGGGGGGGGGGGGGTGGGGGGGGGGGGGGGTGGGGGGGGGGGGGGGTGGGGGGGGGGGGGGGTGGGGGGGGGGGGGGGTGGGGGGGGGGGGGGGTGGGGGGGGGGGGGGGTGGGGGGGGGGGGGGGTGGGGGGGGGGGGGGGTGGGGGGGGGGGGGGGTGGGGGGGGGGGGGGGTGGGGGGGGGGGGGGGTGGGGGGGGGGGGGGGTGGGGGGGGGGGGGGGTGGGGGGGGGGGGGGGTGGGGGGGGGGGGGGGTGGGGGGGGGGGGGGGTGGGGGGGGGGGGGGGTGGGGGGGGGGGGGGGTGGGGGGGGGGGGGGGTGGGGGGGGGGGGGGGTGGGGGGGGGGGGGGGTGGGGGGGGGGGGGGGTGGGGGGGGGGGGGGGTGGGGGGGGGGGGGGGTGGGGGGGGGGGGGGGTGGGGGGGGGGGGGGGTGGGGGGGGGGGGGGGTGGGGGGGGGGGGGGGTGGGGGGGGGGGGGGGTGGGGGGGGGGGGGGGTGGGGGGGGGGGGGGGTGGGGGGGGGGGGGGGTGGGGGGGGGGGGGGGTGGGGGGGGGGGGGGGTGGGGGGGGGGGGGGGTGGGGGGGGGGGGGGGTGGGGGGGGGGGGGGGTGGGGGGGGGGGGGGGTGGGGGGGGGGGGGGGTGGGGGGGGGGGGGGGTGGGGGGGGGGGGGGGTGGGGGGGGGGGGGGGTGGGGGGGGGGGGGGGTGGGGGGGGGGGGGGGTGGGGGGGGGGGGGGGTGGGGGGGGGGGGGGGTGGGGGGGGGGGGGGGTGGGGGGGGGGGGGGGTGGGGGGGGGGGGGGGTGGGGGGGGGGGGGGGTGGGGGGGGGGGGGGGTGGGGGGGGGGGGGGGTGGGGGGGGGGGGGGGTGGGGGGGGGGGGGGGTGGGGGGGGGGGGGGGTGGGGGGGGGGGGGGGTGGGGGGGGGGGGGGGTGGGGGGGGGGGGGGGTGGGGGGGGGGGGGGGTGGGGGGGGGGGGGGGTGGGGGGGGGGGGGGGTGGGGGGGGGGGGGGGTGGGGGGGGGGGGGGGTGGGGGGGGGGGGGGGTGGGGGGGGGGGGGGGTGGGGGGGGGGGGGGGTGGGGGGGGGGGGGGGTGGGGGGGGGGGGGGGTGGGGGGGGGGGGGGGTGGGGGGGGGGGGGGGTGGGGGGGGGGGGGGGTGGGGGGGGGGGGGGGTGGGGGGGGGGGGGGGTGGGGGGGGGGGGGGGTGGGGGGGGGGGGGGGTGGGGGGGGGGGGGGGTGGGGGGGGGGGGGGGTGGGGGGGGGGGGGGGTGGGGGGGGGGGGGGGTGGGGGGGGGGGGGGGTGGGGGGGGGGGGGGGTGGGGGGGGGGGGGGGTGGGGGGGGGGGGGGGTGGGGGGGGGGGGGGGTGGGGGGGGGGGGGGGTGGGGGGGGGGGGGGGTGGGGGGGGGGGGGGGTGGGGGGGGGGGGGGGTGGGGGGGGGGGGGGGTGGGGGGGGGGGGGGGTGGGGGGGGGGGGGGGTGGGGGGGGGGGGGGGTGGGGGGGGGGGGGGGTGGGGGGGGGGGGGGGTGGGGGGGGGGGGGGGTGGGGGGGGGGGGGGGTGGGGGGGGGGGGGGGTGGGGGGGGGGGGGGGTGGGGGGGGGGGGGGGTGGGGGGGGGGGGGGGTGGGGGGGGGGGGGGGTGGGGGGGGGGGGGGGTGGGGGGGGGGGGGGGTGGGGGGGGGGGGGGGTGGGGGGGGGGGGGGGTGGGGGGGGGGGGGGGTGGGGGGGGGGGGGGGTGGGGGGGGGGGGGGGTGGGGGGGGGGGGGGGTGGGGGGGGGGGGGGGTGGGGGGGGGGGGGGGTGGGGGGGGGGGGGGGTGGGGGGGGGGGGGGGTGGGGGGGGGGGGGGGTGGGGGGGGGGGGGGGTGGGGGGGGGGGGGGGTGGGGGGGGGGGGGGGTGGGGGGGGGGGGGGGTGGGGGGGGGGGGGGGTGGGGGGGGGGGGGGGTGGGGGGGGGGGGGGGTGGGGGGGGGGGGGGGTGGGGGGGGGGGGGGGTGGGGGGGGGGGGGGGTGGGGGGGGGGGGGGGTGGGGGGGGGGGGGGGTGGGGGGGGGGGGGGGTGGGGGGGGGGGGGGGTGGGGGGGGGGGGGGGTGGGGGGGGGGGGGGGTGGGGGGGGGGGGGGGTGGGGGGGGGGGGGGGTGGGGGGGGGGGGGGGTGGGGGGGGGGGGGGGTGGGGGGGGGGGGGGGTGGGGGGGGGGGGGGGTGGGGGGGGGGGGGGGTGGGGGGGGGGGGGGGTGGGGGGGGGGGGGGGTGGGGGGGGGGGGGGGTGGGGGGGGGGGGGGGTGGGGGGGGGGGGGGGTGGGGGGGGGGGGGGGTGGGGGGGGGGGGGGGTGGGGGGGGGGGGGGGTGGGGGGGGGGGGGGGTGGGGGGGGGGGGGGGTGGGGGGGGGGGGGGGTGGGGGGGGGGGGGGGTGGGGGGGGGGGGGGGTGGGGGGGGGGGGGGGTGGGGGGGGGGGGGGGTGGGGGGGGGGGGGGGTGGGGGGGGGGGGGGGTGGGGGGGGGGGGGGGTGGGGGGGGGGGGGGGTGGGGGGGGGGGGGGGTGGGGGGGGGGGGGGGTGGGGGGGGGGGGGGGTGGGGGGGGGGGGGGGTGGGGGGGGGGGGGGGTGGGGGGGGGGGGGGGTGGGGGGGGGGGGGGGTGGGGGGGGGGGGGGGTGGGGGGGGGGGGGGGTGGGGGGGGGGGGGGGTGGGGGGGGGGGGGGGTGGGGGGGGGGGGGGGTGGGGGGGGGGGGGGGTGGGGGGGGGGGGGGGTGGGGGGGGGGGGGGGTGGGGGGGGGGGGGGGTGGGGGGGGGGGGGGGTGGGGGGGGGGGGGGGTGGGGGGGGGGGGGGGTGGGGGGGGGGGGGGGTGGGGGGGGGGGGGGGTGGGGGGGGGGGGGGGTGGGGGGGGGGGGGGGTGGGGGGGGGGGGGGGTGGGGGGGGGGGGGGGTGGGGGGGGGGGGGGGTGGGGGGGGGGGGGGGTGGGGGGGGGGGGGGGTGGGGGGGGGGGGGGGTGGGGGGGGGGGGGGGTGGGGGGGGGGGGGGGTGGGGGGGGGGGGGGGTGGGGGGGGGGGGGGGTGGGGGGGGGGGGGGGTGGGGGGGGGGGGGGGTGGGGGGGGGGGGGGGTGGGGGGGGGGGGGGGTGGGGGGGGGGGGGGGTGGGGGGGGGGGGGGGGGGGGGGGGGGGGGGGTGGGGGGGGGGGGGGGTGGGGGGGGGGGGGGGGGGGGGGGGGGGCGGTGGCGGGGGGGGGGGGGGGGGGGGGGGGGGGGGGGGGGGGGGGGGGGGGGGGGGGGGGGGGGGGGGGGCCGGGGGGCTGGGGGGCGGGGGGGGGTGGGGGGGCGGGGGGGCCGGGGGGGACGGGGAGGGGGGGGCGGCGGGGGGGGGGGGGGGGGGGGGGGGGGGGGCGGGGGGAGGAGGGTAGGGGGCGCGGGCCGGGGGGGGGGGGTGGGGGCGGGGGGGGGCGGGGGGGGGGGAAAAAAGCACAACAAAGAATGTTCTTTCTGCGCCAACTCAGGAAGCTCAAACTGCCCAAGGAGCTGCTGATACAGTTCTACAGAGGAATCATTGAGTCTGTCATCTGCACCTCTATAACTGTGTGGTTTGGTTCTGCAACCCAACAAGATCGACACAGACTTCAGAGAATAATCAGAACTGCAGAAAAAACAATTGCTGCTAACCTGCCTTCCATTGAGGACCTGTATACTGCACGGGTCAAAAAAAGGGCTGTGAAAATATTTACTGACCCCTCGCATCCTGGACATAAACTGTTTCAACTCTTACCCTCTAAACGTCGCTACAGAGCACTGCACACCAAGACAACTAGACATAAGAACAGTTTTTTCCCGAATGCCATCACTCTGTTAAACAAATAATTCCCTCGATAATGTCAAACTATTTATTATATATTTATTATATAATTACTGCACTACGTTTTTTGGGGGTGGGGGGGGGGGGGGGGGGGGGGGGGGGGGGGTGGGGAAGGGGGGGGCTAGGGGTTGAGGGGGGGGGGGGGGATGGGTGGGGGTGGGTGGTGGGGGGAGCCACCACGGGACTAGAGAGTTCTTTTGCAGACAGTCTGGCCAGGGGTGACAGCTTATCTATGAAACCTCAAGTGACCTCTCCCTACCCAGTACCATGGTTCAAGTTTTATTTGTGTTTTCACAAGGTGGACTGACAAGAGAACTTGCAGCAACAAGACCTTCTGTATCTGATCCATGCATTGTAATCCCACTGGGCTTTTCTGTGGGATTTACAATACTGCTGCCACACTCTTTCCGATCTCCTGCTGGGCCAGGCAACTTACAGCTATATCCTCTTTCATTTTATTTTATGATTTTACATTTTATGTTTTTATTACTATTGATTGTTTCCTGATTGCTTACTAGACCTATATGACAATCATTAAGTGCTGTACCTTATGATTCTTGACAAATGTATTTTCTTTTATGTACACTGAGAGCATATGCACCGGAGACAAATTCCTTGTGTGTCCAATCACACTTGGCCAATAAAGATTCTATTCTATTCTATTCTATTCTATTCTTTGCAAAGAGAACCAATCTCATTGCCAAATCCTCAAAATATATAAACTGGCATCACCACTCAATTTGACAGAAAAATGCCTGATTCATGGTAGCTGTGGAGCCAGACTTCTGTGTCAAATAGGACCCATCACTTTGGGATCAGAATACTTATAAATTGTCCCATAAATCCTAAGGAGATAGCTTTTCAAAAGTGCTCAGTTCCCATTTACCAAACTCCCTCCACGGATCAGAAATTCTAGCCTTGCAATGGTCAAATAGAACACAATGGATATTGCTGTGAACTGGCATGGTTTGAAAACATCATCCTTATTACAGTCTGAATGAGAAGGGCAGTAATTATTTTAAAATAAATAAATAAGGGGTATCTAAGATGTCTTGCAGTTCAGGGACACTACTGATCATCCCAAAACATAAATGGACGCTGAGGCTCAAGAGGCGGTAATACCATAAAAACACCAGTAATAAAACAAAACTTTGGATTAGCAATGGAAAGGGGAAGAATTCTTCAATGTCTGCATTATACCTAAATGAGTAAACTCTTCCAGCAAGTAATTAGCCTTTGGGAACTTGCATGTGGGTCTGCATCATACTACCAGTGGTGGAATTCAAATAATTTAACAACTGGTTGTTTACAAGAACCATTTTAACAACCGGTTCTGCTGAAGTGGTGCGAACCTGCTGAATCCCACCACTGCATACTATTATTTCTTTGTGTCTTGTGTTTTATTTCATGTTTACCTACAAAAGAGAAAGAACCTGACAAGACACACTGTGATTTTTAAAAAATGCTACATCAAGAAGAAGAAGAAGAAAAAGAAGAGTTTGGATTTATATCCCCCCTTTCTCTCCTGCAGGAGACTCAAAGGGGCTGACAATCTCCTTGCCATTCCCCCCTCACAACAAACACCCTGTGAGGTGGGTGGGGCTGAGAGAGCTCCAAGAAACTGTGACTATCCCAAGGTCACCCTGCTGGCGTGTGTGGGAGTGTACAGGCTAATCTGAATTCCCTAGATAAGCCTCCACAGATCAGGCAGCAGAGCTGGGAATCAAACCCGGTTCCTCCAGATTAGATACATGAGCTCTTAACCTCCTACGCCACTGCTGCTCAAGTAATCAATCTTACTGCAGGATAAATATTACTAACCCACAATAAAGTATGCATTATCAATTTAAATTTTAAAAATCTTATTTTTATTTTCCACTTTATTGTGTCTATCGATTATATCTAGTTTCTTTGTTGTTTGAACAGCCATGGGGGAGCTGGGGCTGAAATGCAGACATGGAGGTCTTCTACCTTCAAGATTTCTCTCCTGCATCCCTGTTCCACTGAAGTAAATGACCTTTTTCCACTGAAGTGACTGTGACCTTTTTCATATGCACAGCTTACCACAGATTTTTCCAGTGGTCAAATCATGTGGCTTGGAAATGCCTTCTGGGAAATCATTCTGCACCCCTCCATGAGTGGAGTACAAAATATGATAAAACAGGTCAGGCTATCAGCACAGATTCCTAATGAAACAAAATAATGCAGTGAGACTGACTGAAGAAATGTGGGGTGTTGTGGGGGAACAAAATGTTGTGTACTTTATGATAAACCAACAACAGAACCAAAATTCTGTTTTTCCTAAAGCAAAAATGGCAATCTGCAACAGTACCACCAATCTTTAAAACACAACAATAACAGGAAAACATATGGATTTTCAGTTTGATCTTACTTGCAAATTTCTAGGAACTATAATTCAAATGGGGAAAAAAGTATTTTGCATGTCCTTCAAAATTTGTCGTATTTAAACATACACAGATATTGTCAAAACAATCCATTGTATCCACTGCAAAAGCATCCAGATGTGAAAGAACTATGTGCTTTATAATTTTGCATGCTAGACATAACAGTTTGTTGAAACCAAGGCTCATTTACCATTCTAATATACCAGGGTAGGCATGTAATACCAAGATAAATGGGTCATCTGTGTTGTCCAGCTAAGTGCTGAGGAGAATCTTATCACACTTCTTCATCTGACTCAAAATCCAAACAAGGAGAAGTAACATTTTCCTCATGAAGTGGTTTACTGAGTGGATGCATGCAGGATGTAACGTAATATGCTGTCTCTTGATAATTGCTCGTCTATACTCATCTACATTGGCCGAGGAAAGAAAGACTTTTGTTGTCTGTACCTTAGGCAGTAACTTGTTTCGTACTACTTTTATGATGCACTAAATATCTGACCAAGAATGGCACAACCACTGATACTCAAAGCATTGCTGCTATTAAGAGACAACTTACCATGGATGAAACAACTTGCCAAAAACTACCTCAGACAGCTGCTAGTGCTCTGCCTTTGTCTCTGTGCAAGTTGTGTATTGTTCGCAGCCTCAAAGGAGGGAGTCTGGTCCAGGTAATGAAAACAGAGAAAGTGCACTGAACACGGCTAGCAGCAATAGCTGTGTAAGTTGAGAAATCTTTACAAGGTGAAAAACCTTTAAAAAGTATTCAGAGTATGACCCAAACATTCTTTGGGGTCATATAATCTGTTTACAAACATATGTACAAAAGCTCAAAAACGTACCAACAGTGCTGCATGACAATCACACCCATTCAAGCAATCACTTCAAGTAACTCAGTACACTGAAAAACTCTAAGAACGTATCAAGGAAAATTCCTCATTAAAGATTGTTTTCTCTTTACTGATAAGAGCAGCGGTGTCCAGATATAATCCAACTTCGTACAAGAAATCAAGGGGAAGTGTATTGCTGCTAGCTGTGTTCAGTTCACTTTCTCTGTTTTCATTTATGTTGCGTTAACCCCCACTTGCTCATTGTTTATGATGGTCCAGGTAATGGCAGACTTCAAGGGAATTTTAACCATCTCCATCTGCTCAAATTAAACACTAGAATAGAAAAGAACCTCGACATTTCATGTTCTCAAACGTCATGGTGAACGTTCTAAAAAAGAGACGACACAATGGAGAGCTTGTTGGAGTACAGAGCATTGCTCTTAAAACAATAAAAAGCTTCTCACATCCATCAGCATGAAATCTTTGCTGATTAGTGCAAAATACTATTATCCTGTGGGCATTACATATTTATTTTCTGTTCACAGCCATTCTGTTGGAGATGGCCAGGGAGAACAGGGCAGTTCTTTCCATTTGATAGATGAAGAACTAATGAAGGTCACTGGTGTCTTGGCCAAGGTAATACAGTGAGTAAGAGGCATATGATAAATCTGAATCCTCTGAATTCCTGAATCAGCAGAAGATGCCCCCATGTGCAGAGAATTTCCATGCGAGGGGCTCTCTCTTGTTTGCAAATATGATAGATTGAGTGCAATCGCAGAGATCTGACATGTTGAAGGGCTGCCTTGTTTTAGAAGATCATCCCTTTCCCAGAACCTCATAATTCCGCAAAATTAATAGCTTCCCTTTATATCACCACTCCATAAAGCATTCCACAAAGTCATTTCAAACTTGAAAATCCCACACAATCTCTCAATGCAACTGAAAGAGCTGCAGGGAGTTAGTGCTAGTTTAATAAACTGATGACTCACAGTTAAAGGACCAGCTCCACTGTCTTTACTCCGAAAAACCAGAAGCACCTAACTGCCCCAATTATTTATTTTTATACAGATTTATACCCTGCTTTTCTTCCCACTGGGGACCCCAAAGCAGCGAACAATATTTCTTGCCCCTTCTCCATTGTATGTTCCCAATAACAACTCTGTGACGTAGTTTGGTGTGAGAGTGATAGGTCCAAGATTACCCAGCAAGCTTCCATGGCAGAGTGGGGGTACAAACCTGGGTCTCCCAGATCTAGTCCAGTATTTTAACTACTGCAGTTCAGAGTGGATAGCAACTTTTTTGAAGTGGGATTGTTTTTATGAATACTCTTTGGGGCCCACTTCCAAGAGAATTCCAGACTACTTTTCTCCTCCTTTATCTCCATAAAAGCAAGAATCTCACTTCAGTTAACACTGAACAACTGCTTAGTTTAGTTTCCATTTTAGTATTTACAAATACGCAGCAAGTTGCCTTGAGACCTAAGCCTTGCTTCTGTGGGTGACACTCTTCAACCATTGTGGAGGTGGTCCCCTGTGGCACAGTGTTTCCCTCTGGTGCTTTTCAGCTCACTGGAAAACACTGGTCTTGCAAGAACGGAAGTTCCTAGTGCCAGAGGAATGCACTGGGCTGCGGGAATTGCCTCTGCAGTGAAACAGGGTGCAGCACAAGTGGAAGCAAGGATTAGGATACCAGCCAATGCAGTTCATGTCTATTTCACACACTGTGCAGAGGCACACCCAAATTTACCATCTAAGCCTTATTAATTCTTGCTGTTTTCATCTGTTTCACATTAATTATTGGTTTAATTGTGTGTGTGATTTTCTTGGTGCTTTTGGGATCAAATCATAGCAAATGTGTGGCATGTTCCACAGCTGCTAAAGGGGAGCCGGCACATGCTTGATACAGCTTGCTCTCCTGTGGCCAACTAGGAGAGTCTTGACCAATTCAGTTTGTTGGCGAGTGTGTGAGAGTTTCACAAAGAACAACATGTTCTTTAAGAGCAAACAACACAGTCACTTGGCTGAGTAAAGCCTTCCTGAAAACTGAGCCTGAAAGAAAACCTGCAACTGCATTTTAAATACTAACAGTTGGTCCCTCCACCCCAGTTGCTGCCAGGGCAATTTGTTAATTTTGATCAGCTCAATCTAATTGGTTAATTAGATAAGCATTATAGACCTAAATTCTACCCCCCCCACCCCCCCGTGCAATGAAAGCCATGTAAACCTGCACTAGTCACAGTTTTATACACAACAGGAGAGCACTGACGGGTCTATGGGGACCAGAGGGGGCAGGCAATCCAGGTGCCACTCACCTGGGTCAAGTGGAAGGTACATTTTGTCATCTGCTCCCATCCACAGTCTGCACAGGCCAGAAAGGCAACCCCACCCACCAACCTTCGCTCACTCATCACCTGCCCTACCTCTCACCTGGTTACTCACCCACCCTCAAGGAGAATTCCTGGCTGACCCATGGAGTGCTGTTGCCACATGCTCTGTGTCACTGCTGGCTACAGTGGCTGTGCAGCTGCAGGGAGGGACCGGAGGAGGAGCAGTGATGGCAGGCTCAGTCCTCAAAGGGTGGCCAGAGCCGCTGTGGTGGTGCTGGGAACTGGCTATGCTCCCTGGCTGAGCACTGCACCGCAGTCTCTGGCCTTCATGGCCAGAGGTGGAGTCTGCCTGTGCTGCTTCCTCCTCCTGAGTCAGTGCCCCATCCACCAGCCTGAGAATCTGCTGCCAGCTGCCACCCAGGCCACCTGCCTTTGCCAGCACTGCAGGCTACCAGCTAGCCCTGGCGTCCTCCACAGGTGGGGGGGGGGGAGCTGCAATTTCACTGCTTGCCCCGGGAACTAATTAACTTATGCCCCTGTAGGAGAGAGAATAAAGTTCCTCAATACTGCTAGTTAAATTAAGGTGACCATTTACCAGAGTAAGCACACACTACACGGTGACTGAGACATTTGTAGTATCCATCCATGTGGAGAAGTAGTACTACCAGAAATTAGCTTGTGGAGATATAAATCAGCTTGTTACATGTCATTATTGCATGACATCTGTGGTAAGTTGCTTTTTGGTATAAAGTCACCCGTATTCATCATTTATTCCAAGATTTTGGACTTTGGTAAAAATATGGACTTGGGTTTGACTCCCTATTGGTCGACATCCTGGTTGAAACAAGTCACTCACAGAATTGTTTCCCGGCACAAGGAATACCCAGCTGTTGCTCAATTCTGGTGGATCTGGCTCGTGGCAAATTTCTTATAAATGCTAACACAAATTACATCACCAATTTTCTCTTCACTTTCTTATAAGGGGCCTTGTATCCTTAGATTTCTATTCCTGTTTCATCAATGTGCCTGATATTCCCCTCACAGGGAAAGTCATGTAGATTTGTGTTGTGTGCTACAATCATAACATGCTTATTCCACTTGGTGAAGTTGCAGTTCACTGGCTTCAGAATAAAGTTTACATCCCTCATTGCTACCACATCATGCCTCTATGCCTTGGAGGCATCAGAACTTCAGTGTCCAGTAGCTGAAATTTGTCTGGAGTTTTTCCTCTGAGGGGTAGCTTGAAAACATGCAAAATGCCTGATCCACTCATCAAGCCCCCTCTGGAAGCATAGAGTATCCTAGGTGGTCTCCAAGGCTCCCCATTTAGTTGGGTCATTTTTCTTTTCACAGGCAAAATAAAAAAACCACATAAGTACTGAAAATTTCTGCTCTCTGTTTTCAATTGTCCAATGCAAACAATCCAAAACCCGAGCCCCTGGGGTAGCAGAGGAAACTCACCAGCACCGCAGGCGCACAGAGAAGGAGCCAGTAGTTGTGAAGTGAAACTGGGCTTTTGTCCTTTTTGTTTCAGCCTTCCTGAACTTCAGTTTCTGCATTCCAGGGCCACTTACCAAACACCAGGCAAAGAGACCACCAGAATGTTGGTGAGTCAATTATCAGGAAAGTGAGGAATTTGAAATAGCTCGAGGTGTTGCTGAATTCTTGCCTTACCTATGACTTGCAGAACGGTGGTCGGGAAAAGTGGGAAAAGGCATGAATCTTATGCCAGTGTCTGAGTCTTGCCATTTAATACAGTCAAACCCACAGTCCATCCAGCCAAAATGCAGAGCTCTAAGGTGAGCAACAGGGATGCATATTCAGGCTAAATGGATCACAGATGCTCTAAGTGCTCTACATGGTTTATGCACTCACCAGGGTGGCTCCCTTCTAGACTCACTGACTGTGCACATTCCTTAATGCCACTTCCATTTCTGCCCTATGGACTTACCAGGGAAAGGATTAAGGGAAGAAATCCCACTTTGCAAATCAGTGTGTGGGGGGGGGGGGAGCTGCTGTCTCTAGCGCTTTATTTGTCCATGTTCTGAACAAAAAAATCAGCAGACACCAGGATGTCTTTAAAAGGTTGTTTAGAAAGGACCAGTGATCACCCAACAAGTTTTTACGGCACAGTGAGGTTAGGGGTGCCAGCTCTGGGTTGGGAAATACCTGGAGCCTGAGGAGGGATCTCAGCAGGGAATAATGCCCTCCTAGAATCCACCATCCAAAGCAGGCATTTTCTCCAGGAGAACTGATCTTGGTTGTCTGGAGGGAGGCAACCCTAGACTCAAAATTGGGTCTCCCAGATACTAGCCTGTCCTTTTGAGCATTATACCACTTTGGAAGGTTGGGGTTCTCAGGATTCAAAGTCCCATGACCTTTGCATTTGCCCAAAATGTACTCATCCGCCTCCCATTCTGTCTTCATCCTGTTCCAAAAAAGTTTAAGTCTACTCAGTATTTTAAGTGGATCCTTCTGTCTGTTATCATGAAGGCAGTAGATCCCCTACAAACTGTAGACCTGAGCAAACTGTAATATGTATTTTGCTACTGAATTAATCTGCAGACTTCAGAGTAACTGGGAAGTGAATGAATCAGCACAGAATGTTGCTTTTCTATCTTAATTACTGATTTCCTCTGATTATGTTTAAATCATTAAGTCAGCTTTTCATCCAGGATTTTGTCTTCTGCGGATGTTTTTAGGGAACATAAATATGGAACCCCCAAATACATCTGTGACAAGAAAAGTAGTTGTGCAACATTTAAATTGGGAATTCCCCTCTTTTTTTCAGGCATTTTAACCATCACCATCTCTAAAAACATGAACAGCCAAGATACTTTGGTTCATAGCCTCTGAATTCTTAGTGTATTTGAAATCTCAGTGAAGAAATTTGGGCCTTTTTCTAAGTAAGCTACTTCAGGTGCTCACTGACAAGGCCACTGATTACCTCTCTCTAGCCAAAGACTACAGAAAATCACACAGAGGTCCTCCTGGGTCCTCTGAAAGTGATTGATCTGACCATACAAGGGGATGCTGGAGAAGGCAGCATGCTTCATTACACAAACACTGGAGCATCCTTTGAGCCACAGCGACTCACAAGCACCACTCTGCTCTTCTAGATTTATAACTCATCCCTTTGCCTTGCAGACTGCTCTTGCAACATCTGGAATTCTTTTAGAATGCCAGGCAGAAAATGAAGCACAGCTGTTAATATGAGGTCACTAACAATGCTATGCAGCTGAACCAAGGTAGAGAAGGGACCTTGCAGTGGGACAGGAGGGACACGTTGGCCCTGATCTCCTAACATGATTTCTTGCCCACATGAACAGCCTGGGCTTTTCCTGGACATGCAGGAAAACAAACATGATGTGTGAGCAAGGCATCATGTCAATATCGCTGGCAGACACTTCAAGAATTTCCCCTCTCCCTACAGCTGTTTTGGAACACCAATATTGTTGGCAGCCCTGTGTATGATTCTCAGGATTTTAGCTCATGAACCAGCCTAGCCTAAGTTCATGCCCGATTACCTCAAAGCCACACACATGCTCACCTCTGTTTCCAAATTCCAATCCAAATCTGCTAACCAAGCATTGGTGGTTTTCACAGGGCTGCAGCTGCTGCTGGAATATGTTTTCCTTCAAGCCCATCAGAGCATCATTGTAATCAATCATTAACAACCACCTACGCTGCCAGAAGCCTTTAACCCCTTGGGTGCAGGGTTGCCTTAAAAACATGTTGACCTGCAGTTTTAGCCATGATAAAGGCAACCTTGCATGGAAATCTTCTACATTTCCTCCAGCATTTAATCATTACACCAGGGTCTGTGCTAGTGCATACACCTATGCAGTCCCATGAGACAAAGCTGTTCTCCAAGAACCCATGCCACGTAGCTAACCCCTGCCACATTCCATTTATATCCTGTTCTTTCTTCAGTCAGTTCTCAGCAGTCTTTTAGAACCACAACCACCTCATGAAGTAGGTCAATAGATAACATGAGAGATAATCTTGCTCATAATCCATAGTTGAGCAGCCATCTAAAATATACATTTCTCCCATCCAAGCCAAACCCTCTATCTATTACCTACTGCTAGTTTTCAAATGATGTGAAATATTAGTCACAAATATACTGAGGAGGAGTCCATTGGCAAGCAAAATCTAATGAGGCTGCAATGGTTGCAAAAAACATGCATGCTTGATTTAAACACAAAAATATAGCTCTTTTATGCACTGCTTTTCCATTTGTGCAGCAAACAGCATTCATCATCACACCAAGAGGCTGTCTGGTAGCCCAGCCACAGTTTGGAACCCTCAGAAGTTACTGGAGTGCTGGCAAAATCACATATGGTCAGGGCACAGCAAGCGTCTTTCAGCTATTTTTCCAGAACATGCCTTCAGTACCCTGATAACAATAAAGGATAATAAATATTAGTGTGTGTGCCAGCAGACACTCATGGTTGCTTAGGCAGCTCAATGCCTTTCCTAGCACATGAACTATAATTATCAAATAGTTGTGTGAGAATTCATGGGGCAAAGTCTTTGCAATCCAACTTCGAAAACTCGATAAAAAGCGAGCATTTTTTCCCTACTATTGTTGAAGGAATTATGTATGTATGTGAACACTTTTAGGTTTCTTTTCTCCCTGGAGGAATCAAAGAAGTTTACAAAGAGGAGGGATTTAAATTATAAAAACAAACAGACAAACAAACCTAGGCTAGTCTGGATCTGCCAAGCTGATTGTGCCAAGTGGGTGCCAAGCAGCAAGGCTCCTGGGGTGGCTCACGCCTTGGGCCCCGCCCAGGTTAAATATCTGCAGGAACAAGTATTGGCAACCTATTCATGATCTGAGTACAGATGAATTCACCAACAGCTAAATTTATGATTACAGCAAAAGTCCTGGAATGTGCCAAATGGCATGTGCATTGTGCAAACTGGAAAGGAAACACAAAGCATTTGGCCCTGTCTAACAATTCTCAGAACAGGTCCTGAGGCCACACCTGGGAAAGTTTTAGATCTCAGATTGGCATGCCTATGCCGAGCTCCCAGATGGGATGAATCCACTCACTGCACAACTCCTATTGGCACATTTGCGCCCTTGCATCCCCTCCGAGCGGCCTCCTCTTAAAACAAATGTCATCTTCTACTTCCACTAGTTACACAGAGCCAAGGACTCATACTCACAAATCTTCAGCAACTGTAACTACAGCTGCTGCTGAAGTCTCAGATGGAAAGATTAAGGATGTCATGGGTCTGAGTAACTTTTTTTTCTTCGTAACGGCTTTAAAAGACCTGAAAATGTTCAAGTTTTTAAACTGTTGAATGCAAGGATTGCCTGAGCTGACCCTTGCATTCAACTGTGTGCCCCCACCCGCCGCTCACTGGCCCAAGTTGAAACTGGCTTCACAAGCAGGGAGGGAGTTGTTGCAGAGATTGGGGTTCTTGATCTTCGCAGGAAGCCCTGCTGGCCCTTTCCCTGTTCGCAAAGCTAGGACTGGCTTCACAAGCAGGGAGAGAGGGATGTCTGTGGGACTGGGCATCTCCCAACCCTGCAGACAGCCAGGAAAGCTGGAAAAGCCAGGCTAGGGGGATAAGGATAAGGTGTCATTTGGATTTACCGAATGATCAGCCCTAAGATGTCAGCCTTCAGGTAGGCCCTGGGGGTACCACAGAATTACAGGTCATCTCCACACTATAGAGATCAGTTCCCCTGGAGAAAATGGATGCTTCAGAGGGTTGACTCCAATGAGGTCCCTCCTTTCCCCAAACTGCACCATCCCAAGGCAAACACCCAAATCTCCAGGAATTTCCCAATCCAGAATTGGCAACTCTTTCCTGGCAGAATGTGACAGAATAACAAGCAGGGGACTTGGAAGGACTCAACATGGCATCTCATCTGCCCTTCCCCACTGTTCCTCTTTTTCTTCCCTGAAACCCGTGTAACCTCTCCTATTTTCTTGCATCCTTCTCTCCTTCCCATCCATCAGCTAACCTACCCTTATCTGCCCTCCTGGATGCTTTGGAGGGTGGCCTGTAGCACATTGTATACCACTGTTGTCCATCTCCTTCCTGGGCTCCATGTCCAAATAATCTTTAAGATTTTTTCAACCTGGGTCTGGCAACTCTGCCCCCTCCCATCCCCTGCCTATGGCCAAGGGGAGACCTGGCAGCCTTAGGCAGGATTCTGGTGTCAACGCCCTCACTATGATTAACAATATGTAAAACCTGTTCCTTGCAAAATGTGAAACCTGCCCCCAGTGGAAAAATATAGAGAAGGAGATGAAGGCTGCTGCCCAAGAAACTGTACTAAGTGAAAAATGTACAGATGGGAGCACCACTGGCACACCACATAATGTTTAGATTTTTATATACTCTGTTTCACAGACAAGCCTTATATGGTAGAGTAACATTTCACAGCCTCCCAGGGAAAAGCCATGGGATATTCAAAGCCTTCGAAAAGCTTCTGACGTGAATCCTACTTTTCAACTGGAGCATGGTAACTGGCTAAAGAAATCTGGGATGTCTGAAAACCTGCATGAAAAAAAGCAGGAGTGTGGACTAACCTTTGGGGTGTGTGTGGGAAGGGGGGTTGTTTTTGAATTGCACAGTTTATGAGAGCTCATAGTATTGGAGGGAGGTCTCCGTATCCCCCCATGTACTAGTTGTGTTGTGGAGAGAGAGAAAAATTGTCCCAATTATTTGCCTTCACATGATTTACTGAAGTAAATGTGATTTTTCCTCCCTTCACCTCTGCTGGACCACCCACTGTCCCTGAACAATGAGCATGGAGCATTTTAGCAAGTGTTTCCAAGCTGGTGTGCCCTGGGTAACATCATCAGGAGTATATTCCTACCCCTCATGCCTACATCACTTTGTGAACAGATTTAAAAGCTTTATATGGTTATATGGCTTGCATCCTACCCCTCTTCTCAGGCCTAAAGAAGCTTCCTCTAATGGAAGAGGTTAAAAATAATGTCAGGCTTGCACCCTCCCACTTAGCTAAGGAGATGTCCTCAGCAGCCCACTTCCGATGGAAGAGCCTTCTCACTTCTAAAGCTTCTAAGGGCAGAGCAAAGCTTCCAACTGCTCTAAGTAGAGTGGTAGGATACAAGCCTACACTCTCTTGCTGGGTCACTTGGGCAGAGGAACTATCAGACTTTGTTTTAAAATAAAGTAGAAAGGCAAACACCACAAGATGACGATCTCCCTCAGCAGCATGGATCTTTGAAGATGGTGTGCTTCACTGCTCAACAAAAATATACTCCACATGTTTACGTGGAAATGAAATGTTGGGCTATATATGGTTGGTTTGAGCTGAAACATACTCCATTTAATTTGGTCAAACAATACAGTTTGAAAGAAGTAAATAACTTATTCATCTCTTTGTCCAGGCTGCCTGGTGCTGCTGTGGTGGATGAATAAGTTGAAATTGAATCCTGAAAGAACAGAGATGATGCTGGTCAGGAGGACTGAAGTCCTGGAGGGCATCATACTTCCTATGTGATGGCATGCAGCTGACCCTTGTTGACTCAGAAAAGAGTCTTGGGGCTATTCTGAACCCAAAATTATGGCTGAGGAAGCAAGTTAATTCTGCTGGGGAAAAATGCTTTCTTCCATATTCACTTAGCCCAGAAGATGGCTCCCGAGATTTGACTCGGCTGATCTGGCCATGTGTATCCATGTCATGCTGTCTTCCAGGCTAGACTATCCTAAGATGCCCTCTATGGCCCTTGAAGTCAACACAGAAACTCCAACTGATACAGAATGCAGTGGCTCAATTATTTTCAAGAGTACGGCAAAATATGCATATTATTCCTATTCTGTAGTCACTCCATTGGTTATTGATTAGTTTCTGGATACAATTCAAAGTGCTGTTTATTACAAACCAAGTGGACCTTGGACCCAAGGACGTAGGTAAGGGGGGGTTTCTTGGATTCAAGCCCCGCATTACATGTCTGAAGCTCCGCCCCCCATTTGTGGGGGGTTTTTTGGTATTTTTAAGTGTTTTTCAGGTTTTTTGTCTGGTTTTTTTTGCAGTTTTTAGGCTACCAGCACCAAACTTTCAGGATATCTTTAGGAGACTCTCCTGATGATACCACCCATGTTTGGTGAGGTTTGGTTCAGGGAGTCCAGTTATGGACTCCCAAAGAGGGTGCCCCATTGTTTCCAATGGGAGCTAATAGGAGAAGGGGGCTACACCTTTGAGGGTCCATAACTTTGGACCCCCTGAACCAAACTTCACCAAACCTGGATGGTATCATAAGGAGAGTCTCCTAAATATACCTTGAAAGTTTGGTGCTGCCAGCTTAACCATTGCACCTCTAACAGCAAGCACCCCCCAAATTTCCCCAGATTCTCCATTTAAATCCATTCCCTTCGGCATGGATTTAAAGGGAGAATCTGAGGTCCTCAGTTTATACATCGAAAGTGATTCTGTTTCAGGATGGGGGATAATCCACCACAAAACAGCATCACTTTCAATGTTGTTTTAACTGGGGACCTCAGTTTCTCCCTTTAAGGTGGACTTAAAAGGAGAATCTGGGCTCCCTTGTTTAGACACCATTGAAAGTGATGCTCTTTTGGGAGTGGATTCCAGCATCACAGCGGCCGCCCATGGGGGGGAGGGGGCACAAAACTCAGATTTTGCACCGGGCTCCATTTTCCCTAGCTACGCCTCTGCCTGGATGGGAGGGCAGAAGGGACTGCCGGCTGAAGGCAGGGGGCCCAGCCGGTGGGGGTGGGGGCGGGCGGGGCAGGGGAATCTGCCGTCCCTGGCCTCAGAGAGCTGCTTTTATAAGCACTGAGGCCCAGTGCGGGGCTTGGAAGGTGTGGCCACGCCCCAGGGGTGCGTGGGGGCATGCCCCCCCCGAACTCCCCCTTAAAAAATCCAAACCTACGTCACTGCTTGGACCTACTTATCTATAGAACCACTTCTTTTAATATTCTTCTCTGAGACAACTTCACTCATTTGAGCACAATTCTCTGAAGATGGCCCCCTGCCAGTGGCTAAAAACAACTGTTACAGTCTCCACCTGGTAGAATGGCCTGCCTGAAGGCTCTACAATTTCACAGAATGTATAAAACATTATCGTTCAGGGAGAAGTTTTTATAAAGGGAAAAAGGTGAAATGGAATAAGAATAAAGGTAATGAGGTTGTATTTTTAATTGCCTGTGAATTTTTAAAAAATAAGTTTCCTCCTTCCTCCTCCATTCATACTGCCTTGTTTTTTGCCTTGTTTTTATAATTCTGCAATCTAATTGCCAGCATTTATTGCATTGTTTTTATAATTCTGTGATTTCCCTTAAGTTTTAATGAGAAAGGTAGATGATAAAGGAAGCAAATTAATAAACAGAAGGAACTAGCCTCTTGCCCAAAAGATATCACCATCTGAGATCTAGAACACTGTATGCCATGAATTCTAAACTCGCTGCAGAAAGGTCTTTGTAGAGCAAATAAGCATGACCTCAACCTTTTCAAGATACTATTTTTTCCAATAAGGAAAAAGACAGACAAATCCTGGTCCTCTTTGAATACTGGTCCATTTAAAGTTCAAAATAGCTAATAATTTACCCTAGTTTAAACTTCTTTGCTGCACTGGTTAAACTAGCTAAGAAATAAACTCTTCCTTGAGGTCAGCCTTATGACCTAGGTATCATTTTCTATACTTTTTTCCATTGAAAGATTAAAGTACGGTTAGTTGTGGTATGAAAGAAGATGAAATAGTATCCTTCCACATTAGAAAATAGTCCTGAATGAATATGAGAATTATCATTCATTTTTAACTGCAGTCTTTGTCGAAATCATTATTCCGTGCATATTTAAACTTGGCTCACCAGGTGTGGGGGGAACAGGAACCCACCAGGGAGAGGAATCTTCAGGCTGCCTTGTGAACAAGGCAGGAGGCTATGGTCAAGAGAGAACAGGAAGTCGAGAGGGAATACACAGGTGGCCACAGATGGCTGAATTCACCCACAACCAGTCCCATGCCACAACAGAGCTGGGCAACACCCCATGCCCAGCCTCTTAAAAGGGAAGGAGGGACAGCAAATGGAAGGGGTGAACAGGCACTAGGACTCATGTGGAGCATTTCAAAGCAAAGAATGTGGAGGATGAATATACAACTGTACTTTAATCTTTGGCCCCTTCCGCACACGCAAAATAATGCGTTTTCAAACCACTTTCACAACTGTTTGCAAATGGATTTTGCCATTCTGCACAGCTTCAAAGAGCACTGAAAGCAGTTTGAAAGTGCATTATTCTGCATGTGCGGAATGAGCCTTTCAATGGAAAAGACTTTAGAAAATAACAATACAATGGCCACAGAGTGTATGGTGTGGGATGGGGGAGGGGTGGGGAGAGCCTGTTTCCTGCTCAACTGGACAACCTCTTTATGCTGCTGTTGCTTCATTGTTTGTACATGATTTTAAATTGATACGGTTGTTTGAATATTGTTTTATAATCTGCCTCACAGAGGACTCTGTACAACTAGAGTTAGCAAGACATAAATCTTAATTGAAGGAAATGAGGAAATAAACATTTGCTTAATTCATCAACCCAGCCTCAATGGTAGTCACATTTTAAGAGGCACTAGTCAGTGAGTATAGCCACTGTTTTCCTGACAGGAGGAGGTGAAAGTCTTACTGTTCATTTTCACATCCTAATTAATGCAAATGCACGCATAGCCAAAATATGTCTATTGACTAGTAGTTGGCACTTGATTACCCAAATGTTTAAAATTGTTGCAATGGATCAGCCAGTCTAAGACCAATCAAGTCAAATAATTATTTAACAATTGAAGACAGTCGTCAAAATGATACGTGTCACTTGAACAAATTGTGTCAAAATACTCCCATGGAATTAACATTCCCAGGTTCTCCAGATGACCACAGCATAACCTCAACAAATCTCAGTCGATTTCTTGTCTACAGAATGGGGTAAATCCATATGCTGGCTCTTTGTAGCCTCCAGTCTGTTGTGAAAATAATCTGTATATAGAAGTTTAGCGTAGCATTAATGTGCAGAAGTGCAGATTCCAGACTATTTTCAGAGTGGGAGCAATCAAGTTGTTATTGCTTGAAAGCCATGTGTGCTCTCACCTTCTCATCTTGGGACTTGAAGCAATTGCGTTTTTAGAGAGCAGTTATATTCCAGCATTAAAAATACTTGGGAGACTCAGCTTGAGAATCTGCCTCCACTCAGAAACCCACTTAGCTTGAGAAAAGGTGAAACTGATACAATGTGATGACTTTCCACTTTTTACAAAACACAATAAAATACAAACACTTGAAAGAACCCTGCAACCCTTCCTGAATCATCACAATTTCAATGATGGCCCATTTAGGACTTCCTCCTCCTCCTCCTCCTCCTCCTCCTCCTCCTCCTCCTCCACCTCTCTTGAAGCTGTTCCCTTCTTTGCAAGATCTCTCTTTTTCCCCTTTCATGCAGGAAAAGCTGAAGTTCATTTTTTAAAGATGCTGCAATGTTTTTAAAATGTACTCAGCTGATCCTTTCAATTCCAGCAATATATATTTTTCCTATTTCTAAATTTTATTTTCAATGAGCTATCTCCGTAGCTACGTAGCACATATATGAGAATTGTAGCTGCTGGAAGACCCATCCACCTCCCATTGAAAAGCATTGGGACCTGCCCTCCACAGACCAACAATTTTTTTTCTTACTAAGAAAAACTAAGTTGGTTTGTGGAGGGCAGGTTAACCCAATGCTTCTCAATAGGAGGTAGTTGGGTCTTCCAAGCACCTAAGATTCTTGTATCTGTGTCTGCATAACTGCAGAAATAGATCATTGGAAAAAAACATTTTTTTAAAAGGAAAACTGTATTGTCAGAATCAGCAGGACCAGCTCAGTACAACGGTGTACTTTTGGACTGAAAAGGTGCTCAGAATCGGAGCCTGCAGGGCAAACATCTTGGGGCAACCTTCAGCAAATGGTGGCAGGGAGAATCCCTTCAGTGCATACAAAATGTTGGGCCACAGCTGAGGGTGAAACTATGCGAAAAACACCAGCGAAAAACACAGTTGGGTGGGGGAAAGTCTCTTTTCTCCTCTGATGCTTTTGCTGTCCAGAAGCCACTTCTCTATGGGATGTCCCCTGGATGTCTTCTTTTGGGTGTGTGGAGTGCAAAGAGGCAGTCGCCTCTTTTTCAGACATCCCCTGGGCATCTTTTTTGTGCTGTGCAGAAAGGATTGCTGGTAGTAGAATGTGCCATTAAGATATATAGCTGACTTATGATGACCCTGCAGAGTTTTCAAAGATGATTTCAGAGATGGTTTGCCATTGCCTGGGCTGAGAGAGTTCTGAGAGAATTGTGACAGGCACAAGGTCACCCAGTCCGTGGAGGAGTGGGTAAACAAACCTGGTTCTCCAGATTAGAGTCCACCACTCTCAACCACTACACCACTCTGGCTCTCAACCCTGTAAAGTAGGCCAGGATTATTACTGGCTAAGTCACTAGTGAGCTGACAACTGATTCTGACTAATGGCTTTCTGATTAATCTCTTAGTAACTATGGTGACAGAAGCACATAGTCTGTCTCAGCTTCCTGAAACAGACAAATCTGAATAATATTTGGGTTTCACACCAGAGGTGATAAGCTTCCCACAGGCACCTGGCCAGGGCTCTATAAGGACCACTCCCTAATCCTTGGTTCACTACCAGTACTTACTCCAAGAAACTCGTTTCAATCCAAGGGGGGGAAATATAAACTTCATTAATTTTTGCTATACAGGTTTTGTAGGCTCAGGGCTACATGGGTGTGGCTGCAAGTTGTCAAGAAGAGTTCCTGCATGCCAAAATTTGCCACTGTACCACTGGCTGCAACTTGTGTTTCCCACTAACAACAGGATTTGCTCTAAAAAGTCAAAGTCAAACTGAATCCAGATATATAGGGAGGGGAAAATCTTATATCCATTCTTGGCACAACAATCAAACCAACATCTCCCAAACAGACCACCAGGGCTGTTTTTAAATAAGAGGAATCCACAACTTGGATAATCTATTTTAAAATAACATGCATGTTTGGAGGGGCTCCATGTTGCAAGGGCTTCAGTAGCCAGTGGAGAGTGTTCTGTTGGGGGCGCCTAAATTTCAGCCAAGTTCCTGCTGAACTCTCTGCCTATCCCTTGGGAAAAATCACTATCCAAGAACCTAACAGAAATCTGATCAACAGATTAACATCCTGATGGTGGATAGAAAGAAGTTCCCCTTCTGCAAACTGGGAATATGTAGGACTAACAGAGAAAGGGAAGTGTTTAGCCAATTTAAAAGTCCTACTGTACATGATAAGCATTAGCAGGAACATTATTAGGATACGTGCCTTGTCCAAGATGGACTGCATCATTTCTGGACTATGTAGAATTTTAGCCAGTATGACACAGGAAGGCTTAAGATAAATCTGAATTAGAACCCAGACCAGACAAAACCAAGGGACAGGAGAAACAACAAAGGTTGAAATATGACTTTAGAATCATCAGGTCAGAAGAGCAGAGCCCACTCACAGAAAGAACAGCTCAGTATGTTGGTAAACACATTTTACAGCCAGGAAAATTCAGTTATAAAATTATTCATTTGGTCCTGTTACTACAGCGCCTGAACATCTGCCCACTCACTCTGGAAAGCTTTTACTCTCACCACACCCCTGCGAGGCAGGGCATTATTGCGAAAGTGATCCAGGAAAATGGAGTGACTTGCCAAAGATAACTAGAGGCCTGGGTAGACGTACAATTTTCTACACACTCATAATTCTACTGTTACAGGGAACACAAATGCCTTCCTTCATTAGTTTGTACCACTGCTGCTTCTTAGAGAAACTGCAGGATCAAAATCAAATTTAATATTTTAAAAGATGACTACTACCCATGATTTTAATTTTTATTCCAGTGTATCCAAAAAAAAAAAAGAGCATTTCTGGCTCAAATTGGCTCAAGCAGCCTAGCCACAAACTTCATGGTAAACCACATTATAACAGTATTTTGTTTGTTTGTTTCTGTACAACCTTATCATGCAACAATCCAATATCCAAGTTTTCCCGTGCTTCACTGCATTCCCCCCCCCCCCAATCTGTTTGGTACAATCTTTCAGTGAAGACTATACTCAAAGATGACCTGAGTGTCATATGAATAGGAAGATGTGAATTTTCAGATCTCCCAAATGGCATATATAGGAGAGGCCAGAGGGGGCAGACAACCCAGGCATAGGGGATGCATTCTGGCCACCACCCTTCACACTCAACCTCCTGCTGAACCCCCCCACCCCCACTGTCATTATCAGCAGGGACATTGCACAGAGGGACAGAGGAAAGCTAGCTGCATTTTAAAACACACCTAACTTTCCTCCATCCCTGAACATGGGAAGAAGGCAGGTTAAAAAAAAAAAGGAAAACCCTATAGGGGCTGAATATGGATGGATGGAGCTGTTTGGCAGGAGTCCGTTTTCCAGTCCAATGACAGTGCTCTTCTCCTGAAGTGATCCCCACAGGCCGGGCTTCTCCTCCCCCAGCTTCTCTGAGGAGAGGCCCAGCTTTGCCTCCATTCTTCCTTCTCCTCATCAGACGGAGGCAGTGGTTTCTGTGCCCACTTCTGGCCATGCTGCACCTTTGCCAACTTTGCTGTGGGTTGGAGTGGGCCACATTGTTATCCATGGTGGCTCCAGCACAGTGGTGGGATCCAAAAGTTTTAATAACAGGTTCCGATGGTGGCGGGATTCAAACAGTGGCGCAGCCGCACACACGCACCTCCAGTCCCTATTGGGCAGGGAGGTTGCTTTAGTAACCCCTTCTCGGCACTCAGAAAAAAATAGTAACCACTTCTAGAGAAGTGGTGAGAACTGGTTGGATCCCACCTCTGCTCCAGCATAACATGCTGCTTGGGCTGGTGCTAGGCCATGTTACCACCAGGCTGGGAGTCAGTCTCTACTCCAGAGGCAGCAGCAGGTACCCGGGTGGGGAGGGGATGGAATTTTTTTGGCAGGGGGAGGGGGAGTTTGATGAGGGCACAGTGGGGGCAGGGAGTTCTCTGGGGGCTGGGCACAGGGGGCAAAGGGGGTGCTGCACCTGGGGCAAGCCTTAGGTACTGTTTTGTCATGGTATGCCACTGGATCTCCCTGCCCACATCTGGTACCCCCAACTCCCTTGTGGTATCTCCCTGCCATCACTGGGGTGCATTTTTTTTTAAAAAAAAACCCTGATGGCTATTGCATAAGGCAATAGCAATATCTACTACTACTACTACTACTACTACTTTAAAAGAAAAACTAGCTGCAGTCTGCCAGTGGTGTGGAGGGGGGAATGGCAGACGTAAAGCGACAGCATGAAGAATTGCCTGATGTGGACCCCCACTGCTGCTGTGAATGGTTCTGCAGTGCACACATATTTATGCACTCCTAGGATAACTTTGCATTTATGCCCCCTTGTCTTCTTACAAGCTTCCCTCTGGGCTGCACATCTTAGGGCAAAGTCAGGTCATCACGAAGGGAAAGTGTTTGATGATCTGCTGCTTGTTTTTCTTGGATATCACAATGCTAGCCTCTACTTTCAGGCCCCTGGCCAACGTTTTAACTGCCTGGAAATGCTTGGAGTCAGACAGGGCTGCCGTGCAGTGAAACTGTTGTGTGAGGGCAGGTGAGCTTCAGGTCAGCATTTAGGAAGGCGACATAGGCCAGTGATGTCCTAAAATAGCAAGATAAAAGGACAGATAGAAATGAACGAGACAGGAGAGTCTGTGGGGTCTGCATGAAGGGAAACTTGAGATAAGAACTAAAATCACAACTTGAATGCACTTTCATCATTGCCGTTAGGAATTAGGGAGGAGTCCAGGGTTGAAATAACAGGGCAAATGGCCACAACCAAAGCAAAATACACCATCTGATGTGCGTGGGTGAATCTTGCAAGCAGTCCAGCCTGCCTCCTGGCTTTCGTTTTGACAGTCAATGATAGAAGAAACATTTAGACAGCATCAAAAAAAAATCTCACAGGACATGCAGCAGATGGCCATCGTCAACCTCCTCCCTGCCCTGGACTCAGCCCCATGCCTCTTTTGCAGCCCCACATGCTCCTCTAGCTGGAATCAAAGCAGCATCCCATAAATCCAACTTTCATGTGTCAGATCAGCTCTTGGCCCACTGCCCAACCACAAGCCCCACTGCTGGAGAAGCCGGAGAACAAAGAATGCCTAAATGTAAACACGGAAGGGTGGGGAAATTTACCCAAAACCTCTGCCTGAAGAAAGGCTGCAACACACAGCCTGGAAGCGGATGAGAGATAGCATTCGGGCTAACTGTTTTCTTATACGGTATTAACAAACAGAACAGTATACAAATACTGCAGCTTTTCTTTGTTGCTGACAAGCTGCAGCCGACTTATACTGACCCTGCTGGATTCTGAAGGCGAGAATTGTACAGAGTTGGTATGCCATTGCCTGCATCTTCATAGTGACCCTGGCCTGGACTTCTGTGGTGGCCTTCTGTCTGAGCATGAACCTGGACCAACCCTGCCTAACAGCCAAGATCTGTTGAGGTCAGGCTTCTCTGCATAGGTGCAGGCAAGTACACAGAGCACTTTACATGGCTTCCATGTCTGTGATCCTTACAGGAATTCTTGTCATGTAGACCAATGATATTCTCCTCCCATCAGAACTGAGGCTAAAAAGTGTCATGCCAAAGGGCCCCAGTGAATTTCTAGGATATGAATTGTATATTTCCAACTATATAACTTCAAAGAGCCAAATAAGACAAGGCAGCAGGAGTTCCATTCATAGAGATCCCAATGCCATTTTAATTTAATGATCAGTTGTGTGGGTCCGCAGTTTGGAATGAACCATGGCATGAGGGGAGGAAGGATCTGAACCTTTTCCTCCCTCAACCACCATTTCCCTGACCTGAAACAGTCCCTGGGAGCCCCCAGTTGCTCCTGAACATTTGCCCCAGCAGCACAAGTAGTAGCTCCCTGGGCCACTGCAAGCCAGAGAAGTGGCACAGAGGACTTAACCCCCTTCTACTTGTGCCATGTTCCCTAACTGAATCCATGAGCTGGTGACTGGGAGTTTCATGAACCAAACTCGCAATGTCTCATCCCGTTTGACTTCAAATCTACCCTTATACTGAGTAAGAGGCCTTCTGGTTTGAAGTACTGGAAATGGATATGCCAATGCACAGAAAGACTGCTAGCCAGCCTATTTTGGAAATTTTGCTGCCACTTCTTCCTCAGTTTCATAGCCCCAAATGTATCTCTGTCCCACAAGATAAAACCTTATCCACATTTTGCAAAAGTGCTCCAGAAGGGCCTCTAGAGGGGCTATGCACAAAAAAAGAGGAAAGGTGATTTTGCAGTGAGAAATCCTGCAATACATCATCCTCTTTCTTTCTTTCTTTCTTTCTTTCTTTCTTTCTTTCTTTCTTTCTTTCTTTCTTTCTTTCTTTCTTTTGCCTCAGAAACTGTTTTCTTTTTTAGAAACATATGATGGACCACAAACTTGATATGAAAACACCACATGCAGAGACCTCTTAAATCAGCTGGCCAAAATCCCACACTGGATCTGAGACAGAGCCCAGATCACCTGGCACCAGAGTAAGACATACTCCTTAAAAAACTTTAATTAGTGTCATAGCTGGCAGCTAGTTCAATGAATCCCCCCTACCAAATGACAGAACAAATCCAACTGATGCCAAGAAACTACTTAAAATTGAATATATTGTTCAATGAATTATTTTCCTGCACTGACAGGTATGCCCTTGACTGTTTTCCTGCTGTGGGGTGTAGTTCTCCTTCTGGCTGCAGCGCCTGGACATCCAAACTAGCCTTTCAACATGGGTCCATCTCACAAGTTACTCAGAAGGAAGGCCCCTTTGAAATAATATCAGGGATCCTTCAATCTCTGCACTCAGTGACTCCTCTGCAATGTATCAGCTTAGCCCTGAAGCAGGAAAGCTAACAATATCTATTATTAGAAGCTCCAGGCTGCCTAGGAAAGAAAAAGGCCTATTAGATCACAAAGGATCTACAACCTGCATTTTCTTAATAGGTCTTATTAAGTTTATAGTTGCAAATGAAACCAGCATTAGAATTTACACAAGCGCTCAAACAAAATTAGCTTTCTGAATTATACTAGCAACAATCTGAGCAGTGGGAGAATGTTTTTTTTTTATTTTGTATGTCCAGATGCCAATGCAGAGCAATCTTCTTTATTTGTCCAAACATGAGCAGAGACTTGGGATGATCCAACCCACTGAAGGCTATACAACAAATCAGCAGCAGGGAAGAGGAATACAGACACTTGCTTTTCTTATCTGCTGACCTGCCTTAAAGACAGACTCTTACATTTGCCCTTATCATTACAACCAGTCTTTGATCTGCCTATCTACAGTTCTTCCTACCATTGTCAGACTGTAGGGTTGCCAACAGTCCTGGAGAAAAATTTCTTGTCTTTCTGTAGAAGATTACTGTGTGTAAAGGCACAGCTGAAGCTTTTCCTGGTATAGAGGTAAATAACATCACTTGGCAAATATTATGCTTATATTTATTTTTAATTTATATTCATTTTCCATGTTTAGAACCCAAAACAACTTTTACATTGTTCTTCGCTCCTCCACTCTAGCCCTGCAGCACCAGTCTTGTGAGGTAGATTAAGCTAAGAGGTTGTTATGGGCCCAGAACCAACTAGGTAGCTTCCACGGCAGAGCAGGGATTCAAACCCAAAAGTCCCATGTCCTAGACCTAGTCCATCATTTAAACCACCTCTCTCTCTCTCTCTCTCTCTCTCTCTCTCTCTCTCAAGCATTATTACATTAAATCTCTAGTAAAGGGACAGGACACCTTTCCCCAGGCCGGTTGGCCACTTTACCAAAGTGTCCATAGTCCTCCTGTTATCAGAGTCAGAGGCATAACAAAAAAGCTCAAATAAAATCACTAAATCAAACTTTTAAAAAGTAGCTGTTTATGGGGAGACTCGTATAGTAAAACTCTTTCAGCTATAGCATTAGCAGTTTTGCCAGCTCAAAGTGCTGGTTCTTAACTATCAAATGGCTTGCGACCAGAGTACTTGAAGGACCACCTCCTCCCATACTGCTCTGCCCACCAACTTAAGCTTCCTTGTCAGCCCTGCTCTCCATGTTTCTGCCTGCAAAGGCAAGGTGGGTGCTGACCACATACGGGGCTTGTTTTTAAGCACTGGTACCACATTAGTTGCATGTCCTCGCCCTTGAGGCTCACCTGGTCACCCTTCCTCTTCTCAAGACCAAATAATTTCTTATTAGCGAGGCTTTTGATTCATCATTTCAACATCATTGTTCGTTACAGTCTCCTGTTATGGTTCTACCCTGAAAACTGTCTTATGAGGCAACCTTAAAGCTGCTTGATATTTTTAATGCTAGGCTTTCAATAGCTGAACATTTATGGTGTTTTCATTTTATTTTGTAAGCCACCTCAAAAGTCCTCTGGAGAGGGGGCATAGAGATTTTCTAAATAAATAAAAATCGCAAGTTGGGTCACTGCACCCTTTGCAGAATCCTGCACTTAGAGGCCTATTTACCAGCATAATGGCACAAATTCGTTGCCCTTGCCTGCTTGATGGTGTCCCTGTGTATGCCCAGGGAATATTTGAGTCTAGACAACATTGTTAGAGAAAAGGTCCCTTAATATATTGTTCCTAGCATGTATCTGCACTGTTTGTTTAGATATGTATACTCTGCTTGTCTCCCAATGGGAACTCAAAGTGGCTCACAGCAGCATTCTCCCCTTATCCATTGATTCTTATAACTCCATGAAGTAGATTTGGTTGAGAGTATGTGACTGTCACAAGGTCACCCAGTGAGCTTCATGGCACAGTGAGAGTGCAGACTTGGATCTCCCTTGATCCTAATCTAACACACTAACTGTTGTAACATATCATAACATAACATAAATGCCTAATATTTAGTGCTAACAATACAGATGTGATAGAACAACTAATTGCAGGGAGATACTAATGACTCCCTGTAGTGTGTTTCCATATCAGAGGAACTGTGGCTTCTAACAATGATCATGAAATTGCATTATCACAGTAGCAACTGCCAGTAGTTGTTGTTTTCAAATAGGGAAGGGAAAGAACACAGGAACTGTGATTGCTTGACATCTGTTTAATCAGTCTCCTGGGCTACTCTCTGACTAACACAAGCACACCAATAGAGACTCCTACCCAATGCAATACTTTCCTAAGTTTCTTAGCCTTGGTAACATACATCAGAACTGTTATTAAATGGATAGCTTTTGTGGGCTTGAGCCCACTTCATCTGATAAAGTAGCAGACAACCACAAAAACTAATGCTGCAATAAATTAATTAAAAGTGCCACAGGACTTTTTGTTTTGTTTTTGATCCTCTTAATTACAGGCTGCTTTAAAGACAACTAGGGAGTAAATCCCACTGATCAGTGAGATTGACTTCTGAATAAATATGCACTGAGAATTTGCCAAATGATTATTTTACAATTACAGAAGTTATGATGAAATGAGCTTGGACGTCCATGTGGGGACATTATGGAAAGGAAAAAGAGGCAGGCTTTTTATAATAAAGGGAAGGAGAAAAATCAGGGAACATGCACTCAGCCATGTTGTCATTTTTCTAGACCACCTTTGCAATGAAACCCACAATAGTTCTGTACTTCTGAAATAGTTTTTTGTTATTCATACCGGGTCATCAGTGTGCATGGTAGTTTCAGCACAAGCAAAATGATTACCCGAAAGAGTTTACAGTCTTAAATTTAACAGTGGGGAGAAATCAGAAGGGGAAGGAGGCAAGGGGGAAAGAGAAGAATGAAAACAAGGATTTCTGGGGTGACATAAAGGTTTTGAAGAAAAGGTGGTTTTTGAGGAATTATGTGAAAGGAAAGAGAGAGGTCACACTGTGAAGGTGTTTCATGTGAAAATTTCATACATACCTTAGGATCCCTCTCCATAGATAATATACTCAGATACCACAAAGGATTCTGTGGCAGAGCATGGTTTAGTGTGCAACAGGCAGAACCTGGCATTTTTCTTTAGAAAGGGATTTCGGGTGTTGGGAAAGAGCACTCTTCCTAAGATCCTGAAGAATGGATGGACCAATAGTCTAACTGAAGGCAGGTTCACGGATTCATTTATGTTCAAAGATTTAAAATACATATTTATAGATCACATTAAGTAGAACAGTTAACCATTTCCTTTTAACCAACCTCACAGTGTGGTGTAGTGGTTAAGAGTGGTGGACTCTAATCTGCTGAACCAGATTTCTTTCCCCACACAAAGCCTGCTGGGTGTCCTTGGGTTAGTCACAGTTCTCTCTGAACTCTCTCAGCCCCACCTACCTCACAAGGTGTCTGTTGTGGGGAGGGGAAGGGAAGGTGATTGTAACTCTTTAAAGGTAGATAAAAAGCAGGGGATAAGAACCAACTGTTATTATTATTCGTTCACAGTTAGGGTGGTAAAAAGGATGGTTTTCTCCCACACTTTCAAAGCATCCTTCTGGGCCAGGAATTCTAATGGGACCAGCATATGGCAATTATGAACTCTGATTACAATCTTGTGTATGTGGAGCAAGGCAAGGAATAAATCCAGTGGTGGGATTCAAATAATTTAACAACTGGTTGTTTACAAGCACCATTTTAACAACCGGTTCTGCCGAAGTGGTGTGAACCTGCTGAATTAATCCCACCACTGAATAAATCCCATGAAGCACTTTGCAGAAGGAATGACACCTCTGGATGACTTGGCTGGGACTGGGAAAGAGAATCTGCAGTGAGGCTGCTAGGCTTTCAGCTGCATCCCCCAGAGGCAAGAACATGCAGAGTTGGCCTCAGCTAAAAGCAGTGCCCTCCATTCAGAAACAGGGCTGGCTTTACTGGCAGCTGCTGGGCTGCTCAGTTTTTCAAAAGGGTAGAATCAAAGTTCTTCTGCTCCTTCCCCCGCCAGGCCCAGCCCCTTGCATTCCATCGCCTGCTGTGAACGCAGCAGCGTCCAGGCGCTGACCTTCGTAGCAGCCAATGCTGTGTGCATTGCTGAAATAACCTGGCTTCTGCTTTTTGCTCTTCTTTCAGCCCCTCCAATCCAGTGATCCTGGTCTCAAAACAGCACCCAGAGCATGTCTCATTTACTCAGGTCAAAAACAGAGATAACAAACCCCTGCAAATGGAATCTGACATTCAAATGCAACAGGGGCCACTTGGCAGAGGGAGGGAAGGAGTCTCCTTTTCTCTCTTTATTCCCTCCTCCAGCATTTCTAATTTTCCTCGAGTTGACTGGCCTGTTTTTTAAAAAAAGAGTACCAAAAGCCTGCAAGACTCATTGCTTTTGTTGGATACATTTGACAGCAAATCCATCATAATGAGGCTTGACTATGGAATCCTCAGCACATCTCATGGTTAAGGTGCACATGTAAAATATTGAACTTAGGTTTGTCAGCACCATTGCTGACCTAAGTTTTAAAATGCATGTATTATTATAGATACTAAGGAATTGGCAGTGGAATCCTCACGTATTAGAGCATACAAATGGAGTGTGTCACTGAATGTGTGAAGCAGCACTCAGAGATGAAACCACTCTGCTATTCATTCACACATTACTAAGTCCATGTGGAAGACTCATGGACTGTCACCATACATGGTCTGGAAGTTTCATGCTGAGAATTTACTTTCCAGTCTGGCATGGAAGCTATTCAAATAAAAAAAAATGGGGCATGAATAGCGTTGTTAGCTCCTGGTTGAGAAATCCCTCGTGATTTGGGGGTGAAGTCTGGGGAGGGAAGGAACCTCAGCACTGATGTGATGCTATAGAGTCTGAAACTGTGGTTTTCCCTGGGGGAACAGATCTCTAGAGTCTGGAGATCAATTGTAGGAGAATTTCAGGAGACCTGGAGATTGACAACCCTAAGCAGGGAGTATGGGCTCTGACTGAATAGAACTCCTCCACATAGCCCTCTCACCACTCAGACCTTTCTTTGAGCAAAACTCCCCAGGATTCCCTTCAGAATTCCTCTGCACTGGATACAGAACATCCCCCCCCCCCCCCGTTCCTTCCTGCCAAGCACACAAAGTTCTAATTTTAACCCTTTAAGGTCTGCATTCTACTTGCCTGAATGTGTCTAAGTGTCTGTATTTGTCACAGCAACCAACTCTCAACCAGGGCCATTTTTGCACAGTCAAAATATCCTGGGGTAGAACTGGGATCTTACATATCGCAGCTGATTTGTCCCGGTTTCTTTTTCTGCACGGCTCCCCGGCTCTTCCAAGGAGTTGAGGCGGGACCAGGCCATAATGCCCCAGCTGTTTCTACACAAGCCCATGTCTTATCCATTTGCACCGTGATCTCTTTTGCGATCTCTTCCACACATGTGCAGACAACCTCCGTTTCCCACATTCTGATTGGCTGATTCTCCCCCCATTCCTCCGCTCACTTTCACCAGTTTAGTTTTAAATGACTTTGAACCCAAAACTCCTTCCGTGTTGAAAAGAGACATGGCTTTGATTGGAGTGGGGGGAAAACTTAGACGTAGAAACCCTGGGTTAAGACAGGGAAAAAAGGGAGGGATGAAAAGAAGAGGAGAGTGAGTCTCTCAAGTGGCCGTGGATTAAGACAGAAAAAAGGGGGGGACAAAAAAAAGAGGAGAGCGAGTCTCTCAAGCAACTGCAAGCACTTCCTAAGCCAATGGAAACATTTGTTGCTCCCAGCGCCTGTTGATTGATGGGGCGGGCCAGAGTAGCGAGGCAGGAAAAATATATAGTTCTGCCCCGGTTCTGCTCCTGTGGTGTTTGCATGGCAGCAGGGTCACACAGGGGCATTTTAAAAGTGCCACCACATTGGCAGGTTTTGAAAGTCATGAGACAAAGGGAAAATAGCAGTGTAACACTGGGGCAGACCCTGTGCAGCTTTGGGAACCATATGGAATTCCCAGCTGCACAGGGATATTTTCTGTGCTCACTCCGGGATATTTTGACCGTGCAAAAACAGCCCAGGTTACTTTCCAGGAACGTTCCATATTAATTTTATTTGCCACCCCATGCTTGCTTGTTGAAATGTAGTGTGTATCAAGCACAGCCACATTCTGCAATTTATTCCACAACTTTTAGCTTGCCTTTGGCTGGCAAAAATGGTGGGGTTCAGCCTGTCAAAGCTCTGTCTGTTTATCCTGACTTGAAAAAGGCTACAAGGGATTAACAACTCAGTCTTTCTCTGAGAAAGCAAGGAAGTTCAGTTCTTCTCAACAGAAGTCTGCATAGAATTGAATGTACACTCATAAAATGGCCATTTACTCTGGTGGGCCGGACAAATTCTTTAAAAACATGCAGCCATAGAGTGCACAGAACACATAAGTGGGTGAACTGGCATAATTTGTGAATGCTTCCAGGTGGCAAAGCAACAAATGATATTTGCTAGCCTCTGGCACTAAGTAAGCTTATTGCTTTACTGGTCTCAGTAAAAGTTGCTCTATGGGCCAAGTAGATTGTCACTAGGTAGATAGCCAGGCCAGACATTACTAGCTCAGAACCATCTTTGACAGTCTTGTACCAAACACATGACCAATAAAAAACTAATCATTACACAGAAGCAAAACATGAAGCAATAGAAGATATTTGTTAAAAAGACACAATGAAAGAGCCATATGCAAACTCTCCAACAGATTTCTCAAAAAAGATAAACAACATGTTAGTCTGACTTCTTCACCCCCAATGTGTCAAGAGCAATAGATTATTAACTGAAGTACCTGCTGTTTCAGGGGAAGAAGCAGAACACTTTATATGAAAACTAGATGAAGCATAAAATGAAAAGAGAATAAAAATGCTCAGGCCAAAACTCTTTGGTTCAAATCATCTTTATTAGGAAGGGCTGTGGCTGAGTAGTACACCATTTGCTTCACATGTTGAATGTCCAAGCTTCAGTCTACAGCAGTGGTTCTCAACCTTCCTAATGCCTTGACCCTTTAATACAGTTCTTCATGTTGTGGTGACCCCCAACCCTAACATTTATCCATTTTACAGATGGAGAACACTGATGCAGAGAGTCTTAGGCGACCCTTGTGAAAGGGTCGTTCAACCCCCAAAGGGGTCGCGACCAACAGTTTGAGAACCGCTGGTCTACAGCATTTCCAGTTAAAAGAACAAGGTAATGTGAAAGTCTTGTTGCTGAGACCATGGAGAGCCACTGCAAGTTAAGAGTAGGCAGCACTGACTATAATAGATCAATTGTCTTGGCTTGCTATAAAGGAGCTTCATTTCTGTTTAGGATTACGAATCTCATAGTGGATCCTGGAGTTGTCCCACAGTCACAGCCGATCTCCTGGCAATTAAATTCAGTTCCCTTAAAAGCAGTGGCAGTTCAGAAGACAGACTCAGATGTCCTTTCCCTTCCAAACTCCACCATTCTTAGGCATGGCCCTCAAGTCTCCAAGAATTTCCTGAGTTGGAGCTGGCAACCCTAGTGTTCATGTGTTGTGTTGCAAGTTTCCTGAAAGACCTTGAACAAGCCAGGTAGGGATTGAATCTTCAAAGAATTATAAATGTTCCTTAAGATTGTGAGTATGTGTTCTCTCATTAGAGGGACCATTAAAGATTGTGGACTCTCTTATAGTGCAATCCTATGCATGTTAAATTCCATCCTGCATAAAGTGCATACTCCCATGTAAAAGTGCATAATCCCTAAAAGGTTTGTATAGGATGCAACCTTAGGACCTCTAGCTCCAATCCTCAAGGGCATTACTACTACATGACCAGTTAAAATAGGAAGGGTTTGCACAGCACAGGTGCCATTGGCAGATACAAGAATAATTTCCCAATGTCACAGGAACATTGGTAGGACAAGTACATTGCAGAATGTACTCTATAAAGATATTACTAGAATATGGCCCAAATAAAGCACTAGAGATAGCTAGAGCTAAAGCTTTCTTTTTCCTCATCTTGGACAGAATGGGAAGTGTCAGCCTTGGAGATTTAGGCAGAGTTAATACAGCAGATTTTAAATTTCCCAGGAGAGCTGTTCCTTACGGCAACCCGCAGAATTTTACTGCTCTTTGTCAGCTCTTTTATTAGCATCTTGCTAGCTCCGTGGGTCTAAATGCCCCTGAGCATGGAGTTAGTGATCTATATGTTTGCATGCATCCGAAGTACAAACACACAAAGCATTCCACCTTCAACTAAGAAGACAGGGACATCTCAGGCTAGTGGAAGGAAAAAGAGATTGCAGTGGGAATAGCTAAGATGCTGATTTCAGCCTTTTGCACAGCATTCGTACTCCAACCAGTTGCTGGACATCTCACTGCCCTTTTTTTTAACTTGTATTTTTGTCCTTGGCAGAACTAACTCCTGTGAACAGTCCAGGAGGAAGATGAAGCAATTTGTCTGAAATTCAGTGCCGGACACACAAAACTATAGCATCATTCATTGCAATGTAGCTGGAATAATTATAAGATGTTGCATCTATTTTAGGCCAAGTACTGAATCTTGCCTCTCTGCACAGCTTTCTGTGTTCAGAAGGAGCATGCATAAGTCAGATAAAGAAACTAGCCAGATACTGTGGATAGGAGCTCTAAGCTGTTTCACTTAGCTTTGTAAAACTGGGCAGAGAGTGTTTGCTGTATGTTTATTGAGATGTATCATGGACAGCCCAATCTAGATAGGAGGGCTGAATGGCCACTGGAGTCAGCACAGGACAATGTGTTTGCCCTCCTGGTCAGTGTAAGTGACACTTAGGCCAGCTGGGAGGGCAAATAGGGAGATGGGCAGATGCCACAGAGCTACACTGAGCTCTATGGCACCTTACCAGCTTTCAGCCCCCACTTGCAGAGTTGCGTCAGCCTAATGTGGAGGTCGACGCAACTGGGGCCATTCCTGGAGGCAAAGCTGACATTAGTCGGCTCCCACCAAGCTTTGGCCCTGGGAACACCAGCTGCAAGGAAGATGAACTCTGTTTTTCCCAGTGAGGGCAAGTCACCTGCTCAGAATTCCATAGGGAGTCTGTTGCAAGAAAGCGTACTGAATTCATCTGGTTTGATGCCTGGATTAGCTTCTGTATTCTCTCTGCTTCTAATGTTATTTAAACCATTCTACTCAGCTCCCTGTCTGAAATATCTTTACCCAGTGGTGGGATTCAGCCTATTCACACCCATTTGGTAGAACCAGTAGCTATTTTTTTGTTTAGTTCAGAGAACTGGTTGTAATCCCACCACTGAGTCCTTTCGGAACCAGTTGTTAAATTATTTGAATCCCACCACGGTCTTTATCCCCATAGAGGGATGCCAGCCTCCAGGTGGGACGTGAGGATCCTCTGGAATTATATCCCATCTCTAGATTACAGAGATCAGTTTCCCTGGAGGAAATTGATGCTTTGGGGGTTGGATCTCTGTGGCACTGCACCCCACTGAGGTGCCTGTCCTCCCCAGGCTCCACCTCCACATCTCCAGGAGTTCCCAACCTGGATCCAGCAACCATAGCCCCACATCTCCTGCTGGTAGCCAGGGGGGACTGGCAACCCTAATCTCACATTTCCTCCAAGGAGTTCAGAGCAGTCCATATAAAAATCTCTCTTCACTGTTTTATCTTCACAAAAACCCAGCAAGGTAAGCTACATTGAAAACATATGACTGGCCAAGGCTATTCAGCCAGCTTCATGGCAAGACAGGTCCTGAAACTAGATTGCCAGATCACTAAGCAATACACTGAACACTATACCATACCAGCAAGAAGAGGTTATTATTTATTTATTTGGTCCATTTTTATACCAGCATTCCTGCAAGGAGCTCAGGGCAGTGTCCATCACTCTCTCCACTCCCATTTTATACTTGCAGCAGCCTTGAAAAGTAGGTTAGGTGCAGTGGTGGGATTCAAATAATTTAACAACTTTGTTTACAAGCACCATTTTAACAACCGGTTCTGCCGAAGTGGTGCGAACCTGCTGAATCCCACCACTGGTTAGGTCCAGTGACTTACCCAAAAACCATGAAGAGTCACAATAGAGGGGTTGGGATTCAAACTAGGATATGCAACTATGTAAAAGTTTTCTCCTAACTTCATACATTTTTCCTGCTCCCAATATTCTGTAGTGTTCTGTAGTGTTTCAAACCCAATCCCACCCTAAATTATATGTGTTTGTGTACATATATTTTGCGAGTTTCACGAGAAGGTAATTGACGTCAATTTGACCTTTAATTAAGGTGAACGGCCAAAAACAAAACATCATACACCTGAGGTGTTGTCTGTCTAACTGACTTCATCTTGATTAAATCTAATTTGACAACACAATTTGTCCTGTTGATTCAGGAGATTTAGCTTCCTGTTGATTCCTGTTTGTGACAGAAGACTGCAACTCTCTTCTGCTTTGCCACTTCCTGCAGGGGCATACTAGAGAACATGGCTTGTCATGTTCTCTAGTAATCACAAGCATGTTAATCTGTATTTTTCTATTGCTTAGATAATTTCTGTTGAAACATCCTAGATTACGTGATTCGTTCTAGACAATACAAGTAACAACATGTTGGGCAGATTCCATGCATTCTGGACTCATCCATCATACCATTGCAAAGAACCTCCCACCTGTTAACAGCATCAGGAGGGCGTAAACAAACAGAAAGCACTCAAATACTGAGCCAAACAATCTTCCTGTAAATGCCCCAGCACACTCTGCTGTCTGCTGGGAACAGGCACACAAAGATTTGCCTATGTGTCCACAGACATTGCTAATGGGATCGTTTCTTTGCATTTAGGGCACAGTCATATGAGCCTTTCACAGCTACTGTGACTAGCCATTGTTCTTTTAATATGTCAGCTCCACTGAGTCCCAGAGCATATTGCTGCAACTAACAGTGCAATCCAGAAATCCCATGGCAGCCAAAGGCAGTGCGGCTATGGCCACTGCTGTACTGTCTCCAGCGGGTTTTCCAGAGGCATGGGGAGGGAGATAAAAGCAAAACCTGCTCCTGGAAAGCCCTCCCTGGGGCTCAATGGATTTACGTCATCCAAAAGGGTGGTGTAAGTTTAGGGTTGCAGCCATGGCACAATTGACAACAACCCTGGGGTGGAAGCTGACTAATGTCGACTCCACCCCCGGAGATGACCTGTCCTATCCCCTATGCTGGCATCCATTTTGGATGCCAGTGAAGCTCCATGGTGGCCTCGATGTCCAGGTCTGCCCACCGCAGAGCTGAGGGTCAGCTGACCATCAGCCATTTGCTGCATGCACTGGTGGAAATGCCCCTTACGCAGTACGGGGGCGGGGAGCAAACATTCTGGTACAGTCCTGCATCATTCCCTGAGCCCATTCAGACCTCCCATCTGGATTGGGTTATCTGTCTCAAAAATTCTTCTTAAAGTGGGCATTAGAGATATTTGCCTGAAAGGGTACTTCCAGTGCCATTTTACCCTGGTCAGACTGTTGAAAATCTCTGAAGAAATCGGAGCTCTGTTGGAAGGGGGGAAAGGCATGATGTACTCTGTTACATAGATGATGGGATTGTTAACTGGTTCAACAATATTGGAGTTTAGTTCATCAAGAAATAATTTCATCGGCTTTTGGTTTCATTTATCCCATGTGACTCATCTGTTAGCAGATGCATCCATTAGGATGAAAAGAGAATTATGATGCCTTATCCAGGAATTTAATGACAGTCGCTATGATTACATTAGCTCAGTTACTGGAACAACCAACAACTCCACAAACAAAACATGGGCTAGGTAGCATTTATTTTGTAATGATGATAGGTAAGATCACAATTTATAAATATATACAGCCATGATAAACATGGACATAGGGCAAATTCATAAGAACCTGGTCTCCTTTGGTAATTTTTTGTTATCCAGTGATCTGAGTTTGATTCCGATGAAAGTCAATTTCAGGTAGCTGGCTCAAGGTTGACTCAGTTTTCCATTCTTCCGAGGACAATAAAGTAAGTACCCAGCTTGCTGGAGTAAAGTGTAGACAACTAGGGAAAACAATGGCATAATGCCACCCGTAAGCATTGTCTGCGTAGTAAATGTTTTGATGTAATAGTACACCACCTTTACCTTTAACAAATATAGTAAAAAGGGAGGTATTAGAATCTAATTTTGTCATTTCTTTTTCATTTTCTCCTTAAATAATATTATACTGCTATTCAGTACCTGATGAAGGGAATTTTAACTATTGAAAGTTTCTACCTTGAATATCTTGCTGGTCTCTAAGGTGCTACTAGAGCCACATCTAGCAACTATGTACTATATTGTAGAATATTCCCTTAATTAAACTTGCTTGTTGTGTATAATTTTATAAGTATTTGTTAGGCCTTTTTCATAACGGGAAATAAAAATCATATTTGAAAAGTGGCAATGCACACTGATTTCATGCCATCACAAACCAGTTGAAATTATCACAGGAGCCAGCTTTTAACTGGCAAAGGTAAGTGAGAAATTTTACACTTTTTTGTTGCTGCCATCTGAGAGCCACATATTTATTTATTTTTATTTATCATTAGATTTAGAAACTGCCCACATACCCCTTCCCTGAAGTTCCATAAAGTATCCCAAGCACCATCTCACAGCAATCATATGCAGATTTGTACAAAGACTTCTTTCATACAATCAGTGTTAATTACTATAACTTATTTCTAAGCTTTGTTCACAATTACACTGTTGCAGAAAGTTGAGAAAGCTGGATTCAGCATTTTGGTTGAGAGCTGAAATGACCCTGCTCATCTCGTAGCATTGCCAGCCTCCAGATGGGCTCTAGAGATCCCCTGAAATTACAACAGATGTCCAAACTACATAGATCTGTTCCACTGGAAGAAATGACAGCTTCGGAGATGAACTTTATGCATTATATCCCAGTGAGGCCCCTCCCCAAACTTTACACTCCCCGGGCTCCATCCTCCCCCACCCCCATCTCCAGGAATTCCTCAGCCCACATTTGGCAACCTAAGTTGTTGTGCAATATTCAGAACACACCATCAGTGAAAACACGGTTGCAAGAATCTGTGAAATTTCTCAGATAAAGATATAAAACCTAAGGGGCGCCAGTCTGAATATATTTACTCATACATCCCCATTGATTTCTTATGCATAATCCTGCTATGCAGATGATTCAGATTAATATCTAGCATGTAAACACAAGATACCACAGATGCATTGTAAATGGTATTGCATCTATTTGCCAGAGCGGGAATTTTTATTGTCCCTCATGGAATTTGTAAAAGGAACAGGCAGCAAACCCAAACTGTACAAGCTGATGGCCGGGTGTTAATCAAACCACATGACCTGGAGTTCTGATACATTCCAAAAGGGGTTTCTGCAGTGCAGACAGCTCACCACATGTTGTTTCTCAACATATATACAAGTAAGATCATTTTTTTTAAAATACACAGAGGATTTATTGAACCACAAAACAAATTATTCAAGATTCTGACATGTCTCAGGCTAGGCAGTCCATAAAACGCAGCCACAGGAAACATCATTGCCTGAATTCAAAGAGGCGCTTTAAGCATTAGACAAGTCTGAGAGGATTTTGGACTCTTCCCAGTTTGAATGGTGATTCTGCCCTACTCTGGACCACAGAGGACTGCTTACGGGACTCCCCTCAAGGATAGATTTGATGAGGGCGTGGTCTGCTTTTGAACAAACAGAACACTCTTTAATAAGCAAAACTAACAGTTGAATTCTTTGGGTTCAGGCCTTGATTCTGCTGTGGTCATCTGCTCCAACTGTAACAAGTATTGAACAACTTCTTAAACTATTTCAACAAATACTGGGCAAGAATTAAGAAGTTGAAGAAACAATAGCCAGATATTGGGTCACCCCAGAGGGGAAACTCCGCCCGGGGCATGCACACTGCGCCTCTGCCACAGTGCCGATTGCCCCAGCCCCGGAATGCACCCAGAAAGCGCCCACCACACCTCCTCCATGGCCTGGCCATGCCTCTGCTGCAGCTCTGCCTGGGGCGTCGCGTCCCACCCCACCTCTGGGCCAAACACAGAAAATGGCCATACAGTATGGAAAACCCACAATACCCCAGAGATTCCGGCAGTGAAAGCCTTTGACAATACAGTAGCCAGATAAATGCTCCCCACTGTTAAGTTGTTAAAGGGCAACCTATTACTTGCTTAGCTTTACTCTGAAGTCCCAGCTTCTCCCTCCTCCTGGCTTTTAGCTGTCCTGCTCTCCCGCTGCCCGCCAAGACAGGTTTGTGGAATGTTTTTTCCAAGCATCCTGCAATGCATGTACATACCATAAGAGTGTTCAGAAATTAGGAGGAACTTTAAAGAGAACATTTTCCCCATTTTAACATTTCAATGAAGATGACTTAAGAAACTACATTCATCATTTTGTTCAGCACTGACAATGTATTAATTGTACGCTGAAGAAAGCCAGCTTTTTAAAAAAACTGAATGACAATCAATGTGGACAAAGATTGCTGAATGTAAAGTTAATAAATTCAAATGCACTGGCAAATGCACATCGCCATTAATGAGAATAGAAATCTCTCTCATCAACCAAACAGTGAGCTGCCTATTTGTTCAGACCTCTGTCAGCATAAACAGAGCTACATCTCTGCAGAGACACTGTTGACATCAACAGTGAATATGGGGATGCCATTTCCTCTCCCCCTGGTGGGCTGTAGCCAGTATATTTCTAACCCAAATTCTGACTCAATTGGGCCAGTTTCCTTTAATTTTTGCAAGCAACGCAAAAAAAACAGGTGCAGTAACTATGTTAAAAACCATCACTACCATTTTGCACCCCTAGGATGGTTTTGAAATCATGAGCCATGTGCTTTCCCAACTGGTCATTAAACACACTTTTATGTCCCCCTCCAAGGACTTTTGATGGCTGGGACTCAAGCCTGTCATTTATATGCTACTCAGCAATTTTCTCTACAACTTTACAAAGGAGAAATCATTTCCAGATTACAAGGACTGCTTGCAAACTTAGCTTTACTGCAATCACTGATTAGATGCTCATTGTGATTGCACAGATCTGAGCCCTGTGGGGATAGGGCAGGATATAAATTTGAAAAATAAATAAATAAATAAATAAATAAATAAATAAATAAATAAATAAATAAATGGGTGGTAATGTAGTCTCCATAAGTTCCTAAGAATGGAAAGGCGAATTTTAAAGTTAACCCGAACAATCAAAAGCCTACTGCCAACTGGAATTTTTCAAGATAAACTCCCTCTTCAAAGTTTCTGAATCCTAGCCCATTTTGCTTCCAGTTATGATCAATTAATGCAACCATTTTTATATGAAGATAAATCGTCTGAATGAGTCCCAAGGTTTTTGCTTGTGTTCACTCTTGTCCATCCTACAGAATCTAAAAAGTAGCTTATGAAAGCATCCCCCAACACACACCAATATTTTACAGTAAAACCACATTAAAAAGTAACAGAGAAATGACAGCTGACCAGAGGGCATTTATGTGAGAGCACAGCAAATTGGCTGTGTTGTTATCCCCACTGTGTAGATGAGAAATTCACAGCAAATAGGAAACACATTCACGGTGCCTTTGTGCAGCACTTGGCAAGCCAGTTTGTTCTTATCTATTCCTACTTGCCCAAATTGATTTGTATAGATCATCTCAGTAATATTTATGATTAACCTTGTCAAGTAGGCCATTGCCATTACTAATGTGAGATCAGGCCAAATGTGTCTAATGCCACCCATTGGATTCTCTGTTGGGGAAAGGCTTGAACTGTGACCTTTGTATTGGGGCCCCATTCTCTTTACCATTGCCCTGTACTAGCCTTTCTCCTATGTCAAGATCAGACCTTACTAGAAGATTCCTATTAAATAACAAGACAACTAATTACCAGTCCTTCCTATAGGATTTGAGTTCTAGTACAGGTTAGTTAGAACTAATGTTTATTTTTTCCATGAACAAGTAAGAACTTAATCGTACTGCACATGCTGTATCCATGCTGTTTCTTGGGAAAACTTGTGTGCTTCATTCAGAGGCATAGCTCCAAGGGGACAGGGGGGCCTGATGCACTGGGCACACACTGTGGGGGTGTGGCAGGTGTGGCGAGGGCGTTCTGGGAGTGTGGCGAGGGCATTCCGGGGGCGTGGCAGGGGCATTCCGGGGTGGGGCGGGGGCAGAGGACGCACTGGTGCTCTGGGCGCTTTCCTCCCTTGCTACGCCTCTGGCTTCATTCCCCTCATGTGGACTATCTGTAATTATACCACTAAATATACTATGGAATATCTCCCAAAGTTAAAAATATAATATGTACAAGTAATCAACGGGGTGAACAGAAATGGGATGGGCAGTGAAATTATGTATTATTTATGAAAAGGCTTAAACTCACCTTTCTACACATTACCGGATCCACAATAGTCCACAATACTAACTACCACAAAGAAATCCAAAACCAGAAAGCAACACATTTAAGAAGTATTTTTTAAAAAAACAACAGCACCTCCCATAGATTTTAATAAAAATTAAACAATAGCATTTCACATGGAAAAAAATCTTCCGAAATCCTATCAGTGTTAAGTTGGCTGTAGCTATCCATCATGTTTCAGATGCTGGGAAAGTATAATCAAGGACTGCTGAGGATGACCTTGGTTCATACATGCAGTCCTTAAAATTGAAAAGTTCTCCCTTATTTTAATGTTTAAACATTAGAGATAAGAAGACTAGTCAGGAATGCGCCCTAACTTGCTTCAGATTTAGACAGTTAGTAGGGGAGGAACTGTTTACGAATTATTTGGCCCAGGGCAAGAGGTACACAAAATTCTGTGCACTCTGGTCATTTCAGGGCCCACGGAGTTGGACAGGTCATTTGATTTGCTTCACATGATATTTAGGTCAGACGTGAGTAGCGTAAAGGCCTACAGGGAATCTTTGTCTTGGGGTCCATAGTGGTTCTCCACTGCAAAAGATATCTTGCATTCTTGATCAAATAGACTTCAAAGTGTCAAAAACAGAAGAAAGGAAGTAGCAAAAACTGCCAGCTTACATACAAACCAAACAGACATTTCCAGAATGGTCTAACTCCTATTTCACTTCTTATTTGAAGACTCAGGTCACTTATAAAAACTTAATAATAACAGTAATCACCAACTTTAATTAGTGGGTCTCCTGATATCCTGTATAACTGTCCCTTTAAACAAAACCTCATGGTCAGATGTGGCAACAACAAAGAAAAAGCAATGTTCACATCCAACTGAGAACTGCATTCCTTGCCTGATTATCATTATCAGCAGCAACATGAAAGAGGGATGGAGGCCAAGTGGCTGGTGCCAGAAATAGACAGAACACCAAGTAAGCAGCCACCTGTGCTCTGCAAGGATAGCACAGTGTTGGTAAACAAACCTACTAGTGTCAGGCCAGAGACTGCAGCAGAACAGGACAAGGAAGGAAAAAGCAGCAGTAGCAACCTTATGGTGTCTTTCAACATCCCTTGTTTTGTTGCTGTTGTTACAAGAAAAAACCCAACGGTGTTATGATTTAAATTGTACTAGTCACACCTTGCTAGCAAGGGTTGGACTTCTGAAAAACACATACAACTGGGAGAAGTCAGTGACAGTTACTACACTCCCTTATCTAAATGGCAATTTGAGATACAAGTCTGGGTATACTGTTTACTCTGGCTCAGATTGTATGCCTCCTCCAAAGAAGCAGGTTTACAGCTCTCTGGGTGCTTAACTACATTGATCACCCTTATACCTAGAAGGGACAAGAGTCCTCCGTACAAAAAGAACTTTAACTCCTGCCAATATTCTGTTGTAATTAGAGGCGTATCTAGGAAAAATGTAGCCTGGTTGTAATTCATTTCAAGTTTCATTGAATGTGATCGCTTCTAGAAGTAGAGTGGTGCAGCTGGAACCAGGATCAGTTGTATTGTCTTGCAAGGTAAAACTCAGAGGACAGATTGTTAGGATTTTACAAGTGCCTGCTTCATTCAGTCAAGGCAGAATTAACTGCTGGAGTCACATGACTAGAATCACATGAGCTTCTGAAAAGATCTCTCTGCTTCTTCTCCCAGCAAAAGAGGAGAGACACATACAGGCACAGATACACTGAACAAACACTGAGGCAGAGCACTTGCTTAGATAGAGTTTGCTGTTCCTATATTTAGTGTAAATTCAACTGTTATCCAGTAATGTTCTACAAAACAACTCATTTGCATCTCTGCCCTATTATTTACTCTGCTAATTCATTGCAATACAACACAGATTTCAGGGTATCAGATTTATAAGCAGCAATTCATCAGTTATTTGGTTTATTTTTAACATTTCAGTTTTTGGCCTCAAGCAACAACACGTCTTTGACTGGTTATGACTGCCACAACTGTTCAGAGATGGAGAGCTAGCTTAAGCATTTTGGCTACACAGGGCGGGAATGAAGTTCTGTTGTGAATTAAAAATGTACTCCTGAGATGTTGCAATGGGTCTTAGAACAAGTTTCAGTTTGCACAGGGATCAAGCCATGGCACAAGCTGCATGAAAGCCTCACTACATGAACTGTTTCTAGCATTTTGAATGATGCTGCATGAGTGAACCAAACTTGCAGATACCACCCAACAAAGAAAGGAACTCAGAGAGAAGCCCCATTACATCTTTCTACTTGCATATACATTTTATTTCACAGAAGTTAAATCACCAGTAATTAACTACAGTATATCAATCAGCTGTGTTGCAATAAGCTATGAGCAGATACTGTCAGACCAGAGCTACAGGTGAGATAAAAGATAACAGCTAGCTATGAAGGATTAGTCAGATACCACAAGATAAGAAACACCTACACACCTGCAGACAATTAACAACTGAAAATCCAGAGGAAAGCTAACCTCTAGCCCAGGGGCAGCAACCTGTTGCCACATGTGCCAATCAGTGGCACATCAGTCTAGTTTGCTAGGTGTGGAAGGCCAGTTCTCCGCTCAAGCAGCCAAGACAAGATACCAAGGCACTGGCAGCATCTCTGAGGCTAATGGAATGGGAAAACAAAAATGTCATATGCCCATCCTCATCTTCTGGACATGCACAGGCACCAGCTGGGTCTGAGGCAAGCCCCTGGGGGGTGGCAGCTACACTGGAGTTCAGCTTTCTCCCAATGTGGCCAACCACGTATGTGGAGAAATGCATTTCTCTGTTCTGTTCAACTGCACGGCCTCCTGACCTTTGTAGAAATTGCCCCTGGGACAGCCTGGACTTCTAGCTTTCCTCCTAAGTTCTGAGCCTTTGCTCCATGTCTCCTGCTATATAGCACCTGGTTATCACAGGAACTGCCTTGTGGACTACTGGGGGAGTAATCACTTGCCAACTGAGTTCAGCTTCTGGCTCTCCTTTTAAAATAGCATACCCAAGATGGTGGAGGCCTGTGTAGTACAGAAAACCTCCACCGGTATCAAAAATTATAAAGTATTTATTAAAAAAATAAAATGTTCACAAGCATGCTCATGGCATAGCACCAGACTGAGCAAGGGCAGTGGCATACTGGGTCTAAATGGCACCCCGGGGCATGACCGGCTCCCCACCCCCTACCCTAGCTGGCTTCTTGTGCCCCCCTGCCCCATGTATGGGAGCCAGAAGGGAGGCCAGGCAGGGCTTGGGGTGTGTGTGCCATGGGCCGTGCTCCTCCCTGCAGGCCAGCTCCTGCCCATGAGTGGATGCCATGGCAGCAGGCCAGCTCCTGGCCTCCCTGGCCTCCTGGGGGGGGGGGCAGGAGTCAGCCTGAGGCCATGGTGAACAGCTCAGACAGTGAGCAGGGCCTGGGGAGGGCAGGAGCCGGCCTGCAGGGAAACCAGGGGGTGGGGCTTGACAGGGGGTGGCTCAAACAGGCGGCTGGGGTGGGTGCCGAGGTGGTAGGCTGGCTCCTGTCCTCCCCGGACTCCCTGGGGTGGGGGTGCAAAAGCCGGCCTGCAGCCGTAGCAAACAACTCAGTCAGCAAGTGGTGCTCCAACACGGAGGGAGCCACCAGGTGCCGGCCGGATCACCCCACTGCAGGAGAGGCCTGGCGCAGGGACCTGACCGACAACCCCCATGTGATGAAACACCTGGGGACATGGGATATGTCCCGGGGACATGGGATATGTCCCTGTCCAAGGGATTCAAAAGAAAAGGGTAAAATGCTACTTTTCTATTCCTCCATCTATAAATGGCCTGGCAGATGTAACCTATAAGGCAGGCTTCTTTGCTTAGAAAGTCACAGATGATCCACACAGTTTCCATTCAGGTGTGCAGGCCAGCACATGGTAATTGCTGCCTCCTACAGACTTCAGTTAAGATTTCTGTCTACCTTGATGGATTCAGCACCAAAAGAAGAGCCCCTCCTCCTTGCTCTTAGGATTTTTATCAACAATTTTTCTCCCCCCACTAACCAAGCCAGGCCAGGTCAAAAAACCTTTTCCTGAGGTCTTTTTAGCACTTAATTCTTCTAAATCTCTATTGCCTGCTAGATATCACCTGTCTAGCGGGGGGGGGGGGGGGCGCTAGACCAACCCAATGTTTCTAGCTAGACCTACTAGCAGTGGTGGGATTCAGCAGGTTCGCACCAGTTTGGCAGAACCGGTTGTTAAAATGGCACTAGTAAACAACCAGTTGTTAAATGATTTGAATCCCACCACTTCCTACTAGCATTTCTAAAAGGATGGCTGAGATTAAGCTGGAAAACAACTGAATTGACTTCCACTCTCCTGCCTGTTCTCATCAAAAGACCAAAATGCCAGGTTCAGGTTTTGCTCAGTTCAGATCTCGAAAGAAAAAAGCCCCTCTAGCTACTGGAAAAACCTTGGAGGACAGAATAGGGTAAAAGCAGGACTGCCACAAATACAAATCTCATTTGCCACCCTCAAAACTTTGCAGGTGGACACTGTGGCACTTGGTTCCAAAAGGTTGCCTAATGCTACCTATTGCCAAGACAACTGATGTGGAAATCCTACCCATCCTTTGGACCTGTGTGAATAGCACTGTGTCAATATGCATACTGATAAAATTCAGAGCAGGAGTGGCAGTTAGCAATCAAGACATTTATCCATCTTGCTGAAATATATTTTCCTTCCAACTCCTAGTGAATAGGTGGAGGATCACTGGTTTAATTTTAACTTAGCCTGCAAAAGTAGTAACTCTGCCAGAGAAAAACAAACTCAGAAAGGATATTAGATTTAATTGAAAGCCTAATTAAAGCAAAGGGAGTGTTTTCATCTGCCTTATAAAAAAAGGGAGAGTTTGTTTGTTTATATGAATTAATATGGATCAAAGTCCAGAGTGAGTAACATAGGCACCATTGGCTGACACCCAGATTTTCAAACATCAACAGAACTCTTGATTTCTTTTCTTTTCTTTTTCATTTTTTAAAAAAAGATTGAACTCAACCTTCTAAAACAATTTTAGTGCTTTTATTGTGCAACTCACCCCTAGTACATTTTCACTCTTCACCTTCTAGGACACCTGCTGCACTTGCAAAGGGAAGCTCTGGCCGGAGTTTTCTCTCCTTGTCAATTGCACTCATGGGTCTCTACTGTGAAGGACTAAGTACTGCTGGCTGTCTTTCCAACACAAGTAATGCTTTTAAGCTTTTATTTGGAACTGGAAAATGTGAGTAATTCTGCAGAGATCACACATCCAATTTTAAACACAAAAAAACAGGCTAAAATCTCAGCTGTACACAGACAGCTGTTTCCACGCTGATTTAGAACTAGCTGGAAGAGAGACAATATACCTAGTGAGGTGGTAAAGGAGCATTTCCCCCCTTAAATAAACATTTTTTAGAATTGTGTTACATATGATGGTCCTGCGTGTGAATACATACAGCCACCTTATATAACAAATTAGTCTGTTTACAGCCCAATCCAGAGTGGGCTGGTGGACAGGGACGATACCACTTCAGTGCTGCCCTGCTTGCTCCAAAGGGCTTTCCCACAGTGGGGAAGCCCCAAAAGTAAAAAACCCAAAAAGCCATCCAGAATCCCCATGGGAAAAGCAGAGATATGCCACAAAAAATAGGGTGTATCTCTGAGGTTGGCTCTGCTGGTGCAAGGGGGCTGAATGGGCAGTAGAAGGCAGCCAACATTGGCTATGCACCTGGGATTGCCTCTGTCATGCCCCCACCATGCTGATGTGGCTTGAGAGTGCCGACACGGTGCTGGGCACCATGGCCAAGCATTCCAGGGTCCCGCAGTGGCCAGGTGCCAGCATATTTGCCCCTCTGATGGAGTAAGAAGGGTCCCCCCTCCTCTGGATTGGGCTGCCAATTTATTAAGTTCACCATTGTTTACACTGATTCACAGTAGCTCTCTAAGGTCTTACTGTTAGTATACTAGGGGCCTTTCCCCACTTACCTTAAGCCCCGCGCTACTTGAGGTGAGTAGCGCGGGGTCCCCCGGCACTCCCCACGACAGGGGCAGCGACAGCGCAGCTGCCCCGACGCTGCCGCTGTCACGCCCCCTCAGCACGCGGCATCCCAGGCGCTCTTCTTAACGGCGCCTGGGGACGCCCAAGCGCGCACCTGGGCTAGGGGGGATCAGGGTGAGTGGGGAAACGCCCATGGTTAACATTACTGCCTGATCCTTTTAACTGAAGATGCAAGAGCCTGAACCTGGGGCCTTCTGCATGCAAAGGTGTTCTACCATTGAGTCACAAACCCCCAGTATCAACAAAGTATTGAGCAGTTTCCAAGCTGAGTCAGGGCACATAACCCTCCCAACCTGGACAATCTCTTAGATCCCACAAGATGTGATGCAAGATAGCCATGATTAAGAACTCTCACAGTTGCATTAAAGCTCATTAGGAAACCCACATAAATGCTGTGAAGATTGGGGAAGTGTCATTTCCTCCCATTCTACTTCAGTGGTTTCAATTGCTCCTCTGCAATTAATAGGATGAAAAACGCAAGCAGCACCAATTTTTTAGTATTTCACAACCCAGGTGAAGATTCCATTATAAAATGGCATTGAAGAAGTTCACAGATAAAGCTAACGTGCTATAACCAGGATGTAATTAAGGAGGACAAAGCACGTAATCATTACACATACCTTCAGTTTCAGAAATTCTTACAATGCTGTGGTTCTGAATATTGGCATGCGTTCATGTGTCAGGCATGTCTCCCAAATTAGAGCCAAGCTACACATTGTACCATTAAATCTTAAATGACATTTATGTACACTAGATGTCCTTTTTCAGTCCAGCCAACAGTAAATGGGGACCACTTATGGTGGGCTGAAAATCAAGAAACAGGGGTCTTGTGTAGCTAAATTTTAAAGGGATTCCAATGTAAGTGACATTTTTTAGATTTTAATCAAGCAATCTTTTTAAAAAAATCATTTACATCCCCTTCTTCAAATTGTACATCTTTTCACAATGACTAAATTAGGACCAAAGAGACCTTTGCTTTTTACATTTTATTCAGGACGGCTCCCTTCTATCCTCTCCCACACTATGGAATGCTGCAGCAGACTTGGAAGGTTTCATTCCTTCCTCACTTTTTAATGGGTTGGATCCAATACTTAATTTACACAAAGTCTTTCTCTGATGCAGGTGGACTTGTGAAAAGAAGTTATTGGATGCAGCATGTTGGAAGTGAGTCACTGGAACCAGTTCATGGTCTTCAGAGAATGAAAGCTGTCTCCTGCTTCTGGTACCAGTTACTTTCATAGGTTGCTTCCCTGTTGAACAGCGTTCCAGACTGCAAAACTCTTATGATGTCTTATCATTCAAATGGAATCACTTGGAATCAAGCCCACTTGATTTGAATGCTTGGGATCCATTTCTTTATCATGCTACTATCTGGCAAAGAGATAGCACCCTTTGATATTATTATTATTTTCATTTAAAAGTATAGCTATGTAATAAAAGTACCAGTATCTAACAGCCTCCCAGCTTGGAAACACTGCATAGTTCGGCACAGTACTACTATTCTGTTTGTTTTTTTCAGCAGCATAGCCCATTTAATACTGGATACAAAGGAGGCACTCTGCAGGAAAATCAAAGCTCATAGCCTAATGGGTACAAGCCTCGATGCTTAAAATATCTCCTCTGGGGGGTTTTAATGAAAAGTACAGAACAGAAACTGCTATTTATGCTATTGAAAAAGTGAGAATTTCACCTCTACTACAGCATCAGCTCAGCTTCATCTATCCCAAATCTTCTCCAGTGTTTGAAAGGGGAAGATAGGTAGTCTTGTTTTATTTTTGGTACATAAGAAGCCCATGATGCAATACGGATCAAGGCAAAACTTATTGTATAATTTTTTAATTTCAAAATGTGTATTCTCATAATTAGAGGGGACAAATCAGAACATTTCAGATTATCACAGAGCATTTTACTTCCAACATACTCATATTTTAATGATATACACAGCTCTCAAACGACAAATCCAATACCAAAAAAAATCAGTACACATCAGCAACTATAAGCATCTCAAGATAAAGATTACAGTACCTATTAATTTGGTACTTTTAGCTGTTCATCTTCTGTTATAATGATCCATTGATCCAGGTCAGTGAGTTTTCATTAATATATGTTTCAGGTTCATGTTACTTATATGTATGTACACGAACGGGACTATGTTCTTATTTTCTATGAAGCATTCACTTCAGATTCACATTTGATAATAACTTTCTAATAAGTAGTCAGATATACTATTGTGCATAATCAGTATTAATCTCCTTAGTCCACGTCCTAGCATGAGCAAATGCTGTAACAATGACACTGGCATATATACAAACTCTTCCACTGAAGTCAATGGGAATGAAAAAAGAAATCTTCAAACTTATGCACAGCTTAGGATACTGACTAATGGCCCCATCCAAAGTGGGGCTGAATCTGTCATTGGGAGTGGCATGAGGCTGCACCAGTGGATTTGGCCTCCCTGACGCAGTTGCCCTGGTGGAGAGGTGAATCCGTCTGCATGTGGCCACCTTGGCCCTTCCTGGCAGTGGGATACCATACCAGCGTTCCTGTGCCCCCGCTGCTGCTGAAATAGCAGGGGTGGTCCAGAAGTGTGGATGGGGGAGGAGCTGACATTAGTCAGCTTCCTTTCAGCTATTACCCCATTGCGCCAACATCCTGAACTTTGGACATACACCAACTTTTCAATGCTGTAAGTCCATTAAGCCCAGTGGGGGCTTCCCAGTGGCGGGGAGGTGGGTTTTTTTTTGCATTTTATGCCTCCCCATACCACCAGGAATCCTCCTTGGGAGCAGCGGGCTGGCATGGCAGCAGCACTGTGGCCAGGTGCCTGGTCCTTTGGATGAGGCTGCTCATCAGCAGCCAATCTCTGTTCAGGATATTTATATCTCAAATGATATGACATATGACATGGAGATACATGTCTCTGTTCCCATGTCACACTGAGGACACACACAGGGCATAATGGAAACTCTAGAGAAAAGGCACTGTGCAAAAACCTGAAGTACTTTGTACAAAGAGCCAAGAACAAACATTGTTACAGTGTAATACGCTCTGCTCTGAACCTTGAGAAGTTCTCTACTGCTGAATCCGCCACACTTCCATCCGGGATCATGCACAGCAAAGCAAGAGAAAGGATTCCACCTAAATCTTTCCAAGCAGCTATCTAACAGGGTTAGAATGGATCCCAGTCACATTTCTGTGCCAACCATCTGTTGAGCCTGCAGCAAAACCAACATCTTTGATGACCAGTGAACATCTAACACTGTGCTGTGGGGTTTCCAACTCTCTTGTTCTGAACTGCTTTTGTACCCTTGCGGACTGTTTGACCAATTCAACCATCATGGTCATGCAGTGACAGAGCACAAAAACATAGGCCGAGCTATCAGTGCTGCTTTCAGAGGCACAACAAGAGCCTTCTTATACCAAGGAGCCAGCCACCCCATTCATTTGAATTACATTCTGAAAGTAATTCCTGAAGTTGTTCAACAATTGCATGGACAGTTTCACAGCTGAGTCTCTTGTGATCACAGGGTTTGGTAGGCAGTGGCCTCTTCCACACATGCAGAATAATGCACTTTCAATCCACTTTCACAATGGTTTGCAAGTGGATTTTGCTATTCCGCACAGCTGCAAAGTGCTTTGAAAGTGGGTTGAAAGTGCATTATTCTGCATGTGCGGAAGGGGCTAGTGACCTCTGCCAACCTTCTGCTCACACCTAACCAGCAGTGGCAGAAGTAATGCACCTCAGTAATCTGAAAAATGCTAGGAGGCCACCAAGTCCAATTCTCTTGCTAAGGAAGAATCTTTCACACATCAACTGCTTCCAAAATTATCTGGCAGAGTCCCTAACCAGAGTTTAAGGCTCCAAAGCTGTATGAACTCAGCACATCATAGCACCAACGTTTAATTTATGTTACAAAGAAGGGAATCAGCCAGTACTGCAGAAACGAACATGTTACAGAAGCATGACTTCTCCAAAGAGTCTGGTGGCATGTGCTGTTAGATCATTCATTCAGTCATTCAGTCATTGGCATGCATTTCTGTAACTCTCCATAAAATGCAGATGTAAACTTGTACAGGTTTAGTTAAAAAAAAACACCTTGCTCCCATTAAAAATGTCCCAAAATTACTCATTTAGTAGGATATCTGTGAAATAGACTTCCTGATGAGACTGTACTGTGTTAGATAGGCACAATTCTAATTACTGGAAGAGGGCAGAGTAGGTCTTCCAGGGACTGCACAGTTGTGCTCTGGGAAGAAGCTCCTTCAAACTCACCTATGAGATACAATTCGATATGCACTAGTGATTTGGACCAACAGAAATTCAGCTGAAGATGGTGACCCTTCAAAACACCCATAACCCTGAAAACAAGACAGGGCTTGCAGTGCCTTAGCAAAGCGGGGTGGGTGGGTGGGGGTGTATCAGGCATTCTAAACTGCTATCACAAGCCTCAAAACTATTCTCAATGAGTGTTTAAAACATGGCCTAATCCAGAAGAAGAAGAAGACTTTATTTACAGTCAATGACCAAATATGGCCTAATCCAGGGCCAGAGCAAGGAGGAACTGCACCCGGGGCATGCGCGTGCCCCACACCCCTGCCATGCCCCCGCCATGCTCTTACCACTCCCCCTCAGGGCGCTACGCCACTGGTCTAATCCCCCCTCCAAAGTCTTGCATGCCCAAAGCCTCCCACAGCCAATATGTGGTCCTTAAAAGAGGGGAGGAGTCTTTCTTTTTTCCTACTGCCTTCAATGTTTCCTAGCATTATTTTCTTCTCCAGCGACATTTTAGCTTCTAGCAGTGTAATAACCAGACAAAGGCTTTCTTGGGCTGTGCTTTATCAGGCTGCAAGAAGCATGAGGTGTGTTTGGTGTTTCCCATGTCAAAATTATATGTGCTGTAATTTTAAAGATGTCCAGAAAAAGGCTCAGTTGAAAAACTTTCTCCTTTGGTTAGGTTTTTATGTGTGCAGGGGCAGGACAGGGAGAATATTCAAACATTTTAGATAGATAAAATAATGTAAACGTGCAATTATTCATCAACAGTTCATAGAGGTCAATTTAATTTATTCTATCACTTAAAAGATGTTAATGATATATGTATATACAATGAAAAATGTACATATATATGGGGGAGGGGCTTTTGCCCCCTTTCAAAAAAATGTAGATCTGGTCATGCAACAAGATCAGTTCTCAATATAATTGAACCAATATCATCTTGTCAGTAGTAATTGCATGGTAATACATGCTTAAGTGTGCTGATTCTTTCAATAAGTGTCTGATGAAATTCAGCTCGTCTGCCACTAATTAACAAAACAAAAGCAATCATACTCTACCAACAGCTTTAGCATCAATATACTCTTAAGAGAATCATATCCTTACATGGTGCCTGTCAGCTCTGAGATTCAATGCCTCTATGTTGTATCTTTTTCTAAAATCTCTGTAAAGAAGCACATGCAAATCCCATATGTATATGAAGCAACAGGCACTTCTACACAATAAGGTGCCTGTGGACTCAGGTGCCAGATGGTGCAAAAATTAAGGTAAGAATCTTGTAATTTGCCTCAATCCAGCATTCAACAATGTACAAAGTTATTTTAGGGGTAAATACCATGAAGGAGCTGAAAAAATAAAGTGGCTCCCAGATCTAGATTTTAACTTCTAAGTCTAGCATTGTAGCCCAGTGCTGAATACCTTCAGATTCAGGTAGACTTGATGGGCTCCATTAATGGTTCCAGAGTCTGAACCCATCACTAGATAATATTGAAAGTTTTACAATTATTTGGGGCATAGTATTCATAGTGTTGGCAAGAAAGGGTGGCCGTAACACAGAAGCTTAATCATGCATTTCCCATCCCCAGCATTACAACAGTTTAACACACCTGTCATCATTTATAACATCACTTCTGAAAGTGTTTAGATACCTGCTGACAGCTCACGGAAGTCTCCTGTCCTGTATCCCAATCCAGGGAAACCCAGAAAAATACAGTTTCTTCGGTCAAGCCAGAAGGAAGTTCAGCACAGCTGTCAAATACAGAACACTTGGAGTTGGTTGAGACACGAACAGACCAAAAACAACACCCCGCTTGTAGGGCAGACTCCAATGCAAAAGGCAAGAGAAAAGTTCCCGGGTGGTGGTGGGGGCGAGCTCTTGCTGAGGAAATGAGAAAGGAAAGAAAAAGAGAACCGAAGCGGGCACTGTTTCTCTCTTCCTCCTGGCAGCTCTTTCAGTAAAAAGGCAGAGTAATACCCAAAGGCTTGAAGGACTGGAAGAGTGATAAGCTCGGTCTGAAATCCGAAACTGCAGGTTGGGCCAGTCATATATAAACACACACCCATTCACTCTCCTGTCTCATACCTCCCCTCTCTGCTTCCTAAGTAATAGCAGGCAGCCCTCTAGCTGCATCAGTGAAAATTGGAGACGTTCTACAATATTCACAATAGAAAGCACGAGACAGAGACCTTGCTAACACACGCACGTGCACATGCTCTTCTTGGAGCTCAACAATATAAAGCCTGTAATAAAAGCAGATTAAATATGCAGACTAAGGACATAAATCTGACATTCCATTTATCTTAACCCTTGTGAGGAAATGAAGAAGTTGTGAAGTGAGACATGCAATTCCAGAGCCCTTAAGAGACAAATGAATATTTACATAGAAGCTGGTCATTCATGGGAAGGAGCTGCACTGGGAAATTAGGTATTTTTAATCAAACTAGCTCTTTCTCCTCATTCAAATTCAAAACCTCTGAACACAATTGCAATGTTGGTGAATTTTTGAAACTGCCTCCATTCAATTTTTAAAAATGTAATCAAGGTTTTCAGTCTACAATTTATATTAATTTCCTGTTGGATATGCAGTAATCTGATTAATGCTTTCTTTGAGCAATTCAAGCAGTTGGCTAAATCAAACAATCTACATCGGACAAATAGGTCAGTTTCTATGCAGAACAGGTAGAAATATATCCAAAATTAAAAACGTTCAAAAAACAATGGGAGAACATTTTAATCTTCCAGGTCATTCCATTGCTGAGCTAAGAGTGCCCGTCCTCAAATGAAATTACAAAAGGAAATTATGAAAGATTGCTGAACTGGGGTTAATTCACACATTCAGAATAATGAAAACCCTCTCCCCAGGGCTGAATTTGGACATGGGATTTTTATCTCCCTACAGATGCTAATTTTCTGCCACCAAGCATTTTCCCTCTGCAATAATCAAGATGATTACAATGTATATAGCACCTATGCATCCCTTACAAGCTTTCTTTACAATACCCCTCCCATCTTCTGACTAGGTTAAGAGAACTTAGATCTCCATTTCTACTTGACTGACAAAAGGATCCATACTCTCAAAAGCTTTTACTCTGAAACTCTTGTTGGTCTCTAAGGTGCTACTAGACTCAAATCTAACTGTTCTACTGCAGACCAACATAGCTACCCTCTGAAAGTACCCAAAATGTCTACTTGTATCCATATGACCCTAAGGATTAAAGACCTTCTTAAAGAGCATGAACCACCTTGTACATGCAAGATTTTTGCCAAAATAATCCCAAAAGCTTCAGACAGAAAAGTGAGGAAGCTTGAAGCTTGAGGATGCAAATAACGTGGCTTGGGGAAGGCGGAAGAGGCAGACAGCATGAGTTCACTGGTCACAAGAATATTCTATCGTTACATTCCCTTCTCCTGCCCAACTATAATTATTGGTATTTTGAACAACTTTACTTTGAATCTTCCATAGAAGGAAAGCTGATAAATTTAGGATCTGAAAAGTTGTGGCATGTCCTAAATGTTACAGAGAAAGAGAGCCACTGATATACCCCCTCCAAGTTTCAAAGATGTCCATGCAACCCACCTGGAACAAGTGTTTTCATTCCCAGTTATGGCAACTGGTGTGCTAGCTTCAAATTAGTGCCAGCAATAGAATATCCCATCCTGATGAAAGGATGGTCTTCCTACAGGTGACAATATTTTTACACATAGTTGTTCTCACATGCACTAGTTTATCTGCTGTTGAACAGTTTTCCCAGACTCATTTTGCATTCCGGGATCTTTCTGAATGACCAGGAGGTTTCTTCTGAAAGTTTGGTTATGTTTGCACAACCATCTCATTTCAGATTTTTAGAATTTTGCAGGGAGATCAAAATTTCTTTACCAATTATGTAAAATACAGCAAATGCCATTTTGACATTTGTTAAAAACATAGATTCACACCTTGATGTCTCAGCTAATGGGTGGCAATTTTCAAGTAGCATAAGATGCATGTCACTAGTAAAGGAAACACTACAACAGACACATTGGCCCATTATGCATAGAACACTTATCTTGGGGCTCTTCGCTGCACAGTGGGGTTGTAGTGGGGTCTCCTCACATTTCTCCATTTATACACAAGGAGGCACTCCACTGCCTACTGTGCAACTTGCCTGCTGAACACTCCTGGGTCTCTGCCTTTCCTGGTTCTCGTAACGCTGCCCATCAACTCATTCTTAAAGGCATACAGTCACAAGGTTGCTGACTTTGTTAAAGTCCTTTAAATTGCTGTTATATTGACACTGATATTATTGCAGTTATATTGATATTATAGCCCCATTCCCAAAATAACCCCCCCCCCCAAAAAAAATAAAAGAGGAAAAGCAGTTCCCTGAATCATACTCTGCTGAAGAAGGGGACCATGTCCTAGAACTGATATTCTCTCTCCTCTACATGTACACACACACACTTCCTGCCACCGCTGCTGTGGAAGGACAGAGAGGCTTGTTATTTCAATATTCCTTGAATATTGAACGCATCATTATTTTGATAGATCTAATATGGCACAAATGCTTGAAGTTGAAATAAAGTTTGAAAAAGCCCTCCTGATCAGCAGGGAAAGTGGAAGTAGAGAGGGGGAGATGGGGTGAAGCCAAAAAGCCAGAAGCAAAGAATAATGTAGGGCCATTTCTTTTGACTTCCCTGTGAAGCAGGGGGAAAGGCTGTACTTTGCCCACTCTTCGAACAGCAAAGATTATGGGATATGACATGCAGTGAGAGCGGCCAAAGGGCATCTGTAACAGAAGCTCTGCCCTGAAAAGAATCTCCCTTCAGTGTGGGGCAGAGAACCAGTATATAATTGACCATTATATTTAATACTATAGTATTTGCCTGCAAAACATCCCTTCAAGTTGCTCACCAGAAGTCTTAAGCAGCCATGATTGGAGGAAGTATCTAGATTTTTAATTACAGAGATTAGGTGTGTCGTTTCTTTTATCTCTGCAACTTAATGGTTAGGATGTTTCAGCCCACATTGTGTTACTTGACTAACAGAGGCCTGTGCCTTTTTCCAAGACATCCCACACATTCTCAGTTGTGTGCTACTGCAAGTGTGCAGGTAGGAGTTTGGCTGTGATCTTTAGAGTTGCATCCTGTGAACTCTAGTTTTGCAAGCACATAAATGTGGCACATTATATTTATATTCAACCCTCCCTCCTGAAAAATGGTTGCCCTCATCACAATGGCAACCATCCAATCACTGAAAAGTGGGCTGGAGTTGGGTGGGAGCGGGCAAGTCAAAGAAAACTGACTGAAACATTATGCATAAGGAGAAAGGAAACTCTAAATCAGAAAAAGATCGAAGTGGTCTCAAAAGAACCAGCAATATCTCAGAGGAAAGGTTTCTAAAAACTGAAGTAAAAAACTAAAGGCACAAAAACATATGTGGAAATCAGAGGATAAACTGAAACAAATTGGGGCCAGAACCAATGGAAGAACTTAATTTGAAAAGCCCATCACCTATTACCTCATCCTTTTTAAACTGGAGATGCTGGAGATTGAACCTGAAACCTTCCGGCCTATTAAGCAGGAGATCCCTGCGGTGCACTGGCAAATGAACCCCAGCACGGCAGACTTCCTTGTACTGAAGTACAAGGAAGTTGTCATGCACTTACTGCTCTTGCTCCTGGCTTTCCCCACAGAAAGCAAGAACACTTCACACATGCACCTGATGCCACGGGGGCGGGGGGGCGGGGGGAGGAGGAGGGAAGAGGAGGTAAGGTCCCCCACTGGTAATCGACCTTTGTGTACAAATCAGATGTTTTACCACTGAGCCACAGTTCCCTCCCTCAAAAAAGAGAGGAGCACTATAGTGCTGGTAACCACTATTTTGTCCCACTCATTTGCTCATTCTACATATGGATTCAGTTGATGATTTACATCAGTATGAGGGGCACTCAAAAACTCAACTTAAGGGGCTTAAGATCTGGCCACCACAGTGTATTTTGCCCTCACAACCAAACAGAAATGTGGGGTAGAAGGCAGGAACAGTCACACCCTACCTTGTGTGGACTTAGGCTTTCAGCTGATTGACTCTCTGTACAGTTATAGGCAGCCACCCTGCAGTCAGTGTATAAAGCTGCAATCAATTCACTGAATCCACCCCAAATTGCTCTACTATGGTGGCATTTTAACAACCACCACACCCGTCTGGTGACTGCTGAAAGAATTAGGCAAGATCTGAATTAAGTACCCAAAGGTATTTCTAGCCTTAAATGTACACTTAGGATATGGCTAATGAGTTCCTCATGCCAGTGTTATCAGGAGTCCTATTTACTTTTTTAAAAAGGAAACCAACCCAGCAAAATAAAACACTCTTGTTACAGAGTGTGGAGCTTGGCTTACTGTGCCTAATTTCTTGGCACAATGCAGAAGCTTAACGTCTTCTTAAGAACCTTCCCTTGCTATTTCTGGAAAGGCTTTGTCCACCTGCTCCCTGTATCTAGAATGAGTGCATAACTGGGTTTGTAGGATTTATGCCAGGCTGGGCTTGACAACAGTTTTCAGAGGTCTACAAAAAGTGTCACAAGCCAACAGCAAGTTCATATGCCTGTTTAAAGTAAACTGGCATAAGGATGCATAACAGTCATTCCCATCACTACAGGTTGTTTTATTTCCTTAAACATAGCCAACAAAAGAATATGGAATGAGTGGCTTGTGCAAACATTGCCAGGCAGAATTTACACTTGTGGCTTATGCACATTTATTTAGAACAACCACCATTGTATCCTGCCCTTACATCACACTCAAGGCAGCATGGGACCACTCTTCTATGGTAGCTCATTTGTGTGAACACACGATCTTAGAGAATGGTTGTATAACTCTAAACTAGACTTATGGTTGCCCAAAGAACTTGTCACAAATGAGAAGAAAATGGTTTATGAATATCACCAAATGGTTTGAGGGAAAATCCTTATTGCCTCACTCTCTTAACCGCCCTGACTGGGATGTGTGTGGGGGAATTGACCGTTGGATGCAGAGTGGAGTCACACCAATGTGTTTGCCCCCTCCATGAGCATAAGGAGTACCCCAGCCAGCAGAAAGGGCAAAGATGCTGGCATCTGGGCATCCCACAGCTCCACAGTGGCAAACTCCAAAGTGGGTGCCAATGCAAAGCAAAGCTGGTGTCCAATCAGATTGGGTGGAGTGGGCCATTCCCAGAAGTGGAGCTGACTTTAGTTAGTTTCCACCCTAGCTTTTGAGCCAGGAATGCCAGAGTCAGGAATTCAGACTTATGCCAACCTTTTGGATGGCATAACTCCATTAAGCCTTATGGAGGGCTTCCAGGTAGCTGAGTTTTTTTTTCTTTTTGCTGCATCCCTGTACCACCTGGAAACTCTTTGGAGATGGCACAGTGATGACACTGTCCCTGCCCACCTTACCCTGTGGACTGGGCTGCCCATGATCTAACAAATAAGGTAGCCTAAGGAACGCATTTACAAGTCCCCCTTGAGCCACCTGAGTATTCATCTTTTATCTGACTGAGAATGTCTGCCAGGAAGCAAAGAGCAATGGAGATCCTTAATCAACAGCATCAGCTTGATAAACTGAACCTCCCATTTTTACTTAAATGGAGGAGGAGAAGGCTACTGTTTGGAAACACACACACACACACACACACACACACACACATACACACACCCCTTTATTAGGCATGGCTGGAAGAACAAGTATCTTGACCTGAATTTTATCAGTTATTTAAAATAATTTGACTGCATGTTATTGCAAGAAACATGGTCTCCAACAAATATTTGGTAAATGGGTTTACTGTTTTGAATATTTCAGCCCAGAAGAACTCACTGAGAGGCAGATTTAGTGGCAGCCTTGCCTTTTTATACAAACCTAACCTTGCTGTTGAACTAATTGACCAACTAGATATAATAGCAATGGATGCTTATACGTGTATCTGATATAAATCTGATTATAATTAATGTTTATTTTGCTGCCATATCCAATGTTACCATGCCGACTCAATGGGATAAACTTTTGGCATTTTTAATAAGATTGCAAAAAAAGTTTTTTCCCCCCATTTGATGTCTCATTCCAGGTAATTTAAACACCAGAATTGTTCCTAATAATACTATTCTGGACTCACAATTAGACTATGAGAATAATGAGCACCTACCACTAGTTTTATGCCAGGTTAATGAGCACCTACCACTAGTTTTATGCCAGGTTAGAGACTCTGAAGATAGAAAAACCAGTAAGGCCAGCATGACATTAATTAGAAATACATGACTACATGTTCCCTCTAGTCTCTTCCTTGAGCTTTCCAATACTTTTGGCAGTGACTTTGCCTGCCCATCTGCTTTATTCCTTTACTACAGTGTTTTCTTGCTGTTAATTGGTATTGCTCCTTTTAACAATCTGAAAAGACTTCAGCATTACAAAGGGTGTTCTCTTTATGCCATATGCAGATGCTAATATCACACCCAAGGCCTGGGGTGAATCTCTGTAATTCTGGCCATACCTATAGATCATTTCATTTGGAATGCTGTCAACTTGTGATGGCAACTCCTTGGGACATTTAAAAAACACCTTGGAAGGAAGTACAATGACTTTGGAATGTCTGGGATGTTCTGTTGCTGGGCATTAGGTCCAAGGACTCCTCAAGAATGTGAGCAATTATCACAATTTTACCTTGAGACATTCAATATTTGAGTCTTTTTGTTTACATATCAAAGCCCAAGGTCCTGGATTGTGGACTGGTGTTTGGAGGTTGCCCTCTAAAAGAAAACAAGAGTTTGGGAACAGGGTGCAAGCAGGAAACCTGAAGACAAACGTGAGATATTATAGCTCATGCATGCTGACAAAAGCAACAGTGAAACATTTCCTCTTCCTTTTTCCTTAGCCTAGTAAATGTAAAATGTATCCTGTAACATCAGTGCATGGCATGTTTTCTCACCTCCACAAGCAACAGCCAAGGAGATTAGGAAACCTGCAACACAATTGATGTTGTATTGCAAGAGGAGGTGACAATACGTTCTGCCACTATAGTATAGCAATCTTTAATAATTAAAGAGCCAAACTACATCAAATTTCACAGCAGGAGATCAACAAAGAGGCAGGATAAGAAAGTCCACTTGCTTCCAGATGAAAATATACTGATAATTGACATGTTGATTCATAATCCATATAGTTTCTGCAGCTCAAACACCAGTTGTTGTAAGTCCTTGATTAACAAGTGGCACACATGAGGGCTCACCATAATAAAAATGCCGGCCAATTACACACAAGGTGTTTGCCATGTGGTGGAGGCGAATGTCTGTCATGGCAAGATTTCTTGTACGGACATATTTCCTTTAGCTCCACTTTTACTTTCCACTCTCTCCATGGCAAGTGAAACCACTTGTAGCACAAATTTAATTTGCTTTGCCGTCAGAATTGCATGTTGGCACAGCTCTTCCCTCCATCCATGGCCAGCCTGTCTAGTCTCACCCCCTCACTCCCTTGTATTGCTTTGCACACTCCCCTTTTACCCTCCTCCCTGTTGCCACTTCTTGTCCTGCCATATCATTTCTATTGCCCGTGGCCTCTGCATATTATTAGATTTCTTTTAAAAATTAAATAGCCATATTGATAGATTGATAAATTGATAATAGCCACTAAAAATAATAAGACTAGTCAATCAATTTAGACACCTGATTTGCCTGTGCATTTGATCAACAAACAGGGAAGTTTACAGCCTCATAGTTTTATACACAAGCAGTCAGTAATTCCAGACCACACCAAGAAATGCCAGTTGGTCTTGACGCTTGACTGTACAGCACATTGAGAGACGGCCAATCATGAACCTGAGGAGCTCAGCAAACAACAGTTCATGCTGTCCTTTTGTGGTTTTGCAGTTGACATGCTTCCATCCACCCCACCCCCCCTCCGGCACCATAAAATACGTTTAGTGCTCGGGCAGACTGTACAAATGCCATATTCAAGATTGTTTAATAGTTTAAAATGTTGCCCCCCACCCAGATGCAAACCAAAAGTCATCCGAGGGGTAATGCCTGCCCTGCTGCAAACAGGGCAGTGGGCAATAATGCCAAACATGCCCCAAAACAAAGACTCTGAAGCCAATTCTATTTGAAGTAGTGGGAACCTCATTATGCATAATCTGCCACGTAGAAGTTATTCTAAGCAGTTGTACTCAGAACTAAACCCCTGTTGTCCAATGGGGCTCATTCCCAGATTGGTGCACTTAGGATTTAAAGCCTTAGTACAATGGCATAGTTCTGCACATGGTTTGTACTTTGTTGTGATTGCAAAAGACAACATGGCTTCTGTTTTGGCTTATACATCATGTTCAACTGTCATTCAAAGTCAAGATGCCCCACCCACCCCAAACCACATGTGAAGAATCAAGTAAGTCCTCTAAACAAATTATAAGATGTACATGGAAGGTGCAAGTTGCCTTGAGAATGGTTTGTTGGGAGAAAAGGAGACAAACATGTCAAATGAATAAAGATAGGACCTAGCTCAATGTTTTAACCCACAAGAAGGAATGCAGGGAGCAATTCTGTTAGAACAGATGGCTGTGGGCTAATACCACTCATGCCAATTCTGTAGCCCAGCACAGACTTCCAAGCACAATACTAGGAAATGAAAAAAAATCCATTTATAAATGCCTTGTGGCTGAAAGGAACTGGATTTGCTGAATAATGCACTGCTAATGTGGAAGACAGTCTTGGCTGAAAAACACAGTATGTTTAAATATCACTCTGCCCCTCTACCATTTTTTGCAATGCTCTTGCTTAATTTTACATACCATTAACTTCTTTGAAACCTAGTGGCATACAACTGAGTTGGACCCAGCACATTTCTGCTTGCACTAGATATCTTGTGCATGTGGAAATGCAAGAAAAAGCAGCTGATGTTCATGCTGAATCAGGTTTTTTTTGTATCCTCACCAGCATTTCTGCTGTGCAAGATCTTGTGGTACCAACCTCTGGGCACTGTATGGAGGAAAACACTAGTTGTTAAACGAGACCTTGCACAATCAGAACTGTGCTAAGTCCTTTTAGGTTTCCACTGGTACAACACTGGATCTAAACTTTATTTTCAATCTGAAGACGTGGCAGAGATAAGTACTGGCACAGATACTCATGCATCTGGTTCCTTATTGGGTCCAGATAATACTAGAGCACAGGTGTCAAACTCGCGGCCCTCCAGATGTTATGGACTACAGTTCCCATCATCCCCTGCCAGCATGATGAGTAAGCCCTGTCCTGGATGGTCCAGGCTAACTGTATCTCATCAGATCTCAAAAACTAAGTAGTTTTGACCCTGGTTAGTTCTTGAATGGGAAATGACCAAGGACAATCACCAGTAAAGTTTGACCTCGTTAGTCATTGGCTCAATAACCTATAAATTACAAAATATCTAATTAATGTTAATAAATACAAATTAAACCTAAAATCTTAAATACATAGTATGCATGAGGAGATGTGGTTACACTCAGACTATTTCTTGTTGAATTATCTCAAACATTCTTCTACATTTACAGACGATTCTTACTCAAGAATCTTTAATTTGTTAAAGATTTTAGGTATAATTTATATTTGTTAACAATTAGATATTACCAGTGTGTAATTTATAGGTTATTGGGCCAATGAGAAGACTAATGAGATCAAACCTTAGCTGTGGTTATCTAGTCCAAAGAATGCTCTTATACTCATTATTTCTACTACCTTTGGGGAAATATTGTAAATGTTTGAAGATATTTTCATTTTGAGATACCTTGTATGGTAACCAAAAGTCTTGTTGTTGATGAAGTTGTACGTATGAAGTTGTTGTTTGCATGAAATTGTTTCATACAAAAAGGATGGAAGCCTTGAAATAGGATCAAAAAGGCTTTATTCTGATTAAATTAGTTATGTATCAAGAGAGAATTACTACAGCTGTGTGAACTTGATGATTCATACAATAGTAGTTATAGCAATTGGTGCAGAGTGGTTTGTACTGATATCTTGTAGTGCACCTTCCCCATGTTTTTTTGACAGTGGTAGCTTCCAGATGGACCATGGGGATCTCTCAGAATTACAACTGATCTCCAGTCTGCAAAGATCAGTTGTCTTGGAAAAAATGTCATTACATCCTGCTGGGCTCCCTTCTCTCTCCAAACTCCACCCTCCCAGGATATGCCCTAAATTTCCAGGAATTTCCCAAGCTCAGATTGGCAGCCCTACCTTCTTTACATCTAGTGACCCCACTATCAACATCTGAATATTCCAGCATCACTTCTAGGAAGTGTCATTTCTCAGTGAACAGATTACAGAAGTACTTGATGCCCCAGGGCTTTAAATAAACAAACACAGTTTTTATACATGATATCAGGGCATACCAGGCAAAGCAATATGCATACAGCATTATCATGTTAGAGTGCAGAATATTTTCTAGCCTTAGGTCCCTGATGTAAATTGTAAGAACTGTTAACCAATGAAGCAAATGCATAAGGCCAGGTCCTAAGTAGCAATGCAGCCAGTCCCAAGATTTCATGCTAACACCCAGTTACAGAGTAAATATTCCCGTCTGCACCTAATACATACAGAAACTTGAGTTTCACCAATCACAATCTGACATTCCAACCATTATATCACAACTCTGACAGTGTGTAATTGCTGAGAGCGTATGCTGGATTGTGGTAACAATCCCCTCAGGAAAATGAGCAGTAGTTTGGAGAGCTCTGCACTTCCTTGAAGCCACCTGCATTCACACAACACAGAAATAATATTGTATAAACCAGTGCAAGTACAGGAGAGAAAGGGAGGTTTGACAGTGATCCACTCTTTCAAAAAACTGCAAAAAGCAAACCAGTCTCTCTCAATCTCCCATTTTTAACATTTAACTGTTCTGTAACTCAACACTCTCAGGGCCAGATTAATAATTATAATCTGAGGTCCTAAACTGCCATTTACTTAGTTTACATATAAATCCAGCTCTGACCAGCTTCCATCAAGGACAGGACTGGTTCAGAACTATGAAATAGTGGGGTGTGTTGCATCCAAGATATACTGACTAGTCAAGAAGGGAAGTTGTCAGGGGAACCGAAGTTGTAAACAGTAGTGTGAGTTTTCCAATCAGGGCTCCGTGTCACAGGCAGAACTGTGTTATGGCTGGCTCCTGCCCACATTCTCAGTCCCTCTTGATGACTATATTTTAAAAAATCATTATATTCCCATTCCAACAGTTGCTTGTCGTTTCCAAATAAGACAATCTATTTGATTCAGAAAAATACCAAGCAAACAATATGTCTCATAAACTGGCAGAAGATTCCTGTTGACAGGACAGAGGGGAGGGGAGAGGAGGGGAGGGGATGGAGCAGGAGAAGAACTGCTGTAAGCTTAGAAAACAAACTAACTAATCATTGCTGTTCAGCCAGCCTGAACGAATACACAACACTGCTGAAAAGGAAACAAGTCAAACACGAGGAACCTGAACTGCAGCACAAGGGTTTTCATCTCGACTTTTTGCTCCTTTCCGTTTATTGTGCAACATTTTTCCAAGGCCCAGGAACTCAGATATCTCAGCTCCTCACATCCAAAGGAGCATGACAAGAATACCCTCAGCAGAAGCCAAACTTTTGTTGTACGATGTGATGGGTTCTCATGTTTGTTTCCCTTAAACCATCTTTATAAGTGAACCAAAATCTGTTCACAGCTGTGAGGCTGAAGACTTGAGAATGACAGCAAGGTTTAGGTACAGGCCTCAAATGATTTATAATGACTAGCTGAAAACACATGGCATAGCTCTTATGGTTGCCAACCTCCAGGTGGCACCTGAAGGTGTCTGGCCATTATTTTTAAATGTCCAGGATCTCCAGATGACCAGGATCAGTTCCCCTGGAGAAAATGACTGCTTTGGAGGGTGGACTCTGTGGCATCATACCCTGATGAGGTTTTTTTCCTTTCCCAAACACTGCCCTCCCCAGGCTCCACCTCCAAAATCTTCAGGGATTTCCCAACCCAGCCGCCTACTCTAGACATTTTTACCAGGTCTGACATTCTCTTCTAATGCCTTGGCAATACCAGTATAAACACATTTTGTAGCTTGCCATCTGCGCGGTAAGTAGTATAAACACAGGTGGCCAGCAGATGGATTCTGCGTAGAACTGTATGGTGTGCTTCTGGCTGGGCAAAGTGCAGAGAAAGCTAATCAGAGAACAGAAAGAAACACCGACTCTTCGTGACAGGGTTGAGCAATGGTAACCTGCTCATAGCATCTACATGTTTCTTTTGCCCAACTACAATCTCAGGTTTTGTACACAGGAGTAGTACACATTTCTCCAGAAGGCAAACATTAGTTCCCAGGGACCATTTCAGGTTGACGAATGCAGGCAGTCATAGCCAACAGCTCTTTCTGAGCTGCCCTTGGGAACCATCAACAGGGTGGAGCACTTGATCCTATAAAAGAAAATGCCATTTCCCTGCAAAAGACACATAGAAGAGGGAAGATGAAAAGGTGATCTGGTCAATCTGAGAGGTGGCAGTCTCTAATAGCACAAGATTTCCCCTGGCCTTCTTCTGTATTTGCAAGCTAGTCTTTTTCCAGTTAAGGACAACCCCCGTCCCCAGTCTGCTGACCTCTCATGATGCTGCTGTAGCAGGGCACCTGCATGCAAGAATACACAGAATTTCTAGTGCTCACAGAATTTCCATGACTACACATGAGAATTGGGCACACTCTGGGACAGAACAATGCAAAGCATTGGGGTAGGGGGGAACATGCTCCCACCCATTTGAAGATACACAGATAACACGGGGGGGGGGGGTTCACCATCTATGATTGGTCTTGCTGTTTTAAATACTGTATTGTTGGTTATTTTATTATTGTACTTGGATTCTGTGTTGTTGCTGCCCTGAGCCCTGTTGGGGAGGGCGGGATATAAATAAAAATATAAATTAAATAAATAAATTATTACACAGTGGAGACCCTCATAGTCTCTTCTTTAAGCCACAGTTTATATCTGTTGAATTACATGGAGAAATAGAAGGAAACTATCTCTAAAGTTTCCAGATGGGGCAGAGCGATCCAATCAAACAGGATAACATGTTTTCCCCCTTACTTTCTTCTTTTTATTTGTGACTTTGTAGAAGACATACTCCTCTCGATGGAACCCATAGAGGGGAATCCAGCCACCACTTGACTATGCAGCTTCTGTTGGCAAGGAGTTCCCAACGGTGCAAGTCAATTAATTCCAGAATCATCTATGACAACATATGCCTGGGCTAGCCCTGAGATACAGGACAAGGCTATGGCTGTCATTTCCCACCCGCATGGCAAACAGGTGAGGCTGGTGGACTGCCTGCAGAATGGGATCTGCACACACTTGACTGAGATTGGGACAGGTGTTTCACCTTACTTAACCTACTCTGCAGCAGCCAGTTCCCATGGGAATGCATTGTTAGCCATGACAGTCAGTTGTGGCTTGAGTGACACTAAGTCTTATGGGCTCTGTGATCTCTGAACTACAGGTGTATTTGTTTAAAAAACAGGCTTGTGCGCTAAGAGGCTTACAAGGTGCAACTACAAAGCGTGTGAAGTGAGTGAGAAAGAGGGAGGGAGGGAGAGAAAACTGGTACATACTGCAGAGAGGCAATATTCTTTTCTGTTGTTACTTGGGAATATTTTCAAAAGATATCACAGATTAGCACTAGTTTATCTGAGAAATGGGAGGGATAAACAATAAGGAAAAAGCCTGTCCAAATTCCATGCATCAGATAGTTAGGGACAATTTCAAAAAACCTAAGTCATGTACCACCTGAAGTTCCTGCACTGTAATACTGTCTGCCTGGCTTTCTACAGATTCACCATTCTGCTTCACTTACACCAATTATAAATGGGAATCAGTGCTCCTGTGGACCAGGTTCAAACCTTGGCTAGTGGGTTTATGAAAGAATTTTGGGGTTACTCATCCTTGTTCTGGTGAATACTTCCTCCTCTCCCTCCCCTCACATGGTTTGATAATTAGATCATTCCAGGTTGGCAACAAATAGTTCAAAGAATATTTTCTCTCAGAGAAATGCAAACAGAAGTTTAGGGTCATCTTACAGACTAACACAATTTATTCCAACATAATCTTTCATGTGTCAGAGTTCATATCATGCTACATACAGACCTGGAATTTTGTCTCCATGATCTTGTGATACAGGAAAATGGCCAGGCTGGGAGAAAGGTACTGAAAGAAACAAAATATAGGTGTGGCGGTGGTAGGGTCTGGAGAAGGGATTTACCTCTTTGTCCTCACATGGGCCCTTTCATTGTTACTTGAAAGAAGAACAGAAATTAAACAGAGAGATATGACTAGTTTTAATTCTGTCCTCAATAATTCAATTAATATTTTACTTGACAAAAATTCAATTTTTGTATTGCCAGCCTGTGCAAATATAAGTTTTTTTTTACTGTAGGTATATTTCATTCATATATTTAAAGCATGTAAAGTTGGGTCAGTTATAATTATCTCATCTCTATTATTAAATCTTCAAGTTCCTTTACAATCAACAGGATTCTATAAACATAATTAGCACAACGGCCCATGCAACATTCAAGAGCACCTGAAATTACATTCCAGAATATGCCTTTTCAGGTCAAGGCATTTTACACCAGTAAATGTGCAGCAAATACTAATTTGTGGGTTGCATCTTCCCCCTCAAAGTACCAGGGATGTCATATTTCCACTGTACTTAGATTGCAATCTACCCATTATGGCACCAACTGCCAACAGTATTTGCTCATGTTAAGAAATGTATGTCCTGCTTTTTTGCACAAACAAGTTCTCAAAGCAGCTTCTTGCTTGAATGTGGTTTTTTTTTCAAAAAGGTGGCTTATAAATGCTATAAAATAAATATATAAATTACAAGAATACAAAACAGTTAAAATATCAAATACAAAAATTGCAATATATTTAAAAATCCAAGGAGGTAAAATATTAACTGAACACTTCCAAGACTTTCTGAGATAGCTATGTCTTCAGATATCTCTCGAAGACCTATCAAGACAGGGTGGAGCAGGCATTCTTCCCCCTTGGGAGGGAATTCCGCAAGAGCAAAGTCTGCCAAAGAAGCCTCTGGGAGCCTGAGCTATCAGATAATAGCAGACAGAATTCACCAATGTATGGATTCTAACTTATTTTGAGAGCTGGAGAAAGAGGCTGATTATGCTCCACAAATAGTCCTGTATTGCCACTCCCATCATTCCAGGGCACCAGTTAGAGCCGGTGAATGTTGGAGACAGCGATTCAGCACACCTGGAAACTGGGGGGGGGGGGGCACTAAATCACTGTAAGCACATAAGTGTCATCTTTTGGGATGTTCCTGTCTTTGTCTGTACCTGGGAGTTGCCCTCTAACCCCTCCTACTTGTGACTCAGTAGCCATTGCTTTTTTGTCTATCTCCATTTGTACTTGCATGGAGGCAGATGATTCTACAGGTCTCTCCTGTAGAAGCAAATACCCCATACTTTGCACTCACATGATGGTGCAATAGGTCGCCACTTGTATAGGGAAGTGTATAGATTAGGATTTCTATCATTCTTTCAACTGCAACAAAATGTGAACAGAATCTACTTGAATAAATGTAAATTTTACTTTTTGCAATTTACTACTTGGGAAGATTGATTTTACTGCACTCACTTCCATGACAGGGCAAAACTCTGCTATATTAACCAATATACCCAACAGTGAAGACCTTCTTATCTTCTCTCACTTTCCCCATGTTTCCAACCCAAAACTTTTTCATGGGAGCATCCATATTTATGCACTGCTCACTGCTTCTACATAGTGACGTATTGTCATAAACAATTCAGTGGGTCAAGGTATTAGATATTTAAAAGTGGGGGACCCACAAGGACCTATGGGGAGCATTTCATCTCCCCTCTCCCCACTATGTACTCTTTTGCTTTCCTGAAAGCCCCTACAACTTCTGCCCTTTTCCTCCTTCCTTCTCTTTCCACCCACCAGCCAACCAACCTTTGTCTTCCTCCCTCCTACCCTACCCTGGTCTTCAGCTTTCCTTCTTTCCTGCATCCTGACAGCCTCTAACCAGGAACATTATGGCCCAGGGATGTGGTGCTGGCAACTGGGCCAGGCCTACTTGCATGGTAGACAACTTGCAAGAACATTTTGGAACACCTCAGTTTTCCCTGCATCCCCCTCCCTGCAATATTATTCTCCTCCTAGCTAACCCCATTTTCTCACCATTCCCTTCTCAGCCATTCACCAACCTACCGTTTATCTACCTACCATCTTCAACTATAATAATAATTATTTATTTACTTCATTTATACATCACATTTTTCTACAGTGGGCACCAAGTGGCTTATATGACTCTCCTCTCCTTTTTATCTTCACAACGATCCTGTGGCATATGTGGTTGGAAGTATGTGACTAGTCCAAGGTCACCTAGTGAGCTTCCTTGACAGACTGGTGATTTGAGCCTGGTTTCCCAGCCCCTAGTCTGAAGCTCTAACCACTACACCACACTGACTTTTTATAAGGTGGTTGTTATTTAACAGCAGCAAGTTCATGAAAAAGTAATAAAATAAACACACCGCATTAAAAAAGCATTAAAAAGCAAACATCACCATAAGATGTTCTTTAAAGAAACTGCTTGTTTTTGCAGTGTTATCCTGAGTATAGCTCGATTAGCCCTTTATATCTTACAGATCTGCAGCATTCATCTACTGAAATGGCAGTTCTGCTGTCTTGAGAACTCAGTAAATGTCTGTGATATTGCTAGAGAGGAGGGACACAGCTGCCAATCCTCCCCCACCCAACAGCCATGTTAATTTCTTATAATTTTTAAAGCTAAAATAACAAAAACAAAACTCCAGTGGTTGAATAATTCCCTTCCATATCACTAGAGCCCTTACTGGTCTGGTAAACAATGTCAGATCCTAAAAAAGGTATTTTTCACAGATGTTTTGTTAGCCAGGAATGGTACTCTCCCTTTTTGTCAGAATACATTGAAAAATAAAAGTGTGTGTTCAATGCTTGCTGGAGGCTGTTTCATTCAACCTCAGGGATGTCAGTTCATATCATACTGGTTGCATATCATCAGGAAAGCATCCTGTTTGCAACCAGATACCTCACTGGCTGAAATGGCACACATGATACATGACTATTCAGAATCCAGCACACACACAAAATGACTATGCGGTAAAAGCAAGTTGGAGAAACAAGAGCAGCAAACCGGCCTAAGGCTGTTTCCACACAGATACTTTAAAACATTTTAGGCAGGAAATACAAGGTTACCCCCAGTGGTTCTGCATTATTTTCCCCAAAAAACATTTTATTTGCAGTCTCAAAATGTTTTAAATACATTCTTTTTTCTGACAATTCTTTGGGCTAAAACGTTTTTTAAAAGGCTTTATTTGTGTGCTGTCCCTTTAAGATGCCATTTTGTGATTTCACTCCTTGCCTGCAGAAGCTCCTTGCCCTGTTTTTGGAGCATTTCATAGCATTTTTTGAGATTTTAGGGGGCTTAATCTTCACAGCATCACCTGCAGAAGACTCAGGGAACTGCAGCATGAGGCTGTGAAACATGAAGCACTGATTTGTCCACACACCGGGGTGGCGGGGGAAGGAAAACAGAAAATGGTGGCCAGAAATCGTTTCAAGGGGTGAGTGTGAACAAAAAGGGGGATCTGAAATGTTTTACAAAAATGGTAGGAGATCTGTGCAGAAAGGGCCCCAAACAAGAGGAGAACATGCTCGTAATTGGGGGGAGGCCATTTGTCTACCCCTAAACACCACCTTCGCATACAAAAGTGAAATAGGCAAAGGCCTGTTGCTCTCCTAGCAACAGGAGACATATTTTAAATACTGTCTTGCCCCTGAAGCAGAAATACAAAAATTTTAAAATTATATGCATTCCTATTACGTGTTTCTTGTTAAAAGTATAGTGAACATTTGCCCTCTCCCCATTCCACTGAAACTGATGTTATCATTGCATAATTTTTGATGGCTCCAGTCTCCATATTATGCCCTCAGAGAAGCTATTGTTATTTTCTTATTAAGCATCAGTTTCTCTATAGCTAGCATGGGTTTAGCTCCTTGTATAGTCTTCTAAGGAGGGGGGGCGGAATTTTAGTTAGACCCTGTCCCTTTAAGACATTTCCCTAGAGGCAGTCTTCTTTCATTACCCAGCAATGCCCCTGTTTCGCTCAGTCAGTCTAAGGTGCCTAGGGAGTTGGAAGGCTGAAATATCTGTTATGTCTATGGTGCATAGACTAAAGTGTATATAGTCTAGAGAACATCAAGTTAAGGTGTCAACAGAAAACAGAATCCACAAAAAGACTGAAGGAACCAGGAAGAAGCACAGACAAGTAGACTTTCTTGAAAGGAGCCAAGAAAGATTAAAAGTCCACAGCTTCAAGTTTGTTCACCAGTCAAGCAAGTATCTTATCTTAGTTAGACCCTGGGAGGAGTTAGGGTCTCTAAGCAATAAACCTTGTTTTTGAACTGTTACACCTTGCTTGTGTGTCTCCCACTCTGTTCCAGCCAAGAACAGGGCACCTTTAGATTGTTTTTACTTGGGGAACAGAACACTCCAAGACTAGGATGTTAGCAAGGAAAGTCCAGGGTTGTTTATTAGTATGATTGTAATTGATTGTGTTTTTCAGATAAACCCTTAGGCCAATTTTCCATGGTCAAAATGCCTCGTGGTATATCTGGGAGCGTACCTGCCATGGTGCTTTTTGCCCTGCTTTTGATTCTCCACTACTCCCCGGTTCTTCCTTGGATTCAAGGCAGGGCTGGAACATTATGCCCCAACTGTTTCTCCATGAGCCCGGTGCTTCTCCATTTGCACTGCAAGCTCTTCCGCAATGTCTTCCACACATGCGTGGACATCCTCCATTTCTAATTGGCTGAATCTCACCCATTCCCCCCACTCACTTTCACTATTTTAGTTTTCCATGACTCTCAGCACAAAACAAGAGTTCAGAATCAGCACCCTCACCCCCCCTGTCTAAAATTCTTGTGTGTGCGAGGGAATTGCCGTCCTCTACCCCCACCCCCATCTAAAATCTAAATCTAAAATTCTTGCATGTGCGAGAGAATTGCTGCCCTCCCGTTTGTGGTGCCTGCACGCAACGAGGCTTTTCTGCCTAAAAACCAAGTTTTCTCCCTCTGTGGTTTTTTTCCACTGCAAAGGTTGGGGGAGGGCACCGATTCTCAGCACCTGTTGATTGGTGGGGCAGGCCAGAGCAGCAAGGCAGGTAAAATGGCCCTGGTTCTGCTCAATGGAGTTTTCCATGGCAGCGGAAGGCACCAGAGCAACAAAGGGGCATTTCAAAAGAACCTCAAATTTGGCAGTTCTGGAAATTCACGGAGCAAAGCCAATGCTGTGGGGCAGTGCCAGGGCAACAACATGGCAGACACGCTGCAGCACCAGGAGTCGTGGAGAACTCCCAGCTGCACTAGACTATTCTCTGTGCTAACTACGAGGCATTTTTACCATGGAAAATCGGCCTTAGACAGGTGTCTTCTCCCTTGGGCAATTTGATTAGATCCACACACACAAATCTGCAGAGGATGCAAAAAGCTGGGCATCAAGTCTGCAAGTTTGACAACTAGATCAAAACCCAGCTTTATATGTGATGAATGTCATTTAAAAGAACTTGGATTCAGCCAGTACGTCCTGTACATGGGACAGAATGCTATAGTGGCGTCTGACATTTAAAACACTTAGCTGGGAACATCCACCCCAAAACACCACCCAGCTCCGATTCCTCCCTGACCGGACATGGCTTTGAGCAACAAGATTCTGATATCCTCTAATGTTCCTGGCAGAAAGTAAAAGAGGAGAGATCCAGGAAATTTAAGAGGGCCTGGAAGCAAGGCAGCCGCTGCCAACAGGGAGTCAAAGGAAGTATTGAGAAAAGAAGCTGGCACTCCGCCTAGCCTCAACCAGTGTTTACAGTTATAATTGGATGAACAAATGGAATAATTCAGTGGTTGTGACCAGGGCCGGATCTGCATTTTTTTTTGAAAGGGGGCAAGAGGCCAAATAATGCCCCCCTCGTATATTATATACATATTTTTCTTTATATATGCACCTATAACCAATGTATGTCATATAAATATATAATCAACAATTATTTTAAAGGACAGAATAAATTGTATTGACCTCTATGAACTATTAATCAATAATTTACACTTTTACATTATCCTACCAATCTTATCTGTGAATTCCTCCTACAATTCCTTTTATTGACAGGAGCCAAAGGAATTCATAGACAGACATCTATGTTAGATGTTAGGAAGACAGACTTTAGTGAACTCAGAGGCATGATGAGAGTTATTCCATGGCAAGAATGTCAGAAGGGAGAGGAACAAGTGTAGGGCGGACTCTCCTAAAACAAGACCTCTTGCAAGCTCAAGCTGTCAGTATTCTAGTAAGACGGAAATGTGGTAGAGAAGTCACTATGGTGCGGAAATTTAAACTCCAACAAATGGATCTTACTGCCCAAATAAAGAAAACATTCAAAACCTTAACTCTGAAAAGTGAAGTAGATGTCTGTAGTTTATATTACCAAAACACAAATCCTCCTTCTTGGAAGAGAAACTTATATTAGGATCCACGTGGAAGCAAGGTTTCTTAACTGAAAATAATTTTCCCTTATGATAGTCCTTTCTTTTTGTCCTCCCCTTTTGAACTGCTGGGATTTTTTTAAAAGAAAACTTTAATCAGAAAAGGATATGCATTGAACTGGGAATGCAAACACCATGGAGTTATCATGGGTGGTTAACCCCCTGCTTGCTCTGCATTTCAGGCCTTTGCTGGCCCAAGAGAGCTCTTTGCCTTCCTTCTTTGCATCTTCTGCAGATGTGGCCTGAACATCCAACCCCTTTCTTCTTCTCACACAAGAATGTCCAACATTTCCGGTCTGTGGTTGGTGCACCTGAAGCAGATATCCAGGTGCATGAAGAAACCCCTATCTCCTTTTTCCTCAGTCAGACTAAAAGGTAAATCTATAATAAAACTTTAGTAGGGGAGATAAGATCATCAGACAACTTTACTTCTGAAATTCTTTGTCACTAGAAAAGACAATAATGCTCAGAAAAGTAGAAGGCAGCAGGCAAAGAGGAAGACCCAACATAAGATGGATCGACTGCATCAAGGAAACCATAGCCCTTGGTTTGGTGGAGATTCACTGAAAACATTTTTAGGCTGGAAATGAAGCATTTTCAGAACTAAAGGTGGAAAAAACAATGTGGAACTCTATGGAGGAAAAGTTTTTGTTTCCTGCCTTAAAATATTTTAAAAGGTTTGTGCAGAAAAGGCCCATGTTTTTAAAAACTGCTGAGAAGATATCCACTCACCTGGGCAAACTGAATTATTCTTGATGCTTCCAGCAACTATGCCAGTTGCCCCGAAGAGGTAAAGGTACTCCCCTGTGCAAACACTGGGTCATTGCTGATCCATGGGTGCCTTCACAACATTTACTAGGCAGACTATGTTTATGGGGCAGTTTGCCATTGCCTTCCCCAGTCATCTACACTTTACTCCCAGCATTTTACCAACCTTGGAAGGATAGACAGCTGAGTCAACCTTGAGCTGACTACCTGAAACTGACTTCAGTCAGGATCAGGTTCAGATAGTGAGCAGAGCTTGGACTCCAATACTACAGTTTACCACTCTGTGCCACAGTGCTCTTTGGTTATCCCAAGTCTTGAGAGATATCTGGAAGCTCGCAAGGGAAGCTGGATAGGGAGTATATCGTGGTGGGCGTGTGTTGCTAAGGGCTAGGAAGCCACTGCACTTTGATTCAGTTGCAAGACCAATTGCTTGTCTGTCATCAAACATGGTGGACAAGGGCTAAACAAACTACACACAACTCAATGTCGCATGTACCTTTTCTCCAATACTTTTGACACTTAGAACAATTTGGGAGGCTGCAATCTGCAGCTGAAGACAAGCAGCATTTCATACATTTTTTTCTTATAAAAATGCCCTCCAAATTCTTTTCTGCTTTCCTGGGGGAAGATATAAATAAAAACAATATGTAACATCAGGTATAACTTGCTTCTAACACAGAATCCAGAAATGTACTTGACCAGAATCTACAGGCAACTCTAATCCCCTAATATTCACATTTTTCATTTTCAAAGAATGCTTAAAACATATTTGATGTGCACCTAAAACAAATAAACTTCAGATTCTGGTTGAGACTTCCATTTCTACAGTGATGGGATTTCAATACACAGCACAGCACTCCAGCACACAAAGACAGCTACTAGGCAGGAGCATACCACTTACAGAGCATGGTATCAGCATAAAACTACACAGTACCACCTCATCCCAAGGATAATTATTCCTACAAGAGAAAACATTCAGCATTGGTGTTGGCAGCAATTCTCACTGTTTGGCAGGAGAAGGGCAAGACAACTTTTATAAGAGGCAGCAAAGCTCTCTTAGTAACAGCATTACACGACGGCACTTCGCATGTTCACAATAGTGAGCCAACAATTTCATACAGCACAGAATTAACATAGCCCCTCTTTGTCATGCAGAGAGTGTGGGATAGTGAGTCATTTGGCACACAGATTAAAGGGACAGGCAAGAGCTGTCTTCCTGAGCCACATAGACCTTCCAGTAATTGCTGTCTTCAGTGCACAAGAAATGGTGGTGTTGTGAAAAATTACACACACACATAACTTTTTTGCTGGAAAAAATTGCTGCAATGTTCTGCATGAAGGTCTTAGTTCACTTAGTTCCATTCCGCACTGCCTCAAACCCACCTGATCATAAGGTGTGAACCTTTCTGGAAGGAATATTTCAATAAGCCCCCATCTTCCAACTGATCAAAGATGAGCCTCTCCCTTCCAATGGAGTCTCTGAAACATGGAATAGCAAGAAGGGGAACGTTGCCAGTTTCTATCCTCCTTTGTCAAATCCATATTTGGTCGATTTCACATGGGAGATGTAACAACCAGAAAACCCTTGTTAGTTCAAGAGGAGATAGAAAATGAATTTTAATTTTTAATTTTCATTTTTCCCTTCCTTCCCTTCTCCTTACTGGCTTGTGTGTGCAAAGAATAAACCTTTCAAAATTGGATCTTTATTCTAAGATCCTTTCTGTGTTAATCTTTCCCCATGAGCCACCACTCAGTTCACTCTATTGAGAAGAAGATTGAGAGGAGATGGAGGCTTTGTGAGGACAGGGAACTTGCTGACCTCCCTTTCAGGGCAAAAGAAGCAAATTTCCCTGTACTAACGCACATGCAGGCATGATTCAGTAGTGGAAAACCAGGACCGGCTTGGAACAGTCCATTGATGCCGTATTATAGTTAATTTTCTTCAGTTGCCAGTCTATTCAAAATCAGCTAGATCTAAGAAAGCTGTATAGCACACATAAAGCCCTTTTAATCATATAGATCCATGGATGATCCAACACCTTTTTAAAAGGATTAATGCCTATTTGAAAGCGAAAGCGCATTGTAAGTCATGTTCAACAGAGCCTCTGGGCTTGGAAGACATGTAACAAAAATAATCAAGTTAGTCTTTGCATTATCTTCTGTTGCAAGTGCTTTCCTGTACATTAAAAAATATTCTTCCAGGAAAATCTTACACTCCTTTCCACCTCCCATCTGAGCCCATTATCTCTTGCCCTGCTTTCTGTAAGTGACAGCAACTTTTCACATTTTTTAACACTGATTTCATATGTTCTTAACCCAAGCCCCTCTGTGAATGTGTGGGCATGTGTATGCAGGGAAATCAACAATTAGATAAAACTCAGAGCAGTATTTGTACAGTAGTTGGGGCCAAACTTTAAATAACAATTTATTTACTTCTTATTTAACATACATCCTCAGGAAGAGTGGGGACTCTGGGGCTGGTTCTCAAAGCATGATGGTGCAAGCAGATCCACTCTTTTATCTGTGAATGCAAAGAGCCGTGGTAGTATATTTCCCATTGCAATACATGATTTAGGAGTTTGATTCCACGTCTGTCCTCTAATGTGTATCAGAGTACAATAGCAATGCACCATGGTGCTTCTTGCATTCAAAATAAACACATCGTAATATGCAATTGAATAGCTATCCGTATGAAAACACAACACATTATAACTAAGATTCTGCAAAGCACTTGCTAATAGCCATATATTTCCAATAGCAACTACAGCGTGTTCTTGATGTCTTCCAGCTTTGTTGATAGGAGGTCAGCAAAGGAAGTTTGCCTGCCTGCCTTCCCTGCTGCACTCCCAATTTTCAGCAATGGATTAATACCAAATGGCTTTCCTCGTGAATGTTGCAAATGTAAAAGCCTGGGAAAAGCTGCCTAAAGCCTTGCTTTCCCTTCCCTTCAAATGTGAACAGGAAAATAGGCTAGTCAATTTCAGGCAGTTTCACTCCAGGGATATGCTGGTTAATGTGAAACAGGTTCACAAAACTCTTTATAATGTGGTTAACTGATTATTCAGTTGTGGTATTTTACTATTGTAGGTCAATGAAACCGGAATTGGTAAGCAAACATTTATAAGCACCCTCCCATTAACACCTCATTCTCTTCTCCTCCCCGCCCGCCCTCCCCCCCACACACATTGACACATATTCTTATTTGTGTTATGATCTCATTTCTAGTTTGCAATTCAAGGCTGTTTAAAAATTATTGGGGCAGAGACCCTATTGCAGAACACTATAAAAGAGAGTCTCACCAGGAATTGTTGAGATATTAGCAATTACTCCACTCCTTGTGCTTATGCCAGACAAACTAAAGCTGCAAATCATTCAGAGCCAAAAATATCACCACAAATCAGATCTGGAAAAAGATAGAAGGACAACCCATAAAATACTGGATTGCAATATACTTTCTACACTTTCTGTAATAACCATGTGTGCAAATGCGAATCCTGGCAGTTCCAGAAAAAATGAGCTACTATGAAAGAAGCCAAGATTGGATGGAGTCTCAAAATGTTGCTGCTTTTAAATTTCTAAAGGTTGGTAGTTATACAGCTGCAGTACTTGATCCCTTTTCTCTAAGGTAGTTTTCTGATAATAAAAGGTAGATGCACATCAAGTAAATAGCCAACTAAATAAAATCTGAGACCATAAAACAAGTTTCAAGTCCTCCAGGTTGAGATTCAGTGTGTTTAAAGCTCGCCCATGTACTAGCTGTCCCCAGAGGCAAAAGGCAGGCTGCCAGCCTCCCAAGCCGGCACCCTCCCCAAGCACAGCCTCAGCCTTAATGCTCAGCTGTGCAGCCATGTCCAAGGGAAGCCAAAGGGGTATTTTGTGAGCTAAACTGTCAGGTCAAGTCCATCAGCTGATAATCTGCCTACAAGCTTGCCAGCTCCACAGGAAGAGTATCCTACAGTGCAGTGTCATGCAGAGGAATTAAACAATTATAGAATTAGGCTAAGTTAATAGCTCAGGATAACCGAGCTCCCTTAATGCCACCTGGATGCAAAGTAGCGAGGAATAGGAAGGGGGACCTCACGCCCAGGCTTAAAGAGCAAAAGAATTGTCTGCACCTCTCATCTGCAGCTACTTTTGGCTCCTGTGCCTGCTGGTGGCTTAAGGAAGGCCCTCCTGTACACCTAAGTGATAAGCTGCCCATACCCCTTCTTTCTCTGCTCCTCCACTCCCCAATTGCCCTGATTCTCAGTTGGATCACAGATGCCTAATCTTTAAAGTCCTGATAAAAGAACAGAAAGGGAGAGTTGGGGGGGAAAGGATGAAACAAGAATACCTGAGCTTGACAGGCAAACCTGGCTCAGGCAGATCAGATAGTGTCTGGGCCACAGAACACCACCGTGTGGGGCTGTTTCTAAAGAGACAGGAGGGAAGCCAAGGCCTAGCTAGTGGGGGAAGAGATTGTTCAATATCCCCTTGCAAGGAGAGGATGAGCAAGAAGAGGAAATGATGGTGAAGATGTCTGTGAAAACTCGCCTTTTAGAGGGACATATGTGGGGTGAGGGAAATAATGCGGAGAGTGAAGGATTAGGGAGTGCAGATTTGTATGATCTGAAATCTTTGGCCTCTGTGTGGCATCTCCAGCACTCATCATTCAAGGAAATTTGGAGGTGGACAAGAGATAATGATTTCATTGCAAACAGTGGCAAAAAAAACATGAGGTAATGCAGTCCAGGGCTGCCAGCCTTTGACTTCAAAAATATAAATCCTACTGATTTAACTTTGTATTTCAGCTTTGCTTATCCAGCTGTGCAGTTACAATAGAAATCTAAAACAGGAATGCTATGAATTCACTGCTAGAATGTGAAACCTCATTCCACCAAAAATAAAAACAGCCAGCACAGGGCTTTATTTCCTGGTTCTTCACCCAGCAACAGAAGAGCCTTTCTGTATTGGATGCAACAGTGCTGGTCCAGAGCGTGACATATGAAACCATATTTTACAGAAGGGGCAGGGGGAGAGAATTGTGTGAGTGTGTCGTGCTCTCTTGCTTTCTGTCAGCTCTGCACCCCTTCACCTGGTCCTGTGTTTCTTGGTGGTCCCAACAGGGCTTTTAAACACGCAAACTCAATTTCCTCAGTTGCTATCCTACTAAAACACTCCTGGGCTTACATTCCCTCTCACCTCCAAGGGCACACAATGGCTTCAGCCTCAGTGAACTGCTACAATAGGGAGGTGAGCAGTAGCCCTTGCATGTCTCAAAAGAACCTGCTTATTCAGGGAAAATATGACAGAAACGGAATATCAGATTCCTGGGACTGGGGGATAATAGTCACTGAAGGACTATGATCATAGAATCATAGAGTTGGAAGAGACCACAAGGGTCATCAAGTCCAACCCCCTGCCATGCACGAACACACAATCAAAGCAATCCCAAAATATGTTCATCCAGCCCCTGATCAAAAACGTTCAAAGAGGGAGACTACACCATATTCCGAGGCAATGAATTCCGCTCTCAAACAGACCTGACAGTCAGAAAGGCTGCTATCGTCTGCTACTTATCCAGTAAAGCTCTCTCGAGGCTAAGCAGAGGAGGCAGCCACCGCCTCACCAGCAAGCATCAGCAGAGCTCTGCAAACTTGCAAGGCAAGCTGTGGACCTCTGACTCCACTAGCCATAGCTTGTTAAAAATACTGTGAAATTGAAAGAATCCAGTAAAAATCTGATTTTTGCCCATTTCTGTAGATTCCTAGTTTGAATGGCATCTACCCTGCCACATTCCACAGAGAAAGCACCCCGTGGTTCATGCTGAGCTCAGCACCCACACATTTCAAAACAATGCAACACATACAGGAAATGGGGAAACCAGGGCTAATTGGGTTGTGCCAGTTATGAGCCAAGGCATGTCTGACTCAGCTTCTACCCTTTCCAGTTTTAGCTAAAATTATGGCTGGCTGGTGAGGCTGCCTTGACCAAGATTTAGCCAGTTCATTGCCTACAAGCTGAAAGGAATAAGTTTTACACTAATAGCTGCAGAACTGATGAAGCCAACAAGTTCCTAGGAAAGGGATGACAGAAGACAAACAAGTTATTGCGATGCATATGCCAAGTCTTGTCTGTGTGCTCCCTTCTAGTGATTTGTCTTCAGAAAAGGTCATATCAAGGCACAAACTTAAATAAATCATGGCTCAGCAATATAATATCTGCAGAAATCTTCAGGTTCAATTCCCAACATCTCCACTTTTAAGAAGAAGAGTTGTTTTTTATACCACAGCTGTCTCAACCTTTAAGGAGTCTAAAAGTGGCTTACAGTCACCTTTCCTTCCCCATCACAGTCACTTTGTGAGGTAGGTGAGACTGAGAGAGTTTGGAAAAAAAACTTTGAGTAGCCTAAGGTCATCCAGCAGGCTTCATGTGGAAGAGTGGGGAATCAAACCAGATTCTCCAGATTAGAGCCCGCCACTCTTGTGGAGAACTAGAGGATCAAACCCAGTTCTCCAGATTAGAGTCTGCAGTTCCTAACCACACTGCAGATGATGTGAATACCTGAGACCCTGGAGAGCTGCTGCCAGTCAGATTGAACAATACTGATGTTAATAGACCATGTATGGTTTGATTCAGTGTCAGGCAACCTCTTGTATTTACGTGCATGAATTGTTATAAATATGCTACTATTTGTTATATGCTGCTAATTGTTATATATATGCTACTATTCCAGTTTTTTTTTTTAAACCCAGCAGATATTTATATACTTTGGGAAGTGAGCAGTATTAGCCGAGCAATAGTGAAGGAGTAAGGCATGATTTTATGGCACTTTTTCCCTAGGTCACCTTTGATTACATGGCTTTGTTCTGAAGACATACACAGGGAAAGGGACGCTGAGCTACAAATCAGGAAGCCTCCAGGTTGAAGACTCTAACCTCTGCTCAGTAGGCAAGGGTGTCAGATCTGCCCTGGTCACTGACAGGGGATGGAGGGCAAGGTTGCCAGATCCAGGTGGGAAACTCGTGACAATGTGGGGATGGAGCCTGGGAAGAACAGGGGTCTCAGTGGGGTACAATGTTATGGCCCACTCTGTAAAGCAGCCATTTTCTCCAGGGAAACTTATTTCTTTATCTGTAATTCCAGGTGATCTTCTCACTTTCTATCACTATCACTAGGTGACCTCAGACAAGCCACTCTCTCTCAGCCTCAGCCATCTCCCATCTGCAATATGGGAATAATACTTTTGACCGACCTTACAAGGTTGATCTAACACAGTGATGGCAAACCTTTTCGAGACCGAGTGCCCAAATTGCAACCCAAAACCCACTTATTTATCGCAAACTGCCAACACGGCAATTTAACCTGAATACTGAGGTTTTAGTTTAGAAAAAATGGTTTGCTCCGAGGCGCGCATTACTCGGGAGTAAGCTTAGTGAAGCAGCTGTGCAATGCTTCAAATGGGTGAATCCCGACCCTAGGAAGGTTTACTCAGAAACAAGGCCAGCCTAGATATGTGTGTGTGTGGGGGGGGGGGTGATTTTCCGCTCCCCCTACATGACGAACTCTGTGTGCGCGTGCCCACAGAGAGGGCTCTTGAGTGCCACCTCTGGCACGCGTACCATAGGTTCGCCACCACTGATCTAACATCTGCAGCAACACAATGTATGTAAAGTACTCTGAACATTCTAATGCACTAGATTACTATTATATTCTGTCATCATCATATAAAACTTTAATTCAGACCATATTTCCACCTGCACACAAAAATGTGCCAATACCATGAATGAGTTCAGAAATGCCTGCTTACTCTCTGATGACTGCAATATCAAGTGATGACTCTCAGGTGTGGATCCTCAGGTGTGGATCCTCAACTACTGACATAACAACATACATACACTTGCATATCAGGCCGGTTTTTCATGGCAAAATTGCTCCTCTGTTAGTATGGGAAATGCCCCAGTGTAATGGAAAGTGAGTGGGGAAAATGGGGCAAGATTCAGCCAATTGGAACACAGGAAATGGAGGCTGCCTGCGCATGCCTGGAAGAGATTGCGGAAGAGTTTGGTGCTTATGGGAAAGCCCTTGGAAAGCCCCGGGCTCGTGGGGAACCAGCTGGGGCTTCCCACACCGGTCCTGACTCAAGTGAAGGAAAGAGCCAGGCAGCCATGGGGAACTATGAGCAGGGTGGGAAGCCCCGCAGCAGGTACGCTCCCGGATATGCCATGGGGCATTTCGAAAGAGAAAAATCAGTCTCAGTTCACATAATCTCAAATGCTTTTCCTTGGAGATGCTGGAGATTGAACCAGGGACCCCCTACAAGCCAGGCAGATGCTCTACCACTGAGATACAGCCCCTCCCCAAGCAGTCTCATATTTCCAATCCCTTTTTCCTACCTTGATTATTCTTCATCATTTTACTGCAGCACCCATTTCTATCCAGCTCTATACATGCCTTTTGAACTTGTGCCCTGTTGTACAGTGCTTTCTTCTGAAAGCTTATTGCAAAACTTGTCTCAGTGCTAGCAATTCATTTCACCTGTGACCTTAGGAAAGGCCCAAGAAACTGGTTTACCAGAACTGACAGACTTGTGCAACAACATACTTTGTCACTCACATGCATGATTTATGCTATGACTTGATGCTTTATAATGCGGAGAAAACATAATTTGTCTTGAGCTTTGGTTGTTGGGAGAACACTATGACCCTCCTAAGAGGGCTACTTCAATGGATTTAGAGGTGTAACTCTGTTTATAGTTCCACTGTCAGCCTTAAGTGGATATACAACTAGACCTCTTATTGTCACATATGCACAAGACTCACATCCCTCAACAATCCATTCAAGCGTTCTCTTTTGATTTTTTTTATCCCGCCTTTTCTCCAAATAGCTCAGAGGTGCATAGGTAATGCTCTCCTTCTTGGTTTAATCCTTAAAATAATCCGTAAAGGAGGTTGAAGAGGTGTGTCTGGTCCAAGCTCACCCAGTGACCTTCATGATGAAGCAAGAATTTGAACCTGGGACTTCCAGATCCTAGTCAGGGACTCTGCACACTGTACAATACAGTTTCCTGGCCCCTTGTACTCTATGGCCACATCACATCACATCACCTGCTTGGGAAGGCAGACAATCTTATGAATCTTTATGTGGCTATGGAGAGACTCCTGTCTAAATTAACCACAAGTGCCTAATTAAATCACAGTAGGTGGATGAAGGGAAAATCTTCAGGGAAGGAGATGGAAATAGTACAGAGAACAGGTCAGAAATGGTTACTTACATTGTAATGGTTTTGTAGCATGCAAAATGGCATCTTCTTGCCTTGCTTCCAGTATTCCCACTATTACCATGGCTGATGAAGAAATCTGTTTACACAACCCACTCCCACCACCTGACAAATTAAAAGATTCCACTGCTGTGCTGTTAAAGCATATAGAAGTAATAACATGTGCTTTCTGTTAGATCCTTTTTTTAAAAAAATACACTTGCAAAAGTGTATGGCAAGAGGCTAGGGCCCAACCTTACCTGTGGGCACTTTTGGAATCTTGAGAACAGTTAGTGGGTCTGCCAGAAAATGATGAGTTGGGCCAATCAAAAGATGCTGAGGACTTCCAGATCATATGATGCAGGCAACTGAAGATGATGCTTCCTGGAGTCTTCTGAAACACTTTTAAGTGCAGCAAATTGGAAGAAAGCCAACGTTGTTGTTTTTTTCTTTATGAGACAGAAGCTCTGAAGTACCAGGACACACCAAAGTGGGGGATACAGAAGCGTTCATGGGCACAATATTGGAAATCGCTGGGCTATGACATACATGAAGTTGTCCCATATCATCCTTGCAACAAGGTATGGAAGAGGGTAGGTCGAAGGATACTGACTGGGGCTTCATAACTGAACAGGGATTTCAGTTCACTCCATCTATCACACCACACTGGCTCGAATGCACACTTCTACATATAACTTTTTGAAACATTCTTCTACAGAGCAACTGAATCATATATGCCTCTCAGAATCTGTTTGCTGCTTGCCAGGCAGATGCCACAGGGAAGTGCACAAGTTCTGGATAAGAGCCACTAGCTGTTTGGCACTAACATCTGGCAGCCAGAGATACCCTGTTCCTGAAGAGGATGGTTTTATTTCTACTAGTACCTATCAATTCAGTCCAGAATCAAAACAGCCGGGTTGCTGAGAGATCTATGACTGGACCTTGCCAGCAATTTTTAAAGGGCAATTTAAGGTTAGGGTCTTGGATAGAGGACATTCAGCTTATTCTGTTTTTTCATAACTTCACTAACTCTTTCCCCCACCCCGCCTTTGCTATCATTAGTTCTTTAAAGAAAAAGGCAAAAGAGGGTATACCTATATTTTGAATTCCTTTAAAGGGCCAATAATAGAAAGTGTGTGGGGTGTGTGCATGTGGAATGGAAGGCTTAAACCCCCTCCACTCCCTCCCCCATGGCCATAATGCTGTACACACCTGAAGTTTGACTTACAGACCTCCCTCTCATCTAGCTTGATCTTTGTCCTCTAGATACTTAAATCTCTTCAAAGTGATTTGTGCTGTCTAAATGTATACATTAATTGTATGCTGTGTGTAGAAGTCTTTCCCTTTGTGTTTTTAAAACTTGCTACCTATCAGTTCTAGAGACAGGTTTCAAGTTTTCACAGTCTGAAGAGGAGCAAGATTTCCAAGTTGGTTCTTGCCACATCACTTAAGAGCTTGTAAATGATATAAATCTCTTAGTAGTCTCTACAACAACTATCCAATTAATACAGGAAACTTGCCATTGCTTCTCACTACCAGAGCCCCCTTTGTCTCCTACATGCAAGGTAGCCTGGGAACTAGATAAGAGCCTGAATCTCTGCTTCACACAACTGCTAACCCAGAGTGGATGTTGCATCATCTCCAAGTCTTCAGGTGTGCCAATTTATTTTTATGGGCTTCAATTCCAGTTCATGTTTAAACCAATAAAAAGTCAAGGGGCGCAGTGCTGGCATGTTCACAAAACAAAGCAGTGGGCGTGCAGCAAAATATGGTTGAAACATTTTTTTAAAAAAATCCCTTCCCTGAAACTCAACAAGATTCTCTGTTCAGGCCAAATCAGTATACCTTCTATGACAATTTGCAAGTACTCGGCATGCATTTATCTTTTATAACATACTTGCTAGACAGGTTAATAGCAAGGAGGCAGCTCTAGAATGATAACGATGAAAAAAGAGAGGCCCAGATCTACAAAGGTGTGCTGTGAACTGAACTCATGCCAAATACTTACACCCTTCTCCCACCCTTGTCTTACTCCACCCATAAAACTGAGCCAGATCAGTGAAAGGAACTTACCCCTGCAGAATTCTGAAATGAATGGGTTGTAGTGCTGCCTAGCAAACAGTATGGCCATTAAGATTTTCTCTCACAGGCTATGCAGTAAAATCTCTATGAACCAGTTAAAGATAATGCCTGGGGTGGTTGATCCTTTCAGCAGTTGACATTTTTAGGATGCTCCCTTGGAAATCAGTTGTTCCTTGAAGGTGGCTATCCCAGTGAAAGGCTCAGACAGCTCACCTGCTAGGAAGAAGCAGATGATGAATCAAATTGGGCAGGTTGTCATCAGGGATCAAGGCCAGCAATCTCCACCTTACAGCTGATGGATTCTCACAGTCTTCACTTGCACTGAAATAATTGGTGTGCTGTGGCAGAGGATACCTCATACCTGCCTCTCTCCTGTTATCTATGTGCTGGCCTGACCATTTAACCACGGGGGTGGGGTGGGTGGGGGAGGTGCTCATCTCAATCTTAATTAATTAAATTTTATAATAAAATTAACCCACCATCAGATTACTGAATTAGAGTCACCTGTTAGTTCTGAAAAAAAAGAAAAATAAATAGATAAAATAATTTAGAACTAAATTCTAAACAAAGTCTTGGTGACCCACATAATGAAATTCAGGTCATTAATGGACCACAGGCAAGGCAGACTCTATGGCATCGCTACTACTCTGAAGCCCCGCCCCTCTCCAATCATTCATATTATTAAAGAGGCTTGGGTTGAATTTACACACTGGTCAATGTATACTCAAGAAAATAGCACCTCTGCAGACTATATATTTTTAATGAGGCAGAATGAACAATAATTTCCACATCAGACTTGTCAGAAGTAAAGCAATCTGTTTGGTCTTCGGATTGTAGCACACCCTCTTGGCTTATGTCCTACTTTGTCATGTACTTCAGATGGTGGGGTATACAGATGCTGACTTCAGTGGGCCCAGGTGGGTCTGACAAGGTGGTCCTTGAGAGATTGTATTTTTAAACAGTTTAGATCTAGAAAAGTGGAAGGGAAATTATATTTTGAATTGGGCCTAGAAAGTTGCTGGCAACTAGTATCTATTGAACAAAGGAAGATAACAGGATCCTGAGTAAGGCTGCCAACTCCGAGTTGGAAATTCCTGGAGGTTGGGTAGTGCAGCCTTGGGAGGGATCTCAGCAAGGTATACCAAAGAGAGCATCTTCCAAAGCATCCATTTTCTTCTTCATCTCCATTGTGTGGAGATCAGTTATAATTCTGGGAGATCTTCAGCCCCCACCTGGAAATTAGCAACCCATGTCCACTGGCCTTTCAGCAACTGCATTCTAGACGTCAGATATCTACCACCTTGCTCTATCTGGTAGTTTTTCAGAAGAACTCAGCATTTGAGCACTAAGAGATTTATGGCCTCTGTAGGTAGAGGAATTAATTGGTAGAGTTCAGCATTTCTGGTTACAGACAATAGTGTACTAGATTCAAAACAAGCTGCATATAGAAAATAAGAATGCAAGGAGTGGCCCACATAACACCAAACCTCTGAGAGGAGAGATTTTTGCTTGTAGGGTTTTTCCTTCACGTAGAGCATCCCTCTCCAAAATGGGGAGACTATTTTTCCATCCCATCCTTCAATATCAGGGCTTTGCTGATCAGGTAGTCCTCTGTACTTACAACATACTAGAACTAAATAAGCACAAAGGTGCTTTCTTTTTCCTCACCATTCCAAATCTGAAACAATGTGTCTAAGTGGTTGCATTTAATTACTTCTACATTGGAGAAATTTAACTCACTTGTTATGCAGAACATGGAAGTTTGACCTCCCTGCAAAGCACAGCAATTTTCAACCATTCTACATTTTAGGAACCCTTTTCACATCAGTTTAACACCTGAGAAACTCTACAGGATTTACTGCAAAAGGGGTTCAGTTTTCATAGAGTATATAAGTTTGAGGAGGACCATGTGAAGTTCCTAGGAGATGTGGCAGTAGCACCACTGCCAGCAGCCTGCAAATTGCTTGGATCAAGCCATTACAGGACAAATCTATCAGCAGCTGATATCTTCATTGAGGAACTACTAATAAGCTTCTGAACAATCTGAGAAGTATCGTTTGGAAATGACCAAAAGAACTAATGGTGAGGTTCAGTCTTGGTTATCAGAGTATAAAGCCTTTGGCTTCAGGGAGTTGCCACCATGGCTGAGGTTAAAAACATTTGTTTCTCTGCAAGCATTAGCTGTGTGACATTTCACCAGGCTGCAAGACTTTGTGCACTGAAGACAAAAAGGAGCTGAGCAAATATGCCCCCTCCAGTGACACTGTTATACCTTAATAAAGCGTCTATCTTCCCACAGACGTGACAAGGTCATGCCTGATAACAGATTGCAGCTATAGTCAAGGGGCAAGGGACTGGAATGTAAACAGGATGAAAAGGCTAGAGGTGACATCCACAGCAAAGTCAACGCCTTCTGCCCCTACAGGTGCTTGTCGCTCAGATCCCCATTAAGTGCTGGGGCACCGTTCTTCAGTTTGCTTGCTGCTCTTGCAATTCTCTGCACTAGGACGGAAAACGAGCAGAGGGTGGACAATTAAGTACATTAACTGATTTGGAAAATAAATGCAACCCTGAATTTGCAATGATAATGTCACTGCAAAGATAAGAAATTGAGCATAGATATTAAGCTGAAGAACAGCAAGAAATTCAAAAGGCATACAAAGAAGATAAAGGGGTCACAATTCAAGGAAGCAATGTTAGCTCTCTACTGTATCACAGACTCACTAAGCCATGAATTCCATGGGACTAGAATGTCCTTTAGGTATTTGTCCTCCAGAAATATTATTTGGCTTTAAAAAGGAACCATAAGGAAGGGAATAGATTACAGCTGCAGGTTTGGAGAAATAGGAGTTAACACTCCTCCCCCACTCCCATTACAAATGCTCTCCTAAACTGTTTTCAGCCTCAGTAGGGGGAAAGGCAGACACAAGCTACCTGTACTTTCCCTGCCAGGCCTTAAAGCTCCCACCTTGGGAGAAAACTGCTATAAGAATGTCTTGTATCACTAAAATGGCTGCAATTTATTGTGTGTAGAACCCACCAATATTCAAAATAGTTTTTTGATCCACCTGAAGCAAAATGAATGACTGCCCTTATTTTATTATCACTTAAGACAATTAAGATGAAATCCTATAATAAGCAGTGGCATACCACAAATGGGGACATGGGGTATTCTATGTCCCCAGGCACAGGCAATTTGATCATGTGGGCGGGCACTGGCCAGCGGCTGGTGCCCAGCGGCTCCCTCCATGCTGCTCAGGCGGGCACCGCAGCCCCGGGCTGGCTCCGACACTCTCTGGCCTCCCTGCTGACAGGGAGGCCGGCTGTGGCCATGGCAGTAAAGTGAGAGGCAGGGGACAGCGCGTGGGTGCCCTGAGCAGGTGTTGCCCCGGGCGCCATTTCGCCCCGGTACACCTCTGATAATATGAACATTTCCAAAAACAATGAGAAACAAACTGTGCTGAAATAGACTGACTTGCAATCTCCTCAATCCAAAATCACAGAGTGAACAGAGAAACAGTGGCAGACAATACAGAAAATCCCAAAGCTGCTATGGGCCAAATCTTCAGACAATTTGTAAAAGTCTGGTGACTCCACTGGCACCACAGAAATCAATGCCAGAACCAGGAAGATTTCCAGATTTAAGAAACCGTCTGCCAGTCGGAGTGGGAGGCAAACACAGACCCATAAAGATCCCAAGATTCTAAAGTCCCATTTCACATACCCAAGAGAACAAAGTGGGGATGGTACCACTTCAGACAGCTGGTGATGATTTCAAGTCCTGAATATTCTTTTGCATATAGAACTCCATTTAAATAAAAAATTAGCACAGCAGGGAGAATTCTTCCATTTCTTTTTCTTTGCTGCACTAATTTTCACTCCCGGGGGTGGGTGGTATATAAAATTAATCATCATCATCATCATCATCATCATCATCATCATCATCATCATCATCATCATCATCATCATCATCATCATCATCATCATCATCATCATCATTATTATTATTATTATTATTATTATTATTATTATTATTATTTTCTATAAGAGAGAGCATCCCAAAACGTGATCCCTGACCTACGGTACCTGTTGTCTGAAGTGGCACACCCAATGATGGGATTCAGCAGGTTCACACCAGTTCAGCAGAACCGGTTGTTAAAATGGTGCTTGTAAGCAAACAGTTGTTAAATTATTTAAATCCCACCACTGGGCACACCCCATTCTACTTCCTCATTCTACTGCATGTGTGAATGAGGCATCAGATGCCTGGCTGATTCACACAGGTACAGTCCTGGACTCGCACATTATTTGGGACCAATAATCTCTGTCAAAGGCAGAGTCACGTTAGACTGTCTTCTATCATTTTCACTCTTCCATCATCAGAAATCTCCCAGGCTGTATTTGCTGCATTTGGAAATGCTTCTACAAAGTAAGAGGTATGGGCTACCATGATTCAAATGGTCCCATGGGGCACAAAGACAAAAGGCTGCTTCGCTCCAGAAAGTCAGCAGCAGTGTACCATTCTACCCCCTGGCCTAGATTTCATTAGCTAAAGCAACATGTGTCATAGGTATCATTCCCTAAAAGCAGTACCAATGGAGCAGGCCATCCAATCATACATGTACTCTTTGGGGAAATAAAGGTTTTGTTCAGAAGCAGGGTGGAATCTAAATAACAACTGCTGCTGGTGAAGATGCTGCAGCAAAATACACCAGTTTAATCTGTGTAGCTGTTGGGAGCCAAGAGGTGAGGAGGCCAAAATCCTATTAAATTCCTTAACTCCAGAAGGCCAATGGAAGGCCAATGTAGATTTCATTCCTGCCACATATGCACTGGCCAGGGCTATTCCCTCCTTGCCAGAAAAGACATCAACCTTGTATGTCTGCTCAAACAGAGAACAAACTAAGAGTTAAAGATGAATTCAATCCTTAGTCCCAGGGAAAGCCCTTTGAAAGGTTTCCAGTGATGATATATGTGACTTGTAGGTGGCTTTTACTTTTATTATATTTAAAGAAAGGAATTCAACAAATTTAGGATAGGCCTACCAACAGCAGGGTTTTATCTTCAGAAAATAGTCCCTATGGCATGCACTGAAATTGCGCTCCGTCTCTTCCCCTTACAGAGAGAAAGAAAAAGGCAGAAAAGATACAGAAAGTGACCTGAAAGCACTGAGTTTGTTGATCAGCCATTTAACACATTTTCACCGTTTGAGGAGAATTCAGGACCAGCCTGTGGTGGAGGAAGGAAGCAGGAGACTGAACTCCACTGGACTAGTGGTGAATCAGTCAGTGGCCTAAAAACAGCAATGTGAGCCCTGTCATTTGCAGCTGCTCCATGTTGTTCTTCGCACTATATAGTCTGAGGACAGAAATTTTTTTAAAACATGCAAGGAGGTCACTGTTTGTTGGGCACTCACACACTGAACAAGAGCCAACCTCCTCAGCACACTGGGAGGATGTTTTATTTAGGAACTGTACAGAGACAAAACATTTGGCCTGCCAGGGTTGTCTTGGGGATGGGATCAGCAGCATTCCCAGCCTTGGTGTACCACCATACTCCTGAGAAGGGGCAGCCAAGTAGTCCCCCCTTCAAGTGCTACCTAGGGCTTGTGCCATGGCTGCCTTACCTTAGATAGGCCTCTGACCAACAGTTTGGAGTTGTGACAGTTAAATGGAGCTTCAACATTCAGAGGCAGTATATGTTTATTTATTATGTACACTTGCATTCTGCCCTCTCCTTGCATAGCAGGGCTCAGGGTGGCTAACAATATAATACACTATAACAATATAATAAACAACAGAGAATAGCTGGCTGCTGTTGGAAACAGAGTGCAGAAACAGATGGCACGTTTGTCTGACCCAGCTAGGTTTTTCTTATACTTTTGAAAAGGATAAAATTGTTCATACATTGTCACAAGAAATATTAGTAATGATGTAATGTAATGATGTAATAACTGTAATGATGTAATGATGTAATAACTGTAATGATGTTGCAAAAGAAGGAATCTCTCTTTAGGTAAAGGTAGTCCCCTGTGCAGTCACTAGACCAATATTGATCCATGGGGTGATGTCACATCATGATATTTACTAGGCAGACTATGTTTACAAAGTGATTTGCCTTGCCTCCCCCAGTCATCTGCACTTTTTTACCCCCAGCAAGCTCATTTTATCAACCTCAGAAGGACGAAAGGCTGAGTCAACCTTGAATTAGCCACCTGAACCCAACTTCTGCTAGAATCAAACTCACGTTGAGAACAGAGCTTTGACTGCAGCACTGTACCTTATCTCTCTTTCGGTGGTTCTGAAGACTAGTTGTGCTTAACTCCTTGCGGTAAAGCTTAGAACACCATGCATTTATGCTACATCACTCTGTGGGCTTTAACCATCCCTGTACTTGATAGCCTCCTCCAGGGGATGCCGGATTGCACCATCATGCAGCAGAATTAAGGATCGGGGGTCTAATCTTGGTTCAAATTTCCTGCCATGGAGCGTGATGCAAATGCCTTACAACCAATCAGTGCGTGGTGGGCTCTCATGTTGCGGTTCTCGCGAGAGCACAATAACTAACCGGAGACTTGGGCGGGGGAGACGTGCTGACACTCTGACGTCATAACGTGAGCACGTTTTTTGGGGGGGGAAGGTCCCACCCCAACACGGCATGACAAACAATCAGGAGAGACCCGCCAAGCTGATCATGTGGTAGTGGTGATTGTTACATTTCTTGAATCCAAGATAGGCCTAGATGTTTTCACTGGAAACATGCTGTGGTGGGGAGGTTGAAACCTTGATGAAAAGGTACAGTTTATTTTCAAACTTGGTTTTACCTAGATTGAATTTCCCAGTGGGGATTCGACCTGAGAATAGGATCTGGGCTATGTCCTCAGCTGTTGAAGGCCAGATCATGTACACACCCAGGTATCCCAAAGATCTTATGTTGCATCTTTTTCATTAATTTTAACAGTTGTAAACTGTATTGGGAACCAATCTTGTAATTAATTTAGTAAAACCATTCTTGGACTGTATCTTTTCAGGCTGCATATGCTTAAATGTTTCCAAATTGGGGCAGGGGTGGGGATGGTCATGACATGTAGAAAAATAGCATGCTGTTTGACCATTTTGCTCACTGAATGTTTAAACGCCCCTTTTTAAAGGTTGCCTGCACCAAAGAAGGATAAAACAACTATGTAATGAAGAGAAATGATATCAAGAGTCTTTTCATTTTGATGGCTTTGGCATCTTTTGCTACAGCTCCAACTCAGTCCATGATCAGACAGATGCAAATTAAAGCCGCTTTAGCGTAATCTGTTACTTTCTGAATTCTGGAATTAAATGGATAGTTTCGTTATTTTTAAAATGAGCTCATCGTCTATGTGTGTGTGCGTACATACACACAAGAGAGCCCGCCTGCACTTTCTCTTCCAGGTGGCTGGACTCATTACAGGTCTGAGGGTTGCTCAGGGGTCACCACCCCGAAAAATGCAGAGGGAAACTGCAAAGGGCTACTTACACCAAAATAAAATAATGTTGCCATTAGATCCTATTTTATAGGTAGGAAATTGGGATAACAGAGGGATCTTCCCTGAGCTTGGAACACACTAGAGTATAAGTCTGGACATTTGATTTCCTCTTCCCTGATCCAACCAAGTGAGCGTGCTTCTACCATAAACTGCAAAGTGCTGCTCACAGAAAAACATGCATGAAAACAGAACCTGGATTGAGCTTCTACACAGAGCTAAAAGGAAATGTGGCCCAGAATAAAGAAGCTGAGTTTTGAAATAAAGATATTATATCATCTTTCAAATTTCCTAATCAAGACAAATTTCATACATTAAAATTCAGAGGAATTGTGCCTCAGTGGGAGCATTTACACTACTAGTTTTGAAGAGCCATTGATATAAGATACTGGTATTATTACAATTACCATAGATATTTGTGGATGCAATTTTAATTTCGAAGCAACATCCCATGGCAGATTTTTTAAAAAGAAAACTGCATAAGGAAATTTCAGAGGTAAAAAGGTACCCATTTTTGCCGTAATAAAATTCCAAATCCTTTTATACCTAGGGGTACTGAACTCCAGGTGGGGCCTGGAATTCTTCCAGAACTGCAACTGATATTCAGACTGTAGCAAAAATTCTTCCAGAGGAAATGGAGGATTCTATGGGATCATATCCTGCTGAGCTTGCCAAACTGTGCCCTCTCCAGGCACTGGCCCCAAATCTCCAGGAATCTCTCAAGCTGGAGTTGACAAACCTATTCACAGTGAATAGCATTTACTCAACCACAATTTCCTCTGTGATCATTATTTACTATGCAGTAAGGTACTTTGTTGCTAACTAGATATTCAATATTATCCATAATCACTTTTATCATATTTGTTGCCTAGAGAAGAAGAGAGATAATATATCCACCCATTAGCAAGGGCACGCCAGGGTCCGATCTCCTCTCTTACAATTTACCTCTTGCCTAAATTCACCTCCTCCAGTGCACTGGCATTCCAAATTTTCTGGGTAGCTCGGTTTACCCAAATTTCTTTAGTAGCTTTTCTTTGTTCAGTTTTTCTGCTAGTTTTAAGTTTCATTTATAAATAACATATTGCCTCCCTAAGAAATCTTTTATGTTATTAATCTCAAACAAAATTCCAAATTCTGAAAGTTCTTCAATAATATTATACAGCCTCTTCCTGTGCTGTGTGATGATATTTTTAAAAGACTTTCATTCATTTTCCTCTATAGATGTTTGAGATAACAATATTAACATTCTAAGAGAAAAATCAAAAGTTCTTAGAGGTGGGGCAAGCATTTCCCATTAAGCTGGATATCATCGAAAACAGATGTTAATAGGGAAATGGTTCAACTTCGCTTATATTTATTCAAGTGCTGCCTATAAAATTGGTTTCTCTTTCACTGACATAGATCTATTCCTCTTGGATATCCATTACCAAGTATGTAATAGGATCTTTAACTGCTCTTATTGTAAATCTATCCAAGATATGTTGTTGTTTGTAAAGGTATTCACTACAGCTGGTTAAGAATGAAACCTTACAATACAGGCAACTAACTGACATCTGACACACAGTCTGACTATAGGGTCCAGTAGTTTGAGAAATTCTGTTCTTTACTTAAGCCTGCGCAGTGGGAACAGGATTGCTTCTGATGCTCCCTCCACCAGTGGAATTTTAAAAAAAAGCCAATATATGGCATCAAAGATGATGATGGCTGCAGAGGTTTTTGCATCACAAGGGTCACAGGGTAAGCACATTGGTTATAATGCAGGGGCTCAGCATGTGGGGGAGCTTTCCCTATGCACTAGTGAAAGCAACAGGGAGCAGATCCCTCTCCATAACTAGACACCAGGCACTGTGGTCTTAAGCTGGCAAAGTACTCATGACAATCTTCCTTGCAGGGTAGTTGAGAAAATAGAGTTTCCAAAGGCTCATTTTACAAAAATTACTCACATGAAGTAAACTAATCCGAACTCAATTCAAACTGGGTCTGAAGTTCAATCTTGTACCAATCTGGAGCTCCAGAGTTCATCACACTTCCAGTGATGTCTCAGGGAACATTAGAAGTCCTAGAGTTTTTCCCAAGTCTTCTACCATAATGAGGTCAGAATGCCTCCCAACCCCATATCTATAATGAGACTCTCTGTACATTATCTTCTGCCGGGGTGAATTTCCAGATGTAGACTTGCATTTTTTTTATCATTGGCTAGTGAGGAGCTGAGTGGGGGCATGGAAAATACAATCATTCTCTGCAACATACCTTTGGCATCAGATGGATGAACAGAGGGTGAAACAGTGGCCATAGTTCAGTAGTAAGTAGCTTAGTTAAGGGGATCTCAGATTGGAAGGAACTTTATTGTTTCTGTGCAACCTCCATTTGGGGAGGTTGCCTGCTGCCTTTTTTTCTTTGTGGTCTTTGCTAGACCATGTCAATTTCACTGTTCAATTTCACGTGCTGCAGCAATAGATCACTTTTTTTAAAAAGGCCTTTCTGATTGCTCTGAAATGGTGGCCAGAAGAGTGGGAGGAACTGCTGGTGTGTAGGGGGGTCCGCAGGAGGAGTGAGAAAACCTAAGGTAGGAAAACTAAACACACACTGAGCTCCTTTGCTTTCTTGGTGATGGGAGAGAAAAGTTGCATTTTCAGAGCTTTTGGAAACTGCAGGGATTCTCTGATCTGAAGGCGGGGTGACTGTCAAAGATGTGGAAATGTGTGCATAACCAAGAATCAAACCTGAAGGGAATGTAAGCTCAGTGTGAAGACAACCAGAAGTGTATTAATGACCTGTGATAACCCCTCAGTCCCCAGAAACTCCCTCCTCAGACAGGCTCCCCTGAGGCCAATCCTTTAGCCTCACTTTATGGGCAAAACTTTTAACATAGGCAGTCAAGTCATCTGTGGTATTTTGATGGTATCCGGTTTCATATTGTTTCTCTAGGTTTTACATGTAGTTTGATGATTTTTCAGTTTTTTGGTTCCAAGCCCAACTGGGAAATGTGGGATATTTAAATATAATTGTAGATTAATTTATTACTAGAAGAGAAGGGGGCATGCCAGTGTCAAATTGTATTCTCTCCATTTTCGTATGTCCCAAATGGAAAACTACACCAGTGAGTTTAATTGTTTTAATTCTAACAATGCAAGAATTAAACAGCTGTTTAAAAGAGACCTGGATAATTTAGTTTGTTTTACTTATCTCTTCTATTCCTTTCTGCACACGCGCGCACACACACACACCCATCTCCCTCTGCTACATGCCTCACTCACAACTTTAGTACTCCAATGAGCCACTAATTTTGCAGGATGGCAAAGGAGGATGGCTTGGCAAAACACAAGCCCTGGTTCCCCTTCCCAAAGTGTTCTGCTGTTTGAATCCTGTTGCCACAGTACCTTGCCTCTGAAGTTAGGAACTGGGGATCCAAATGGAACCAGTCTGAGGCCAGATTTAGATCAGAGCCAACAGCACAAAATTTAATTATTATTATTATTATTATTTATTCAATTTCTATACCGCCCGATCCCCAAAGGGGATCTAGAAAGTGTCACAAATCACACAGAGATATAACATAAGCACTTCATAAGTATAACCTGTCCCACACCTTAAAATCGTTATGAACTAGATTGTGATTTATGGCCAACACAGCAATAACCACACACACATGTAAAACTGTGCAGCAGAGGCGTAGCAAGAGGGGAAAGCGCCTGGTGCATTGGTGCATCCTCTGCCCCTACCCCCCCGCCTCTGGAGATGCCCCGTGGCCCCACCTCTGGAACGCTTGCTCCCATCGCCTCTTTGGGACGCCCCCAGAATGCTCCTGCAGCCATGTCAAAGCCACAGGGGCCATCGCAGCGCCCAGTGTGTCGCACACACCCCTGTCCCTTTGGCGCTACACCTCTGCTGTGCAGTAGTTATTGTGCTGGATTTAGATTGAAGAGATGGCAAGATGCAGTGGCAATGGAGTTCAAATTTGTACCTCACCATTAAGCTTACTGAGTAACATTAAAGCAGTCACCCATTGTCAGTCTGATCTACTTCACAGGGTTGTGGTGAGCATAAAACCCACGTATGCTATCTTGACTCCCTTCAAGGAACAGCAAGATACAAATATTTTAAAATATTCATATGGACATTATCTAACTTCAAGGGAAGGTACATGGAAAAAAAATCCAGAGCATAATAGCAGAACATGGCATAATAGAGAGACCTCAGCCCAGAAACTTATGAAATCAAAAAGTGCTTTTCAGCATACGCAGAGTGTACTTCTTACTGCATTGCATCATAAATAGAGCCTGGACCTACACATCTAAGGAAGAGGGCAAGAGCTCAGGAGGCATCTACATGCATTTTATTCCTAGTACTTCCAATTTTGCAAATTAACCATTATAAACAGGCCACATTTGTAGCAAGCCTGACAAGTACAAAAACATTAGCTTCTATGCACACATTTCATTTTTGCAGTGAAATCTGTAGAGATGTACAGGTGAGGGGACTGGAATTCTTCAACTTCAGCCTTTCGCAATCCTCACCCTTAAAGTTTCTAGATCCTGTCTGCACAGAGGTCACTGTGTGCAAAAGCTGTGTCCTTTTGACCTCAGTTTTGGCAGTGCACAAATTCACATACAGGTTCTTTGCATGCTGGGGTGTGCATCCACAGGTCCTAGGCATAGCAAACTTCCTTCACACACATCATATAGGATGAAAGGACCAATAGGCATGATCAGTGGTGGGATTCAAATAATTTAACAACCGGTTCCGGTGGTGGGATTCAAATAATTTAACAACTGGTTGTTTACAAGCGCCATTTTAACAACCGGTTCTGCCAAAGTGGTGCAAACCTGCTGAATCCCACCACTGGGCATGATGTCACAATTGCAAACACTATACAGTCACTCCCATATGGACTGATCATGGGCAGATCTAAAAAAGGAAGATCTGAGCTCTTTTTCTAGTGGTAGAAGTTGACATGTTCAAACAAAATAAGGGTGGAACAGAAGAAACAAAATGGTTAAAAATCTAAAGGATGTTTACTTAGGGCTTTTACTATGATGGTACTCACCATTACTGACCCTGTTTTGGGGGGCTCTCCCAAGATCTGTGGGTGGAGTTGGCATAACCTTATATATACAGGGTTGCTATGCAGAGGCAGGCAATAGCAAACCACCTCTGAATATTTATTGCCTTGAAAACCCTTTGGGGTCACCCTAAGTCAATTGTGACTTTGACTAACTTTCTACCACCAAGAATCACTTGGTTAAATAGGGCTTCTGAAAGAGTCTCCAGGGGAACTGATCACCATAGTGTAGAGATCAGCTATGATTCTAGGAAGCCTCCAGGACCCACCTGGAGGTTGGCAGGGATACCCAGTATGCAAATGGCACTCCCAGTGCCACCATCTGTCTTGCAATGGCACAGTGCTTGAATGGAACTCAATTCTGTGTTCAGAATCAGATTACATGTACTGTATATCTGGGAACACATGATCAGAATGTCCTTGCATAGGATTTAATCCTATTCAAATATCATCTCATGGATGACCAGTGACCTTGGAAGAAGGGGATTGGGCGGTATAAAAATCAAATAAATAAATAAATAAATAAATAAAGAAAGAAAGAAAGAAAGAAAGAAAGAAAGAAAGAAAGAAAGAAAGAAAGAAAGAAAGAAAGAAAGAAAGAAAGAAAGAAAGAAAGAAAGAAAGAAAGAAAGAAAGAAAGTGGGATCCGTGTCCCAATAAATTAGTTTAGATATCTCCCTCCACCCTTTCCCAACATCCATAGAATCAAGAACTATCCAGATCAGATCTGTGCGTTTAGGATCCAGCTGTGTGTAGGCTCAAGTTCAACAAACTTGAGGAACACTTCAAGAAAGAAACAATGACATAGCAGGTGCAAACTTCTGGAGGCCCTAAAATTAACGTTACCATTTTCTTTTCAACTGGCCTATGCTTTTGTTCTGGGTGCTTGCTCTGCAGATTATAGCAGGTGATTATCTCCATGCCCAGAAGCTTCACCTGCTATTAATGTCAGTCAACCAAGCTGCTGTTCAATAGCTTAGTAGTGAAAAGGATAGTTCAAATGTTGGTAGTTCTACCTAGAAGCCAATCAGGTTGTGAGTGGCAAATATCAGTTAAAAGCAATATCTTTATACCCCCATATTGAACAAGGAGGGTTGTAATCAGAAAAGACCTTCCTGGGCTGATCCTGACTGGGAGCATGCTGGCCAGATCAGGGGCTATTTCTGCACTCTGAGTGCTGAGTTCATCAGTTCCATCTAAGATGAGTGAGCGAAGCTGTATGAAAAGTGAAGGGACTGGGAGGTTCAGCACCCGAGTAGGGTGTTTGCTGACAGGAGCGATGGGACGCCAGACTTGAACAAAAGCCTTCTCATTATCTCTTAATTACTGCTTTTCCAGCTCCTACAATTAACGTCTGTCTGAGTGGCTGCTGGTGGAGTTGGAGGCACATGCAAGTCAATCAGGCAGTTGAAAGGCCAGTTAAGAGGCCCCGACTACTGCCAGAGGCCTCTAAGCCCAGTGGGATGGGGGTGAAAGTGGAGGCCGGAGGGGCGGGCACAAAGCCTCCCCGGAGCAGAGAAAGAAACAAGGCAGCTGACTGACAGGGACAAATCAAACCCCCACTTAGGACCTCCTGCCAGCCAGCCAGGTTTTTTTTCCAACTGCAGTTTTCAAAGGGTTGCAAATGTGAATTTTCTAAAGAACAAAGTAGTTAAATTTGTTATGCTAATTAGAAAGTGCTTCTTGAAATGATAAACGAGGACACCCAATCCCCTGCCTAGGGCCTTCAAGGCTTGCACTGAGAAATGCATTGGAACTGACTGGTGCTTTTACATTTAAACAAAAGTTTATTTTTCTAGATTTTTAAAAATCTGTATAGTTAAAAAAATAGCCTTGACTGGGATAGCCCAGAAGCTGGGCAGAGTTGACCCTGTGAAATATTTGGATGTGAGACCTCCAAGGAATGCCAGGGCTGTGACAGGGAGGCTGGCATTGGCTGAACATCGCTTACCTTGAAAACCCTGCCAGATGTGATTGGATGGCAAAAACAGGTAAAAATATCAGGTACCTCAGCTCCTCATCCTGAGTGATGGGCAGCTTCCTTAACAGTGCAGTCCTTACATATTTCCAAGTCAATTGAAGTATATGGGCTTAGAAGAGTACAAACAAGGAATCTTCAAGGGCTGGTGGGACACATTTCCCCATGTATCCTCTTCCCCACACTCTTTCCTCCTTCTCTCCTGGCAGCCCTCACAGATCTCATCCATACTGAAGTCCTCCTTTCCCCCCAAACTCTGCCCTCCTGAAGCTTCACCCACATAACTCGAGGAATTTCCAAAGTTGGAGTTGACAAGCCCATCAGCAGCCTCACACATCATGTAATAACAACTTATTTGCCAGTGTGATGTTTCCGTATCATGTAACACACATCCTTTATTTTCAGAACACCCATTAATTTTGAAATTCTGATCCGACAACCCATCAATCAGTCACTACCAGAGACTAACAAAAAAGGAAACATTAAAATGTTCTGTGTTTAATACTCTAGTCAGTGTTTCACTCCCTGTTATATGATAAAAAAAACTCGACACATACTTTACAGCAAAAAAAAAAATTGAGGTCACCTTTGTACAGCAATACTCTTGATTCCTTCTTTTAGCACACTACAGAGCGTCTGCTTTCTGCGTGGTCAATAGATGCAGATTCCATCCCAATAGGACTCTGACTGCATTGCATGAGACTTGGGCTGCATACCAAACAGTTAAAAGCCAGAACCCTCCAGGAAGAATCTGTACAAGGTGGAAAGAAAAGCTATATTTCCAAGGCATGGGGAAGCTGACTAAGCAAGAGGGCAGTTTTCTCAAAAGAATTATCCTTCCATTTACACATTAAAATATTGGTTAGATTTTCTAAGGGCTCTGCTATTTATTCTGCCACATCTCCATATATTCACAAACAGAATAAAATGGAATACAGTCTTGCTTTAGTATATGTTATACGTGTGTCTTTTTAGAATACCTAACAGTCTGACCTTCCAGGTTTATTCCAGGAACACAAATCAAAAATGAAAAAAAAAGATTCTATTCCACAGAAGAAAGCATAAAATGCAGAGCAAACTGAAAGGGCAAGAGGAAAAGATGAAGAAGAAAGCGCCAATGAGACATTTAATTTCTTTAAATTTCAAACTATGAAAAAACAGGCAACAAAGGATGGTCTGAATCAGAAAGCAAGAGCAAAGGACATGGGATGTGCCAGTCACATGAGTGACTTTACCCTGAGATTTTGCACTGGATGAGAAACAAAATGGTAGCTGCTTTCCAAAGGAGGCTGGAGACTACTACAGCCAGATTTAGACAACCAATTGTGCTCTGGGGTGGGGGGGTGGAGAGATATTTTATCTGAAAGGTTCAACATTCATAGGACTCTTGTATATGTAAAAACGTTGGGTTTTTGTAACTGACCTAAAATGTAAGTGACATAGGGTGGCCAATTCTAGATTGGGAAATTCCCAGAGAGTTGTGGGCGGAGCTTGGAGAGGGTAGAGTTTAGGGATAGGAAGAAGATCAGCAGGGATGTGATTCCAGAGAATACAAACCTCTTTCAGTAAATACGTGAAAGTGATGTCACATGACATCATGACTGACATGATGCTCTGGAATCCTAGCGTCACATCACCCCGGGTATTTGCTGAAAAGCGTGTTATTTTTCCAGCTATTTCCCCCCAACTGTCCCACCCTATTTTCCCTCCACTGCCCCACTTCAGGAAAACTGATCTCTGCATTGTGCATTACATTGCAGGAGAAAACTTAATTCTGCTTGGTTCCTACAAATTATGGCAAAAAAATTGTATGTTGGGAGAAAACAGCTGATCTAAATCCACTCAACTAAAAGATACTTTCCAAAGAAATTGAATACTTTTTTTGTTCTACAGCCATATATGCACACACAAAATGCTTTCAGTAACACCAGAGGATTAAGACCTTCACGCCAGTCACAAGGGAGGATTAAGCCATAATGAACATGTCTGGCTAGTGTTTGCACAGAATTATTTGCTGCCTGACATCAGGTCTGGGCTGAAGAATGAACCAGGTCTGGAGATAAAACTGCACATACTCCCTTGCAGACAGACAGCTACATATGACCTCACTCTGAACCTCTGCCAGTGATTAAAACAAGAATAGTCAACAATAAGCAGCATTTCGGACAGCAAAATCAAAAGTCACCACCAGGAGGTAGCAAGGAGATTGACAAAGTGGGTGGACTATGGCCTACAGATGCTTGTGTCCAAGGCAGCTTCCACACAGATTTTTCCCACATGGAAATTCTTATATTGAAAGGGAACATCATTTCATGTCTATTCTGACCATGACCTCCCCTGTAAATCAGATAAAAAATAAACCAACCTGGATACAGTTTAAACAAGATTCTTTGTAGCAGCTGTAGGGGAAAGTTGAAATCGATGCTCTCTCCATTACTACTACAGGGAAGGGGGGCAGAGCTAAGTGTGACTTTCAATATGGGAACGAGGAGTAGATCACTGCTATGTACCCTCCCTTCCCTGTTAGCCCTTTAAAGGATTTTCCCCGTTTTCCTGTCAAACTTTGCACTGCAACTCACCTAGGAAAGGGAGGGGAAAGGGACAGTTTGTGCAGGGTGTGGGGCAAAGCAGCAAAATCACCGTCTCATCTGTATCAGGCAGTGTTATTTATTTATTTATTTATTCTCTCAGCATGCATATTATGTATCACAGGAAAACACTTCAGAACCAACCTGAGATAGGAATATTATTATTGTTTATTAAGCTGATGTTGGATTGTTAGGGTTTATTGTAAACAATGTTACCATTATGCTTGGTCCTATTATATTGATGTTGTTACTTATCAGGTTGTACACTGCCCTGAGCCCTCCGGGGCAGGGCGGAATATAAATTAAATTTCAAATCAAAATCAAAAAATCAAAAATCTACCTTGGAAGCCAGTAAAATACTCCCATACAAAATGTATGTAGGGCCTCCAACCCAAACACAGTGCACCACCACACAAGTTACTCTAGTGTTTGTCAAAGTTTTAAAGAGTTCTTGATCAAGAATCAAAAATTGAATAGAAAATGTAGAAATCCTATGGAAATCTGTTTAACTATGTTATGAAACAGTCCAAAGTATTGCAAGTAGTAGGAAAAACTTCGCATTCATTCAGAAATATCAGTATATATTTAAAAACATTCAGTATCTTTCTAGATTGATTTACTTCAAATTGAGACATCCTGTCTTCTGACAGTCATTCCGTAACCCCACTCCAGACTGAACAGTCTCAAAATAACTACATGAATTTCCCATATGTGTGGAAATGGCATATCCACATCATCTCCCATTACCATAAAGAATATCTGACAGTAGTGTGCAAGTCACGTTGCCCTAAATGTTACAACTACCTTTGTAGGGGGCATTTCCTGCAGTTCTATACAGAGGCATTAAAACCAGTACTCAGAATGTATGATTCTTCCCCTTGCACTTTCCACTCTGAAATTCATTGTTGCACTTTCCCTATCCATTTTCAGGGACAGTTACTGTTATCTGTTTGTTTATCATTGCAACTCAGAAAACAAACATGGCTTCCATGCCAGATTTCTAGTAAGAGTCTAAAGACTCTGTAGTGTAGACCAATCACTGGGAAGTTTCTAAAAAACCCCAAAGGCCTTACCTCTGGCCCACACATCCTAAGGTGATTGGGAGTATACTGAATTTGAACCATGTTATCAGTTGATATCACATCAGGAACAGACAACACCAAGCCAAAAATTACTGTCTTGGAAGGGGGTTGCTTGTTTGCTTTTCAACCTGCCCATTCAGGTATAAATGTCCAGGAAGTATTATTTTATTGATGTATCAATTAAGGCTGTTTAAAGGCAAAGGCATATAGTGACAAGTCACAAAATAAGGGAGTTTGTGATATTCCCAGACACCAAACCTGAGAAGACCTGGTTTGTTGATTTTTATGATAGGAAAAACAGAACTGTCTAGGTGAACTCAACATCTGCTCTAGCAACCACAGCAAAAATTATTCTCAGAAAGCAAAGATAATTCCAGGGTATAAAAACTTGCATCGGGATCTTATTACTTTCTTGATCAAAATCAGCTCTACTCCACAAATATGAACAGTCCATAAATCTGATTAATAGATAAAGTTTTAACAGCACCATGAAGAATGTCTTATTGATTGAACCAAGCAATACAGCTGATTTTTGTTCCTAGTAAATCTATGATAGATAATCATATATGACAGAGAAGAATTCTGAGCAAGCCACTTTGTGCAAAATGCTGCAAAGAAGTACTCATTTGCCAGCACAGCTTTGCCAATACATTTGCCAGCACAGCTATGATTCTGGAGCCTTGTGGCAAGGTACCTTATCCCCTGTGATGGATACCAGGACTTAGCAGCTTTGTAACAGAACTAAGCTGCAGCACACAAGGAGTAAGCCACAGCAGCTTGTGATTGGCCGGCAGCTAAAGAGCCAGTTTTTAATCAGTGCTGTGAGAACTGAGAGCAGTTCTGCAGCAGAGTGAGCTAAGGAATGGCTGTACAAGGGAACTGCTCCATTCTCTTGCTGTAAAGCTTACTCTTTGTGAAGGGACAAGTTCAGGCAGATGAGAGTGGCCTGTTCTGAGTTCCCAGTAATATAGCAGTGGAACAGTAAAGCATGCTAGTTGTTGTTTTTATCTCTGGGGAAAATCCACTAAAGAAGAATAAGCAGGAAAGACTTATTAAGGACAGTGACATTTCACAGAGAAGGAACACAGAAAGGAGAAAACCCTACTCATAAACCTTAGTGTGTTTGGGCATATCTGGATTCAGATTGGCCGAGACAGTGTGGAGAAATCCTGCTAAAAACATCTGATACTCGAGAGTAAAGATTGTAGGAACATATTGTTTAAGATTTGCCAATGAGATTGTATTCAGAATGTCATCATGAGTGGAATGCAAGACCGGCATCCAGCAAGAGCAGGGCCTCATCTGCATCTACCCCAACACCGCAGAATTCCCTTCCTGTCTTTCTTCTTTGCTTGCTTTTTTGGGAGACAGGTGAATTTTTTTAAAATTCTGTCAGATATTTGGGATTAAAAATTAGTTTTAGATTTTTGTGATGTTTCAGACATACTATGAGTTTTATTTGTACTTTTATTTGTAAAATGTTGTGGCTTTTTGCTAAAAAAGAGGAAGGCATTTGTTTTTGCCATCAAGTCTCAGCAAAAGTTTGGTGACCCTGTAGGGTTTTAAAGGCAAGAGATGTTCGGAGGTAGTTTGCCATTGCTTGCTTTTGTGTAGAGACCTGGATATTCATCAGTGGTCGCCCATCTAAATACTGACCAGGGTAAATCTTGATCAGCCTCCAAGATCTGACAAGATCAGGCCTGCCTGGGCTATCCAGGTCAGTGCAAAAAATAATGAATCAAGGACACTCACCAGTGCCCTCTATAGGAGAGAAGTGGTCCACTGTACAGACAGTAGAATCTACATTGTAAATATCTCAGAGAGATTCTCCTTGAGTTCAAGCATGGAGCATTAAACATGTGCACCTGTCAGCAAGTTGCATGATGCTATTTTCCGAGGTGGCTTCAGATCTGTTGAAGTATATTATTATTGGGCTTAAATAGCTTGGCTGGCTGCCTGCTACCAGAGCAGCAAGTGCTTGAGAGCCATTTGTCACACAGCTGGCTCAGTCCTTATTTCACTTTTCACAAGCCAAGAGAAAGCCTTTCCAAGACACAATTACAGAATGACCAGTGATTGGGGGAGAGGAGATGATGGGCAAAACATCTGTCTGGTGGTCCTCTCCAGTAATCATTGCACTTACCTTCCACCTCCAACTATCACACACTATTGTCCCCTGTCTCATAGACCATGCATTTCAGGTCCCAGATGGAGAACATTATTTTTGACAGTTTCTAAGCCTGCTTGGGGAAACAGGAGATAATTAATTCAGATATTTTTTCAACTCTATAAAAAACAACATCTAACTCTTCCTGTGGGGCTCATTCTGCCTTCATGCCAACAAATTGCTAGAATAGAAAGCCAATGGGGGTTTCATTAATTACCAAACTGCAACCCATCATATCCAATCACAACCTGAGGGGGAAAATCTCCTGATCAAAAACACCACCTTCTGTTTCATGTCCTCAAGGCATTTGGGTTACTTGCAGCATTTTGAACAATAGGGCATCCTTACCCCCTTCACCATGATAATTATCTTCAGAAGCTTTTTTCTTCAAGCCAGGCTTCAGAACAAGATTAATCCCGTAATACAAACTAGGTAGCAGCCATTTTTACCTCAAGTTCACCAAATCATCCAAGCAGACCACGGTCTTATTCGTGTTCCTCTTGCAGATGTTCTTCAGCAGGGATCTGTTCTACTCAGGGACAAGCTATACAAGGCTACTAATCTACCCCACAGTGGTTCAAAGTTATGGGGATGAGGTGGGCATACTTTTATTTTTTAAATGAGGTGCAGGAGAAAGGAAGAATTTGCTCCACGAGTGGATTTAAGCAGAGATTCTCAAATGGTTCTTTTGTGATGGCTGCTCATGTGCATGAAAAATTATTAACTGATGTATATTAGCCATTTGTGGTACATAGATGCCCTGAAAGGGGAGGAAAAAATCTCTTCCCATTTATAAAAAGAAAGTTCCCAGTCTAGTCATCTGGAAATCTTTTTTATTCACAGTAGGTAACCAGGGGAGCAGCTATTTGCACAATAAAACAAATTTGTATCTGATAGGAAACCATTTTTTTCTGTTTGCCTAACTCAGGACCATCCATTTGGCCTCCCTCCACTGCATTAAATTCTCCAAAGATAAAGATTTAAAACATTTGGTTATGGATACTAGATAAATCATATGTGACAAATCAGCACACATTTCTTGGCATTTAACAGTGCATAAGTTTCAAGTCAACTAAGCACTAGAAACGGTTTATTCAGCCTGTATACTACTTGGCAGAACTACATTATTCAGGCTGCTATCCCTAAAGCAAATAAGCAGTTACTTGGATGATTTCCTCATGCTGGGGGTCGGGACCCCTTTGGGGGTCGAACGACCCTTTCACAGGGGTCGCCTAAGACTCTCTAAATCAGTGTTCTCCATCTGTAAAATGGATAAATGTTAGGGTTGGGGGTCACCACAACATGAGGAACTGTATTAAAGGGTCACAGCATTAGGAAGGTTGAGAACCAAAGAATCAGACTATGATCTGGAAAATCCAGGTCTGAATCCCCACTCGTGCCATGGAAGCTTGCTGGGTGACTTTGGGCCCGAAAGCCACTTTGGGTCACCATTGGGTTGAAAGCAGGATACAAATAAAGAGGACATCTTGCTGAAATCATAGCTGTAAAAATCAGTTCAACTACTTTTAGTACTTTCAGTACTCCAGATTGATTGGTTTGAACTGTTTACAATTGTTCTCTACGAACAGCAGATACCAAGTTAGTACTATTCATTGCTGCTAGAAATGGAAAATGGGGGTATGTTATTGAATGGCAGTATTTCTGAGCCTCAAACACCTGTGGTGTGGTGTGTCCAGGCAGCATATAGGGTTTGGCAACCTTCTGGCGGCAGCTGGAGATCTCCTGGGATCTCCAGATGACAGAGACCAGTTCCCTGGAGAAAATGGCTGATTTGGAGGGTGGATTCTGTGGCATTGTACCCTGCCGAGGTCCCTCTCTTTTCCACACCCTGCCATCCCCAGGCTCCGTCCCCAAATTTCCAGGTATTTCCCAAGCAGGAGCTGGCAATCCTACTAGCACATCAACAAGTGAAAGACTAAACATAGCAATCAGCAAGTGAAGAAATGAATTTGTCTGCCCTATTAGGTAGAATGGACTTTGCATGCATTCCCCTAAAGGAGAGTGCAGGGATTTCTTGTCAAATCCAGGATCTCACACCAGAAGTATCTCTCGCTAAGGAACCGCTCACCAAAGGTTTCATGAATGAGGTGTCTTGTGGCATCATAAAGATTAACTGGTTTATTGATGTACTAGCTTTTGTGGGCTAGCACCAGCCATGAATCTGACTGTGGCTCAAGGCTACAAACGTATGCCCTACAATAAATTCTTTAGCCTTTCAGGTGCCACACGACTCCTTTTTGTTTTCACTGCAGCAAATGAACAGAGCTGCCTCACTAGAATTGGTAAAGGCTTCAAGGCTGCTAGATTTGCAAAAGCATAATGGGTCCATTGATCCTAATAGCTGATCTCAGAGCAGAGTGCATTTGAACGTGTCTCCTTGACCCTTTTGATTTTTATTTAGGCTGCTAAATTAGATCAGCTTCCCACCACTGGACTACTGCCACTCTCTTGACCACTCATAGATGTGCAATCTAAAAAGCATCTAGGAGTGAACAATGATCTCAGCCAGATATCCTCTTACACCATCTCTCATTCTTAAGAATCGCAGCGTGTGTATAAGAACCAGACATACATGCGGGGTTCATTTCTGCACCACTGATATGTATAGCGTGGAAAACAGATATACAGATCATATAGCTTGATAAGATAAAGCCTGTGATCAATTACAAAATGATAATATGAGCCAAGTTTAAAGGAAGAGGATGCTCCTCAGTTAAAACTGGGCTAAGACCATATTACTTTTAATACTTCGGCGTAGGATCATTGATCAATGCAATAGAAGGCAATCTATTAATGCATCTCCATTCAAAGGATGACAGTAGCATCACCACCAAAGGAGCATTCTTTGGATCCCTACAGCGATATAATTTAATTGACCCTTCCATCGCCTTGATTCTATTCTTTGACAGACACTGGATTAAGAGCCAACCACCAATAGCCCTTCCAACAAATATGCAAAGCAAACACAGATTGTGTACACCCGGCAAAAGTGCACTGCCTGATGATTGCACAAAACAGATTCTAATCTTAGACGAGGTCCATTCCAGTAGATTAATGGTCAGGCCAGTTTCCTTCTCTCGGCTTTAGTTTTTCCCACTTGTGACTGAGATGCCTCTCCATCACAGAGATATGGCATCACATGGTCTTCCCCACCCAGACTGATCTCCATCTCTGAATAAGCTCAGCCTCCACCCCCCTTCCCCCCCCCCTCGCCTGTTAAGGACACCCTCTCAGGAAGCAGTTTGCTGCAAGGCAGATCCTAACATTGACTGCCAAGACCCCCTGCTTGCTTCACAGAGTGAAATCCCCAACAGTGATGGGCTGTTAAAAGTATACCTATTGAGGGAGACAGCAGTCTCACTGGGTGCCACTATGCCAGGGAAGGACAGGGCCTCGTTTCTCAGCTGTACCTCTGTCATACACAAGCACACGTAGACACACACACACCCTCAGGCCAGGAAAGCTGCTAAGCTTCCTGCAAACCTAGCATGACCAACAGCAGCGGCAGCACACACACTCTCTGGCACATTCAGCCCAGGCAGTGCCAGCTAAGCTCAACAGCATTCATGGCATGCTACAGCAAAACATCCACAGCAGTAGGGAAGGGGGCACAATGCAAGCTCAAGCGCGCTGCATCGAGGACTGCCCTTTCTCTCTGTCGTGCACGAAGGAGGAGGCAGCTAGGAATTCTCTCCCATTCCCCTGGCCATCCTTTGCCTCCTCCACGAAGCTACGCGCTGCACCTGTCAATGGCTGGCAGGCTGCCTTCCCCAACACGATACCGACGCGTTCAGGAGACAGAGGCACTCACTGTGCAATGGCTTCGTGTGGCTCGTCTCCGGGTGGGCAGATTCCAAGCCATGGCGCTGACCTCTCTGGCCACTGCTGCTCCCTCCACCAAGGAGCCTTTTCTTCTGCCGCCTCCTGGAGAAAGGAACACACCTCCTCCCTTTGCTCTCTCACAGTTATCAGCCCTTCTCTCTCCTCTCCTGCTAGTCACTCATCACAATTTCCCTCCATTCATCAGAGCTCAGCAGGGCAAGAAGATGCTGTTGCTGAATCCGGCATCCTTCCCCAAGAGCCAGAGCTGGGCATGCTCCATGCACTCTCAGGGGGATTTAAATGTCACGTGATGCCCAATCTGTCATTTAGCGCAAGGAGTAAATAGAACTGGAGAGGAATTAACTCTGTCTCCACCAGGATAAAATGATGCTTCGTCAGTGCCCCCCTGTATACTAAAAGATGTTTAGCAAGTACATATGCCTATGCATTAGAATTAGGATGATGTCTCCAAAAGAAAGGAGGGAAGATGCTACCTTCTGTCACTCCAATCTGTGTTGGGGTCCCCCAAAATTCAGATCCTCAGGTTACATTTGTATGAATGTGTTTGTGTGTCTTTTAGAGCATTTCTCTCCATGGTCTTGAATCATAGAAAATCATTGTAGCAAGCCAGCATCATTCTCTGTATATACATCTGCAACACACAAGGTCAGCAGGCACATTTACCCATGAATGGAGAATGCACATTCTCCATTCTCTCACTCACCCTATCTGAAAGCATCTCTTCTGTGCATCAGTTTTCTCGACAGCCCACCATAGAAGGGGCAGCAGGCATCTTATGGTCTCTTTCCCCTCCTTCTGCAACCTGGCCAATGTCTCTGGCTCTACCCCCATCCTTGCAGTGGTGGTAAAGACACAGAAGCAGCATTGGCTGCCCTGGGATTCCCCCAAGGTGCAGGCGACCTGCCTCCTATTTTCCAGAGCTCTGCTTAGGCAAAAAACAGACACAGCTGTTTGCCAATCCACTCAGTGTGGCCAGGAGACAAGGGGGAGGGGACAGTCACCCAGGTTGGAAAATCTTGTCTTACGTTACAGTCAATGTTATGACTATCGGTGGAGATGGGTGCCTGTCCAAAAATTGAATGCAGTCACCTTTCCCCATGTGTATGCACACATAGTGTATGATAGAGAATGGAAAGAACTGTAGGTAAAATCCATGAGTTGAAATCAGGCTATTCAGTCTAAAGAAACTAACCTTGATCCCAGAAAAAGATAGAGGAAGAACACCCAGTACTGAAACCTGCTACTGGACCAAGACATGAGCTTTGATGAACAAAGGGCTATGAAGTGGTTCTCAACCTTCCTAATGCCGCAACCCTTTAATACAGATCCTCATGTTGTGATGACCCCCAACCCTAACATTTATCCATTTTACAGATGGAGAACACTGATGCAGATAGTCTTAGGCGACCCCTGTGAAAGGGTTGTTCGACCCCCAAGGGGTCCCAACCCACTGGTTGAGAACCACTGGGCTATTGGGACAAAAATTGCTGCCCTGACATTTGAAGAGGAGCAGAATCAAGACTTACATTGAGGGGAGCTTCATGCATCTGCCTCTGAACACACTGGCTGTGACACAGCTCACCTCTGGAATGTTACACTATCAGTATAACATCGATTTGGAGCCGTCCTCTCCTGTCCTCACACCTTTGTGAGTCATGAGAGGAAAAAGCTAATTTCTGAAAGGACATTGTATAATTTTACTGGGTCCACTGTCTGGGCCATACACCCTCAGCCTCTTGGTGCTGGCAGAGTATACCCACCTAGCCCAGTTAAATCTGGTGCCATAGTGACAAGAGCAATTCTGCACACCAGCAGGCTGCATTATCCTCTTGAGTTAATGCATAATTCCAATAAGTACTACAGGGCTGGAGCAAACTACACAGAATCATTAAAATATGCTTTGTCTGCATAGCTCAAGATCTGAGATGGGATAAGTTTGGCTGCTGGGTGTAATCCCTGGATTCATTCGCTTGTCAAATGTCACCCAGAGAGGACAATGCATACACACGCACGCATACAAATCTGTGAGGTAACCACACTGCTGACGTTTGGGGTTACTGATGTGTAGAAAAGCAGGTCTCGATTTTTTGCCTTTTCTCTATCGCGCCCCCCCCCCCCCATTCTTTATCCTTTAAAAACAGTTGACCTGGAATCACATCATCAGAGATTATCACTGTAGCCACACAGCTTTGGTTGTGCTCACACATTTGCACAACACCCACTGTCTCGGATTGCACATGTTGCATGAATAGCGAGGGTGAGAGTCTCAAAGGTTATTTTTATGCTCATGAAAATGCTGCTATGAGGCAAGGATTCAGAACTGAGGCCAAATCAAAATTCAGATTTGTTGTTTAAAAACACAGGTCTTGTGGAAGGAAAATGTATACTGCAAGCCATCCTGTTAGGTGCCTGGCACCCAAAGGTGCATAATTTATTCACTTTTTTTATTATTTGTTGTGCAATCAAGCTGGTAGTAACATTAACAGCACAGCTGCTATTGGCCCAGCTTGGCCAAGCCAAGCCCAGCAGATCAGGGATCTAATCCTGAGAATCACCTCTACCCTGCAGTGCTCTTAGGTGCACACAAGGTACCATGCCTTGATATAGGAAATATAGTGTCAAGTTTCCAAGAAAGCTCGGACACATTAGAAAAGCAGGCAAGGTTCCAGGAACTCCCTGACCTGACTAGGCCAGCAGCAGCTACACAACCCTGGTGAACTAAGTAAGAGGAGAATGGAGCAGAGGGAGTCTCTGCCTGGTGGCTCCAGCCTGGCCCGTTTCAAGCCTGACTGGACTGACATCAGCAGCCCCAGGACCAGCTCTGGTCAGTGCAGTAGGAAAGGGAAGACAGTTTGCATGTAATTTCCTTTCTTGCCTTGCTCCCCCTCTCTGACAAACAATAGGCAGGCAGGCACTAGTATCACAAATAAATCAGGTGTTAATACTGCAGATTGTTCTTATTTTGTAGACTGTTGTTACTGATTTAGTTTGGATTAATTAAATAACTATATTCACAACAATTAAATTTATTTATAACCCACAAAACTTACCAATGGGTACCTCGGGAGGCTTACTTTGTTCTTTACCCCTCTGTTTTATCCTCACAGTAACACTGTGCGTTAGGTTAGACTGAGAGCACAAGGCTGGCTGAGGTCCCCCAACAACCTTCCTTAGCAAAATGAGGATTTTGAGCTCCCAGATACTAGTCTTAAACTCTGAGAACTACACCACGCTGGCTCATACTATTTGAATGCACATCCCTGGTGTCAGGTAGAAAGCAAGTTGAATCCTCATTGTAGGGTGACTTTTAAAGACACTGAGGGAAAGATCTCATTCCACATTTCCAGAGGCACAGCAGATACAGAGAAAAGGTCTGGGAGCTATATCCATTGCAGATGAAGCAAACTGAACTCTTGTTTGCTATTTTTGCCTCCAGGGGCTAAAGAAGCTGACACAAACCTGACCTGACATTGCTGTGGATGCATACTAGGTGTCCATGTGGTTGCATCACTGGTGCTGCCATATAAAAGAAGCAGGAAGGATCTGGCATGTAAAGTTCAAAGCTGGGAAAATGTTCAAACTGTTTGGGGGTCGAGGGTTTCTGTGCCATGTGAAGGTTCTTTGCCGTGGGAGCTTGATTTCAGACTGCTCAGTTCACGACATCCAAGAGGCATTGCAAACAGAGCAGAAGTTGCATCTTTAAGAATACTTCTGATCTGGATTCATCTGCAGTTAGCATCAAAGCTGCTCTGCCAGAATGAGCGGAACTGGAGCTACCACAGGGATTGGCTGGAAGAGTCACAGGAAGAAAAATATCCACTTTTGATCTACTAATCCCCAGAAAACTGTATGGACAGGTGGGAATGGTTTGGGTTTTTCACCAACTCTCCTGCTCAATCTATGCCTCTGTTATCAAGCTTTTTCAACATAACACAGAGGCTGCATTAACCTCTCTCAGGCCCCTTCTGCACAGCAAATGTACAGTGGGTTGCAGTCATGATAAAGGAACCCATTTTCCTGTTTTCCCGCTCACATGCGTTCCATGCAGACAGCAATTGGAGGCCACAGAAACAATCCGGGTTGCTGTCGTTCCTTTGCATGGAGGTTCTTCTCTCTCTTTTAATTATGCTGCAACATATGCGTAGCTACGTGGTTAGGCTGAAAGGAACCCCCACAGCCATACTGATGTCCCATAATATGACTGACTGCACATGTGTAGCTGCGCAGCTGCAAATCGCAACTTTTTTTAAAGGGAAAGGGGCAATAGCAGGCAGCTTTTCCCTCACTGTGAAAGACGGGACAGAAGGGAGGGAAATAAAGGCCCCCTGCCTGGCCATTTGCTTGGGAAGGCTCCAACCCGGGATTTTTCAAAAGGATTGCTTGTTTTGTGATTGGGGGAAGTAAAATGGGGCAGGCTCATTTTGGGGAACCTGTGCAAAGCCCCTCCCTTCCTCAATTGGGTTACATAATGCCCTACACCCATGTTTATTGGCCAGTGCAGAATCGGCCTCAATCAAGTGGGGTATTAACACAACTAAGGTAACTTGAGGCAGGGGTTCCCAATCTTTTTGAGCCTTTGGGCACATTTGGAATTCTGACAAGGCATGGTGCCCCAAAAAATAGAATAGCTGTTACAAGAGGCAGGGGAAGCCACAAAATAATTGACACAGCTTAACTTCAGTAGCACAGTGTGGATCCCTGAGCTGTGGTGGCACTTGCTGTAAATGCAGCATTTAAAAAAAATCTGCATGGCAAATAAAATTTCCAATAATCAATCAAAACTCTGGCTGGACAAAGACCCTACCTGGCCCAACCCATTCCCTAAAAACACTTGACAGGCACCAGAAAAGGTGCTGGCAGGTGCCATAGCACCCACGTGCACCATATTGTGGAACCCTAACCCCACAGCTGAGAGTCCAAAGAGATATCACATGAGAGCTAGCATAACATCTCCTAATTTCTTTTTACATCAGATCAGTTTGTACTATAGCTGATTTTATTGGGGAAGAAGCAACAGGGGAATGGTTGCTTAATCCCTTATCCATACCTCTTCCCTGATCTCAGTTGTTAATAAAATGTGCCTGAAGTAGTAGCTGGGCTATTAGTAGCTTCAAGAAGAAAGCGCATTAGATACAGGAAATGCTATGCACCCTCTCCTACAGCACCGCTTCCTTCATCAGTCCTGCATATCTGCTTTCAAAAGTTTGAAGGGAAAAAATGGTGAGGAAAGCTTATTAAGGATCTTCTACATCCCATCTGTTATTAACCAAACAGCAGAGAATCGCAGGATAGAGGTTTTTTTGTACCAGATTGATAGCAAAGACTGTCAAATATCACTTTTTACCAGTTAGGACCTCACTTTAAAGTTTTTGATTGTTTGGCGCCTTGGGAAATCTAAACTGGATGGGAAAGTATCACAAAATAGTTAAAATAAATAATTTAAAGAGCAGCACAGTCCCTAAAATCACAATGGATGATTTGTTCTTTTTAATATTTTAATATTCATCTTTGTTAAAAACAGAGAGGAAACAAGATGATATTTTCTGGTCACCTGTATCATCTTGTTGTTTGGTAAGGAGAACTTTACCAAAATCAAAGTACTGATGAGTGCTAAAATGTTTGTCTGTAACCATTCACCATGTGCCTGCTGATCAGGTCCCGGCACTGCAGACTCAAGATGGTCCAGGAGAACGTCATGTCATCCTCAGTTCATAGGGTTACCAATATTTGGGTGGGGCTTGGACATCTCCTGGAATTAAAACTGATGTCCAGAAGACAGAGGTCAGTTCCCCTGGAGAATATGGCTGATCTGGAGGGTAGACTCTATGGCATTTTGCCTCCATCCCCCCCACAAGCCGATCCTCTCCAGGCTCCACCTTCTAATCTTCAATTTTCTCAACTCAGAGCTGTCAACTGCATCTTAATAACATTTTTTTTCTTATCGCCAGAGGTTCTTTTCAAAGGGCTAAAAATGGATATTCCCTGATTTTTTCCCCAATGCTTGTCCTACAGTTTTAATACATGAACGTAAAAGCACAACATTAAGACTTGATACCCTAAGGTAATTGATGAGACACGAATGGATTGTGGCACCTTGAATGCCTAAGAGCTCTTAGAAATACTCAGGAAAGAGATAGCAAGTAAGTAGGGGGTTGTATCTTGCACCCAGTCTGTCTCTTTAAGAAAATATGACAAAGCTAACCAAGTAATTACAAATTTGTTTGTGATCTCTGGCACCACCTTGTGGGAAATCACTGCACGTGTAAAAATGCTAAGAGTATGTAAACATCAGTCCCAAACCCAAATGCAATTTCTTCACAAATGATACTATAGTAGAATATATATATATATTATATGTTAAAAGTCCTAGACACAATGTACTGCAGCTAGCTCTGGGACTCACAGAACCAATCAAGACCACATATGAAGAATTCAGATCTGCGTCCTGGAAAAGAAGCCACTGTATTGCTAGATGTTTTCTGTGTATCTGTTCATAATGACAACTGGCACTAGATATTTGCTTTCCTTGTGGTTTAGACTCAGTATTCAATGGGTAGCAATTTGAAATTTGCAACATCTAAAGAAGCTTATGTACGTACCAATTCCACGCCTTGTCTCCACCGAGACTAAGAACCCTCATTTGTACCTGCTGGTTGCTTCACCGTCAAGAATAAAGTTTTCCTGTCAATTAACATTTCTCCATCTCACTGAAACTGCTCCTCTTGGGTTCATCATTGACTCGTGTTCAACACTGGCTGACAAATGTTCAAAGCTCACTTGTCCTTTAAATAAACTTCCTGGAAATGCCAATACAGGCTCATTGAGGTTCAGAGGACCAAAGTGAAAGAATTTCACCAATCAACATTCCATTCAACTGTAGGCCAAACATAAGCAGCCAAGACCCATCTTATCTGAAAGACAGAACCTGTCCTTTCATGCAGTCGCTCCTTGGGACTGAATCATCCAAGCATACCCATCTCCCTTCAGCACAACCACAGACATATATTGAGTCCCAGTCACATGTGTGATTAAGTACCTATGTGATTATGTTTCACTTAGCCAATCATGTAGGCTCAGCTGTCTATAGGGACGGGACCCACCCAACACTACATGATCAGATAGTTTTGGAAGCAAGATAGATATAAATTTAGCACATATTCAGTGTTTGAACTTTACCTTGTTCTAAAAGGCTACACCATAGACAGCAACAATTTTGAGATTACCATTTTGAGATCACAAGCTGTATGAGATACACAGCAAATATATTTGCTAGAGTTACACACAGATTTAAAGAAGTGTCTGTTATTGGCAGATACCCACTTTCCTCACTACCCATTGTTATGGAAGAGTACACAAAGAGTACCTCAGAAAACACCCAGACACTGTTACTTAAGCATAAGCTGTGAAATTTTAGCAGTTTTAATGGTTACCCCTGGATGGGCTAGATACCATTACCTAACAAAACAATAACAACTCTTTGTTAAGAATAACAAGCAAGCTAAACAAAAGAAACAGGCTGTAACACTTGTTGCTTGGCAAGGCAGAATATAAAACACATTTCCAACAACAGTATATACTTCCTTCAAACATACACACTTGGTATGTGCAGTGACAAAGGGCGGGGGAACTGCGTCTGGGGCATGAGCTGCTTGAACGCCCCCTCCTGCCCCCGAAACACCCCAAAACTCCCCCAACATGCCTCAAAACACCCCTGGCCCCGCCCCTGACACGTGACGGCAATGGTGGTGCCCAGGACAAGCCGTCCCAGATGTCCCCATTGCCGCTACGCGTTTGGGTTTATGACTATTTGGGGATAGTGAAGGCTCCTAAAAATTCGTGGTATTGACGGAAAGTGCCATCAGATCACAGCCCAGTAGGATTTTCAAGGCAAGAGACATTCAGAGGTGGTTTGTCATTGCCTGCCTCTTGGAGCTACCTTGAGCTTCTTTGGTAGTCTCCCATCCAAATACTAACCAGGGCTAGTTCTGCTTGGCTTACAAGATTGAGTTAGCCTGGAGGCGGAGCATACAGGCCAAGCCTCTAAAAATTGTGTATGAAACCAAACTAGGGTTTTACAAGGGAACTTCCATTTTGTGTGTGTTGATTGTGAGATGAGTATATTAGACAAAGGGGCAAGGCAAATTAATGGAGGATAGGTCTATTATTACCCGTAATGGTTAAACATTGTGACATTGTGATTGAGGGAGACTTGACCTTCCTAGGAACACTGGTTGGTCACTGTGAGAGACAGGCTACTAAACTAGATAAACCTTCAATCTGATCCAACAGAGCTCTTATTTTCTAATAATTATTTCTACCAATTCTTTTTGGTTTTGATTATAGTAGATCTTTCATTAAGGGGTCAGTCAAAAGGAGAAAGAATGGATGGAGGGGCAACTTTGTCTTTTTCCCCCGAAGGGGTGTTTTATTACAATGCCTTCTTTTCATGGGGGTGTAGTAACAACTTTCCAGTGCATTAAAGTTGACAAGGCCAAGAGGTAATGCCTGTGACTTGAATGAACTATTTTGTATTGTCTGTTTTTAAAATCTAATAAAAGCATTTTTTTAAAAAAAGGAGTCAAACTAAATAGAGCCTAAAATGTAATATTTGGTGTTTACATTTGTTTTATTTCATTCACACATGAGATGATTTAATTTCTTGCATGTTTAAAACATTTGTTACAAACATTACTATGTATATTTCTGATAGCACTGTTGTAAGTAAGAGAATACGTAAAGTTTTGGTTTTAGTGATGTCATCAAATAATAAAAACTCAGTATTTGTGAAGTATGAAACAGCTTTACACAAACAAATGATCGATAATTTAAATGTTCAGTTCTTACATATTGGAAATATTTTAGAGTTTGCAAAACATGCCTTTGTCCAACTCCCTGAACCCTCACTTACTTGATAAAAAAGACAGCCCCCTTTGGTGTGGTGTCCATCTCCCAGCCTTTAGGCATCTCTGAAAAAACACATGCAAAAGCAAACTTCAGAGAGCTCTGATTCAGATTGTGATGGTAAAGGTGCTATATGGTTTTCAAAGGAATGTCATTCAGGAAGGTCACCAGTGATTATTCCATGAAATGCCTTACATGATACATATGCAAAGCTGCCTTACGCAGAGCCAGACTCTGTGGTATGTTGAGCCTAACCCTGACTGGCCATGTCTTTCCATGGTCTCAGAGGTGGAGAGAGAAACCTTTCATAGCTATGCAGCCTAGAGATGCTAGCAATGAACCTGGGTTCTTATGAATGTGATGTACCCCAGAACCATGGCTCCTACCTAAAAGCATTTTAATGCCAGAACCTATGTATTAGGTTTGCTAAAAAAGAAAAAAAGTTGATCTTATACCGACTACTGTAAAATACTTCTACAAAAGCAATCACAACAGAAACTCTGAAAAGCACACTAGTTTTTAATTTCTTTATTTAGAATGTTTCCCTTAAACGCACTCAAGGGCTCAAATTTGGATATTGCCAATTGCTGTCACCCCCCACCCCACCTCAGTAAAATCGTCCTCCTGATATCTGACACAGTGCTCCTCCTGCACTTAACGCATATTGACTCGGACCCTTAATATAACAGTAGAATACTTGCCTTCAGATATAAGAGCAAGAGAAACACATTTAAATGTAAATTTCATTGTATAATGTAATGCCATAGGTTTTTCCCATTTCTCCCATTTCACCCTCCACAAATTTCCCAGGCAATATTCAGGACAGAAGGTAGCCGTAGGTGAACCCTGAGAAGTTCGGGAATGAGATTATCCATGAAAGGGAGCCCATGATTTCACTCTTCTCTGACAGCTCTTCGGCCTCCCAATTACAAACCTGATTATCAGCTCTGTGGAATGTTGCATCTCAGGAAACTGAAACTGGGCCATTTATACATTCTCATCTCCACTCCCAAATCACACACTATAGTTTAATGTACAAAAAACTACTACCAGCCCCCCCACCCCCCCTCAGTTTGCTTCACAGAACAACACAATGTGCTGTTTGGTATAAGGGCAATTAACAAAGCAGTTCAACTGACACTCGATGTTGATCCAAATTACATTCAGGTTTCCAATTTATTCTAGACAGACTAGGGTTGCAATCCACAGGATACTTGCTTGGAAGGAAGCCCCATTGAATAACATGGGGTTTACGTCTAACTCGATATATTTAGGATTGCTCCAAAGAGCAATAGCCCATTCCCATCCATATCACCCATGTAGGCTATTACAAGCTATGGAATGTTTGGCCGTTTCCGCACGAACGCGGAAGCGGCCTGGTCGGCGTACTTGACGCCGACCCAACGACGCTAGGACCGTCTGCATGGACGGTCCTAGAAAGAGCCGGGCAGCCGGTGCCGCGGAGCGCCGACACCCGGCCAACCCGGCGTGTCCCCGGGCCTCTGGCGCGTCGGCGAGGCCTGGGGACACGCCCCCCCTGGCCCTCCCGCCTGCTCCTGCGGCGCAGGGCAGGAGGGCGTGTCCCCAGGCCTTGCCGACGCGCCGGAGGCCCAGAGACAAAAGGTAAAGATTACAGGGGAGGCAGCCGCCGGAAGCAGCTACCGTTCGCCGAAGCGTCCGGAATGTGGCTGACGGCCAGCGGCGGCGGTCGCGGCCTGCGGACGCAGACTTACACGCCTGATAGCGAACGGCGGCCTGGGGACAGCGTTTTTGCCGTCCCCAAGCCGCCGTTTATGGCCTATGCGGAAAGGGCCTTTGTCTTTTTCCTTAGATGTTTCCTGGACTTTGCGCTTATATCCGCAGATGCAAGAAGCTGCCATCAAGGATGGTATGTGATTACATATCATGATCAGGCAGTATGAAAAGATGAAGACTCCTTACAATGAGAGTACTCTGGGCCCCAGAGTCTGCAAGCTTAAACAGCTCTTGTGAAACTGATGAAAAGCAACATTTGTTTTCCCTATTCATAACTAGCAGTTTCTACATCTCACTCTGGCCTGTTGCGCATGACGAGGTTCCCGTGATTCAAAGAGAATTGGCCAAAGAGTCTTTGCTTCTGGGCATGTTCGATATGATATCCCACAACTCTGTTTGCAGCGGGGCAGGCATTACCCATCAGCAGGTTTTTTGCTTGTGTCTGGGGGTGAGGGGCAATGTTTTGTGGGTTCTCTGTCATGCATGCGTGCTTTAATTAATATAATCTTTAATTTTTATCTTTCATTTTATCAACAAATGGATATATCAATCGATCAACAAATTGACATTTAAAATGTGAACTACTGAAGAAAAGTCTTGAATATGGCATCTGTATATTTGGTCAGAACACCAATTGTCTTTTACAGTAGGACGTACAGGGGAGTAATGGCGGCATGCAGACTGCAAAACTGCAAAAAGGACAATGTGAGCTGCCATTTACTAAACTCCCCAGGTTCACAAACATCTGCCTCCCGATGTGCTGTAAACCCAAGCATCAAAACCGATGGCCTTTTCCTGGCATCGTCTGGAAACACTGACTGCTTGTGTACAAAACTATGAGGTTGGAGACATCCTAGTTTATTGATCTAATGCAGGGGCAAATTAGGTGTTTGGACTGATTGCTAGTCTTATTATTTTTTCTTTTTTAGTATTAGTATCCATTTATCGATCTATCAATATGGTTATTTAATTTTTTTAAATCTAAAGATATGCAGAAGCAGGGAGGCCCCGGGCAATAAAAATGATATAGCAGGACAAGAAGTGGGAAATAGTCAGCAATAGGGGAAGCGTGCAAAGCAGCGTGAGGGAATTGGGGGTAAAGCTAAGCAGGCTGGCTGCCAGTGGCAGAAAGAGGTCAGGGCAAAGCTAGGCCCACTGGCAAATCTGCCCCACTCTGACTGCAAAGGAAAATTAAAATCATGCTATAAGTGAATTTGCTTGTCATGGAGAGAGTGGAAAATGAAAGTGGAGCTGGAGGAAATACATCTGTACAAGAAATCTTGCTGCAGCGGACATTTGCCTCCACCATGCAGCAAACACCTTGTGTGTAATTGGCCGCTGTGTGCAAACAAGAACACTCTTGGACTCCAGTCTGCTTTACCTGTCAGCTTCCTTCTGATCTCCTTGGTAGAACTCAGTGTACTCTAATGTTTGGCTCTGGATAGTGCAAGAGAGTTTGGAAGATTTTCAGCTGAACACACTTGGAAGGTCATGAAAACACTTTTAGCCATTTGGAGACAGGATGTCTCTTTAAACATTATCTATCTTGGCTAAATAGTTTCAGCAACAAAAGCAAAGCTAATAAAATGTTTTCCAACTAGATGCTTTAAAATGCAGGGGGAAGGTGTAGCATTAAAAGAGAGACAGTTTATAAGTAAAATTGTCCATCCTAAAAGAATAAAGAGGAATTTCCCCCTGAACTAGCCTTTGGGACCCAAAAGCTAATTGTGCTTGTGTTTGTGGGAGAAAGGAAGAGCAACCTCAAACCGAAGAAGCAAGCCCAATCCAGAATCTTTTATAAAGGTCATTCCTGACATCACCAAAGCTTCAGGTTTAGGACCTGGTTGCATTGTGGCTTCATGAGTTCCATGTGGCTGAAAGGGTTAGGCACACATGCCAAGAAAAACCCTACATGGGGGTAGGGATGTCAGCCTCCAGGTGGGACCTGGGCATCCCCCAGAATTACAGGTCATCTCCAGTTTACAGAGATCAGTTTCTCTGGAGAAAATGACTGTTTTGGTGTGTGGGTTCTATGACACTGTAGCCTACTGGGGTCTGTGTCCTCCCCAGGTTCCATCCTGAAATCTTCAGGAGTTTCCCAACCTGGAACTGCCTACCCTGGCCCTCATTCCCCATGAATGGCCAGAGGGACCTGGGAGCTCTACATGAGTGTGTCCTCAGACAGAAAATTAGTTGAGATGACCACAAGACAACTGCTCCAGAATGAACATTTTAATTAACTTACACATTAACTGAAGATGTGTGATGCCAACATAAATGCTTTCTTTGCTCCAATGAATTCCTTGTCAACAACCAAGTCATTTACATCTGGGTAACAGACACATTTCCTAATAGTCTACCTCTAGGTATATTATAACCCTGTGATAGAAGCTCCTTGCATTTTAAAATAATGCATTGACTTGTCAAGCACAAACAAAACACTGATCAATTCCACCTTAGATTTGTGACATTCAAATGCACTTTTCTGAAGGGAAAGTCAGTTGCTGTTATCAACTACTGTAGATTGCATTGGTCAAAGACATCCAATCCCAGTAGTAGTGAAGGAGCAAAATTGTTATGGGAAAGAAGATATTTATTTTAATTGAATCAGTGACAGCCTCACAAGGTCACTTTTTCTCCTTACCTGACCAGGTGAAGTGCCCACTTTGGATGGGACAGCCACTGCCTGGATGTGTCCAGCAGGTAGATTTTGTTTCATCACTGCAAAGGACAAGTCATCAACACAATAAATTGAATATGAGTAGTCAATACAATACTGCAGCAAAAAAGGCAAAAGTGATCTTGAGGTTTATCATTAGGGGCATAACATCCAGACTGCAAGATGTCATAGTCATATATGGTCTATGTGGCCCCTTCCAACTCTGATACTATGATTTTACTATGCCAAAGATGTTCAAGACCTCCTGCAATTTGCTAGATGCATAAACCTACAATCTAGGGGTCAATACCACACTGGTCAGGCTGCACCTGGAGTATTGTGTGCAGTTGTGGAGGCCTCACTTCAAAGAGGATGTGGACAGAATGGAGCAGGTGCAGAGGAGAGGACAAGGATGACCAGGCCTGGAGAACAAGTCCTATGAGGAAAAGCCTAGGGACTTGGGAAAAAAGGAGATTGAGGTGGCATGTGGGTTCTGTTTAAATATTTGAAAGGATATCAGTGAAGGGCAAAGAGTTGTTCTTGTTGGCAGCAGAGAATAAGACTCACAATAATGGGTATAAATTATGAGTGGAAAGGTACCAGAACTAGTTGGACACTGGGAATACATTTTTTATAGTAAGAGGACTTCAGCAATGGAATTGGTTTCCTAGAGAGTTGGTGAGTTTCTCCTCTCTGGCAGTTTTTAAGAAGCAGCAGGACGTATACTTGTCTGGGATGCTCTAATGCTGATCCTGCATTGAGCAGGGGATTGGACTAGATGGTCTATGTGGCCCCTTCCAACTCTGTGATACTATGATTTTAATATACCAAAGAGGTTCAAGACCTCCTGCAATTTTCTAGATGCATAAACATACAAGCCAGGGTCAAGAACAGTCATCTTCACTATCATTAGAGGACAGAATTTAGCCTGCAGGGCACCATAATTAGGAAAGTATACTTAAAGCTGACTTTGTTGCGGTTAAATGGGAATCATGATTATGTAGTTTGATGGTGGGGTGTGACCAAACTTTAGCTGGGCGACTTCTAGACCCCCTCACTATAAGCCCTCAAAGTGTATGCCACAGATGGCAGCTTGTGCTGTATGGGGCAGGGAAACAGCATCAGTCAAGTAAACTACACACTCCTCTATGACAGTAGAAAAAGGTATTATTCATAGTACTCCTGTTTATTTTTGTTACACTTTAGAATGTTAAAAGCACTCTACATATAGTAAACTTTACAACAAACCTGATTGTTAGGTAACTATTGTTCTCATGATAGAAGTGGGGTGGGGGACAAAGATGGGAATGAGCTGTTTCCCTAACCACAATGAGTGAATTCGACAGAACCAAGGTTTGAACTGGGGATTCTCTGACCAATAGCTTAGCTATTGGAGAACCAACTTGTGGATACTGTGCAAAATAGAACCAGCATCTAAATGAAATTTGATTCCAGACAATGAAGGTTTCGTATTCAATATACATATTAGAAGTGCAAAACCCAGCCAAGGCTGCACTTCTGAGCACCATTTGGAACCTAGAACCAAGTTTGAAACCTAGAACCAAAAAATTAGGAAGGAAGATTACTTAGATGGTAAATGTCATTTCAGGAAATGGCCAAAGTCAAGCAATGCCCTTGTCTGTTTGCAGCACATGTAAACTCAATGCCAGCCTTTTTCTGGGGAGTGTCATTGTTCTTTCTGATTTTCTCCACATTACTCCCCTGCCCAGCCACATCAAGACGTAGCTGAGTTGCACAGACACCATCTGGCACAAAAAGCACAGGAGACATTTAATCTTAGCCAGCATCCCCAGCTTCAGACGCCCCAGTTTGAAAAACTAGGGACACAACAATTTAACAAAGCAAAAATGTAACTTACTTGACAAAAAAGATTCTCCCATCACTGCAAACTCCGTATGTCCACTTGCCAGGCAGGTCAAGCCAGTCCACATCCTCAGTGGCCATCCAGCCTTTTCCACTGCAAATTCCACCAAAAGGAAGAGAGAAATCCAGAGGGATCAAGACACCCCAACCCCCGTTCTTGGCCTAGTTACCAGCACTTCCTACTTTATGCCAGGAAGCACAGAATTGATGCTAAAGCCACCTGAGCCAATTCCACCAGAACAGGGGGCAGCTCAGCCTTCCACAGAAACTCCAAATAATGGGGGGAGGGGACACAGCATCTGCTTAACTCTTTCAAGACCCAGCTATGCTGTTTTGCTCAAAAGCTGAAGCAGCACAAGCGTCAACAACAGACATCCTGAAGTGCATGGCTGCAGAGAAGGGAGCTTTCTTCCTCCACTCTGTCTAATTATCACAAATTAACTCTGGGTGAGGGGTGAGAGTTCTGGGTTTTTTTCTCAATGCTAACTGAACCTGGTGCGCCTGCTCTTCTCACCTTCCAAGCAAGAGGCATTTTCTGTCTCACCTTAGCCATCAATTAAAACTTATTCACCCAAGAAGGCGGGGTTTGAGAACTCTCCCATGGGGGGGGGGGGGCACAAAAATGCAGCTACATCATCAGAAGCATACTTTCAAGCTCCTTCATCACAAGGAAAGGGAAATGGCAGCTTTACAGTTCATCCAGTAATCAGAAGGAGCAAGGTGTGACCTGGCAGAACAACTTCTACAGTTCGCAGGAGCTTGCTTTGGTGAGGAAAACCAGTTTGCCAAAGCTGCAGGGATACATTTGTCACTGTGTGACAAACATGTCCAGTGAAATACAGCACAGAAGATGAATGAAGCTAACTGAATTTATTAATTTGGAACTAATTGTAGAAGAATAGCTTGGTACTAGGGATAACAAATCAGATACAAAAAGAGCGGTAAAGTGCAGACAGAGTTAACAAAGAAGAAAGCACTAAACCAAGCAGCAGAATACTTACATATTAGAAAACCAATTCTAGATAGATTTGAACGTTGATTCCATAATAGATATGGACTCTTGTATTGCATGGTGGTACAAGATTGTTGTCTCCAGCCCGGTCTCTCTGATTTTTGCATTGGGCATAAAATTTAAAGCTATATTTGTGGGCTTGGTGCTTCTTGGGTTGCATATTACTTTAACCTTGTTCAGCATGTATGGATTTATCATTTTGTCCTGCTGTTTGGTTTAATGCTTTCTGCTTCCTTTGTGGGCACTGGATGCCAGTCTCCAGGTGGGGCCTGCAGATGGCCCTGAATTACAGCTTATTCCCAGGCTACAGAGATCAGTTCCCCTGAAGAAAATAGATGATTTGAAGGAAGGGTTCTACAGTATTATATCCCATTGTGGTCCACACCCTCCCCAGGCTCCACCCCCAAATCTCCAGGAGTTCCCCAACCCTTCCACCCACTCCTTGCTGGGAGGAACTTGCAACCCTACTTAGCACCACCCACTGCACTGAGTTTGAAGAGACCAACATGTGGTTAGGCTTTTAAGACATTAGATGGAACCTCAGTATAATTTTCCAGGTGACTTATGGTTGGAATCTTAATATTTCCCTATGGGATTGCCAGTTTTGTGAGGGGAGGTTGTTGTTTTTTAATGGCAGGGCTCTTGTGCATATAATAGCTGCACAGCAGACAGAAAACATCCAGATGTGGCACTTTTCCTGGCATGGAAGTACAGTTATGGCAGCGTGTGTGTGTGTCCATGAGTGTCTGGCTGGTGGGAGTGGATCAGGTCTCTAAAAAGGCACAGTCCCACACATTTGAAAAGGAGCTGACACACATTACACTCAAAACACACCAAGAGGGAGGTTATCCATTGGAATGTGACCATTTCATAATGTCTAAAGTCAGGCTGCACCATGTGTCCCTTGATAAAGAAAATCCCCCAAAACTGGAATTATGTGGGGGCCCTTTGTAGATCAAGGTCTCATCAACAGAATAGGTGGTCGTGTCAGGGAATATGCAGAAGTATAAAACCACTTTCCAGACCCACATACCAAATGCAGGACATTGTTGTTAATGTAGACATTCCTCCTCCAGAAATCCAGGTTTATTTGATGTTCCTGAAGATGTTCCAGCTTTGGCCACCCCCAATTATAATTAATGAAAGTTTTCACAACATCAGCTGCAACAAATGACCAACTCATAGTCCCTTCCAATCCTATTGATTTTTTTTAAAAAAAATATGGAAACACTGAACAGAAAACAAAATCACAGTTTCAAAACTAAGTTTTATTTTCCATAAGGATGGGTCTGTGGACACTTGTAGATATGAGTAATTTTGTGACTTGGAACTATTAACTATAGTTCCACTTATTTGCGCAGAAAGAGGGAGAGTGCAGAATGTTAACAGGATAATGCTGCCTTCAGAATAGAGGTGTGAACTGCTCATATCACATTTTCCCACACCCCTACTGTTAGAGAGGTGGATTGGCCCAAGCCCCAAGGTCAGGTGAGAAATTATACATGAAGGAGGCAAGGCACACAGTATTTTGTTAGGCACTAGGAAAGCTAAGGGCAACCTTGACACAACCAGAACATTGCCAAGAAGAACAAACCAGTTTGACAGAAGAGAACCTGAGGTCCAACCATTCCAGTTTAGGGTGTATCCAGACCAGCATTCTTAATGGATTTCAGCTGAATCCTACATATGGTTACTTCCTAGTAAAGATACATAGAGTTATAGCCTTAACTACATTTTACTTCTGTAGTCACAGTTCTCTTGCTTCCCTCCTATGGGATTTACTGGCTTTAAAGGGGATACTGAATGGGTTCAGCCACAGCAGACATATTATACTCTCCAGTTAGGGTTGCCCGTCTCTAGGTAATGTCTGGAGATCTCCAGGTATTACAACTGGTCCCCGGGTAACAGAGATCAAATCCCCAGCAGAAAATGGCTGCTTCGGGAGGTGGACTCCATGGCCCACTTCGCACGGGCCATTAAACACGGGTTTAGAACCAGGAAAAATTCATTTTGGAGGGGCACTTCGCGCAGATCTTGCCCCTAAAGCAAGTCCACCCTATGTTTTTTCCCCAAACCGAGTTTTTTGAGAATCACACTATTTGCAAGTCTTTTGAAAAATCCTGGTTTGCAGCTGCTTGCAAGTGAAGGGCTGGACAGGAGGCGCTTTATTTGGCTGCGCTTTCCACTTCTGCATAGCCATGCAGGTGCAGATGGTCGTATCGTGGCATCGTGAGACATCAGCATGGTTGTGGGGGTTCATTTGTACGTGCCTGCGTAGCTACACATCGGTGGGAGGTAAATTAAAAAATAGACATGCCTCTGTATGAAGGTGCGACAACAATCCTCATTGTTTCCATGGGCTCCAATTGCTGCCTGCACAGATGCATGTGAACGTGAAAACAGGAAAGCAGGTTGCTGTATCCCAACTGCAACATTTGCTGTGCGGAAAGGGCCTATAGCATTATATACCCCATTATATATTTCTCTCCTCCCCAGGTTTCAACCCCCCCCCCCCAAAAAAAAAATCTCCAGGTATTTTTCAACCCAGAGCTCGTAACCCTATCTCCAGTGCAACTGAAAATAATTATACCCTCCAGTATAAATGAAAGTGAGGCTAAACAAATATACACAGGAAAGCTGACTGTCTATAAACATACACAAGCACACACACACCAATTGCATATTGCTAAAGGCTCTTCTCTGCCTTGTCTTTGCAACTGGCCACAATAGCTTCATTGTAAAATAATTTTGAATTAATGTTTAAGTTGCAGGTCAGACCTGCTCAATAACATTTGCTACTGGGATAGAGCATTTCAAGGGATGAGAAAGAAACTTCAGAAAGGCGTTTTGTGCCCAAATATGTACATTTACATTAAGGCACACTAAACCCAAGATACACCAACTCTCCACTCAGAGATCACACTACCATTCTAAATAGAATAACATCCTTCCAGGTCCATGGAATTCAGCTCTGCTTAATTTCTGCAGTGGGCTGCAAGAACCCGCAGAAGTCTCACCTTATATTTCTTAAACAAGCATTGCCAATATTGTCGAAGGCTTTCACGGCCGGAATCACTTGGGTGCTGTGTGGTTTCCGGGCTGTATGGCCGTGTTCTAGCAGCATTCTCTCCTGACGTTTCACCTGCATCTGTGGCTGGCATCCCCTGAAGGATCCCCTGAAGATGCCAGCCACAGATGCAGGTGAAACGTCAGGAGAAAATGCTGCTAGAACACGGCCATACAGCCCGGAAACCACACAGCACCCAATTGCCAATATTTCCCTAGAGGTGAATTACCAGAGATAAGCACCAGAAAATACATTGAAGAACTTTTTGTTGTAGCTGTAGCATAAACTTTCATAGGGTCGTTTATGCCACAATAAGTCTTTAAGGTGCCATGAGACTTTTTCTGTGGGGCAGTTCAAACCACCCAATGCAAGACAATAAAGGGAATATGGAAAGCCCTGGTTCCTTCTTTTCCCTCCCTGAAAGTTAGTACCTGACTTCCAGATGACTTTGCCTGTTCTCAGTTTAGTAATTTAGAAACAGACCAGAAGTAAGAAAAGAATGTGGCTGAGAAGGAACACTGTTTCAGTGACACTGTGCTGAGAACTCTGCAGCAAGAGTTCTTCTTGCCTACCAGTCAGATTTATGATGGGCAAGATTTATGATGGGCAATAGAACTCTTTGGTGCCTTGTGGGGTATGGGAGTAATCTGAACCCCAAAATCGATCCTGACATATTTGAGAGATTGTACAGACTTGAGAGATTGTACAAACAGGGAAACAGAGGCAGAGAGAAAAGAAGTCTGGGAAGTCAGCATCAACAAAGAATTATTCATTTCAGTCTCCTCCAAAGACAATCAACATGGCACAAATCCATATGAATGAAATATAGTCAGTAGTCCAGTGCTCAGGGTCACTTCCTGAGAGCTCCAGTCTCAGATAGCAGGGCTGGGAGAACCTAATGCCTTGGAGAGAAATCCAAAAATTAAAGAAAGTAGCATGCTAGTAGTGGGTGGACTAATATGAGTGAATCTAAGGCAGTGGCTTTAAAGAAATGATCACTGGATTCTCTGAATGCATCAAGCAGCTGCACTCTTGGCCCTTTGGCTTCCCTGGCATGTGGGAGGGTGAAAAACAACCTTGTCATTATTTAAAATGTTAGATTGTGGGAAGAGTAATGTTTAATAGAAGAACGAGTGTTGGGGTGAGGTTTTTCCTGAGCCGGAAGAGGCTTGCAGTGTATCATTTGGAATGGGGAAGAGACTACTTTTAACACAAAGGGCAAGTTTTTGCTAACTGGTTGCAGACAACTTGCTCACAACAGCTTGCAGACAACAATAACAAAACTGCTTTTTTGGATTTGTTTTGCTCAGAATTTGCTGGGGGAAAGTTACTCATTTCCATCCATTTAACTACAACGCCAGCCACTGGGATGGGCATGGGGGAGATACACATTAACAGATCATCTCTTTCTTTGCCAAAAGCATTCTACACTATAGCTTTCCAAGTTCTGCTCAAAGCAAGTGAAAAGTTACTCTCTCTTTAACCGAGTTCCTGCCAGCTGCTGCTGAGGGAAATTTTGCAGTGTGCCCTCTCTTCCTGAACTGCTTTGAAACTGTAGCAGGTTGCCTCTAAATTTCAGTTCCAAGTGTCCTAAAAGAGACTTGTGGGGCAGGTGGGCAAGTGGGTGGGGGGGGGGAGAGAGGTAGGCAATGATGAGAGGCTAGGTTATACATCATGCATCATCAGGCACATCACAAGTCATACAATGAGGTGAGACAACAGCATTTCATCATAACAAGAAGGGCAACGCTACAGTTACTACTGAAATACCAAACTTCCCCAATCAGCACACAACTCCCTCCCCAAATTATAACTTTTGTTAACTGGATTTCATAATTGGAGCCAAAATGTTTGGCCTAGTGTTCATGTGCTATTAAGCTCTGCCTCTACTCCATGTAGATTCAGTTCGATGCTGAAAATGTGACTAAAGTGTTTTCACCAATAATCCCAGCTGGTTTTGAATAATAAAAGTTAACATTCCTGTGGCAGCTGTGAGTGAAAATAAGGAAAAGGCCTCATCTGTTAGTGGGGTACAGATTTTTTTTCTGACTTAATTTTCCTGTACACACTAAGGCCGTTTCCACACAGGCCAAAAAAGCTGGTAAAAGGACAGTAAAAACAGCTTTATAGGTGGAGACTTCGCACGGCCATCGCTGCAGAAATGACACTGCAGTGATGTGGCAACACTCCAATGGGCCCACAACGTTTTATTCAAAAATTGCTCACCAAGCATGTCTTTTCAACAACACTGCTCCAGTCAGCATCATGCAAAGCGCCTGTCAGGAATTGGTGACACAGAGCCCACCCCCACAATGGCGGCCCACACTGGCCAATCCTGGCGCCCAAAGCCCATGACTTCTACCCTGAGGAAAAACGCCGTTTGCAAAGTGCAGCCAATGCGCTACCAGTCTATGGAGCGCCCACCCATGCGAACGCTGTAATTGGTTGTGCAGAAATGGCCCATATGTAATCACATCAGAAGCTATGCAGTCTTTTAGCATCTTCAAGACTAATAATTATATTGTGGCATAAGCTTTTGTGGGTCAGAGCCTGCTTGATTAGACATACGAAGTAGCTAACCAAGTGGGATGGGGCTGTGGCCATGGTAAAGCATCTGTTTTGCATGCAGAAGGCTCCATGTTGAATCCCCAGCATCTCCAGCTAAAATATCAGGAGATAGTGATGTAAAAGACCTTCGCCTGAGACCTAGGAGATCTACTGCTGATCAAACCAGACAATACTTGATAGGCACAGGGCAAGGCCCTGTCCACAGAGCAAAGGCTCTGACCGGTTACAAAAATAACCATCTATAAGCTTCTTCAGTGTTCAGAGATTTATTGTTTTCAATTCTGTGCAGAAGAGGGAACTCTCCTCTGTTAGCAACAGGGAGGAGGTTCAAAGGGGCTGTTGCTTGTGTAACATAATTTATACCCTCTTACAAACATCCCTCCTTGTCTTCTGACTATTGGCTAGATTTGGAATACGTACACATTGCCATTTGAATTTCCACTCCTCTCTAAAGCCCACCTTGCTTTCCACAATTGGGCGTGTATTCTCTATGTCATCTTGCCCCGTTCAGAGATCTCGATTGCTATAGTACTTCACCCTTATCTGTGTTTGTGAGCTTCTGCTAATTTCTTATCTCCTTGGTGGGGCCCTGTTTTCCCAAATCAAAGCTCAGTGTCAGGCTGCTCTATGAGTTTCGTTTCTTCCAACGAAAGTAAGTTTTTGAAGTGATTGGTACCCAGTGAATTACTCTAATATAACTTGTATGATTAAATACAATGGCTTAAAACATCATAAACTATATGTTCATATCATACTGACCTTGTAAGGCCAGGGGTCTGACTTGGCACAACACAACTAAGGCCATTTCTGCACGGGCCAAAGAAGCTGGTAAAAACAGCATTATAGGTGGGGAGTTTGCATGGCTGTTGCTGCAGAAACAACGCTCCAGTGGGCCCACAATAGTTTGTTCAAAAATTGCTCACCAAGCATGTCTTTTCAACAATGGTGCTCTGCAGTTGGGATCATGCAAAGCGCTCGCCAGGAATCAGTGCCACAGAGACCGCCCCCCACAATGGTGGCCCAGACTGACCAATCCTGGCACCGAATGCCTGTGATGTCTACCCTGGGGAAAAAAGAACGTTGTTTGCAAAGTGCAGCTGTTCAAAATGCCGGGGTTCATCCAATGCGCTACCTGTCTATGGAGCGCCCACCCATGCAAACGCTCCATTGCTGCAGCATTGCCAATAACACCGACGGCACAACGCTGTAATTGACTGTGCAGAAATGGCCTACGTCCGTGTGTGTGTATAGATCTTGAGGATGACGTGAGAAAAGATCAAGGCCAGCAGTGCAAGAGATAGCAAAAATGTCAGCTCAGCAAGAGGAAGAAGAATGAACAGGAAATCCATCTAATTAGCATGAGTGGCCACCCTCTGCAGGTAGTTAATAGGCATAGCAAGAATGTGAAAACAAACATTTAACAAGGGATAATTACTTTGTATAGTGAGCTGCCAACTCCCTAGACTTGTTTATTTTTATTTAAAATATTTATTTCCCATCTGATCTCCTTTACACTCCGGCAACTAACAAAGCAACATGAAGTTGGAAACATACGAAATGTAATATAACAAGCAATTAACAAGATAAAAACAGCAGACACAACTCCAAAAATCAATTTATTCTCCACCAAATGCCTTTTGAAGTGAGATTTTTTCATATACCTTTCTGAATATAGAGACACCCTCCACATCCACTCTGGTAAGCCATTCCAAAGAACTGGTCCTGCTATAAGAAAAAAACAACAACAGGCCTGACACAGTCCTGAGAAGGCATCTCCAGGAAAAGGCTGCCCAGCACTTTGAACCAGCTGGCCCAGGAGCAAAAATAGTCAACCAGTACAGTTGACAGAGTTATATGTTCTGACCCCCACCCCCAGCACAAGCCTTCCTGTTGCATTTTGTATAAATGGGAGTTCCTAATATGTCTTCAAAGAAGTGCCATGTTCAGCATGTAATCCTAATGAGCTTCAAACCTGTATCTCCGGGCAGGAAGCTCTCTTGGAAACCTTTGTTGTGGTTCCTGAAGTATGGTTATTTGACTGGGATAACTTTAGATTGAAAGATTTCTTCATCAGTGGCTACCATTTTCATCAGTGGCTACCATTTTTAATGTCCACTTTATGTCTTTTATCCTACATATACAGAATTGCTGGAAGTTAATGTTGTTTATCACATTAGAACAGGCATGCACAAGTCATGAGCCACTAAACAGGGGGAGAAAAACCCATCATTAGTATCTCACAGGCTACAAATATTGCACCACCACCTCCTCTCCACTGTTGTTGTAGTTCCAGCAGGACAGAAAAAATATTTTTTGTCAAACCTAGCAGGTTACCAGCAGTGGTGGGATTCTAATAATTTAACAACTGATCCCCCCCCCCCGCCCTGCACACACACACCCGGCAGCTTACTTACCTACTGTGGAGGAACTTCTTGTGGGGGTGGAGGGGGGCAACAGGGCCTTGCCAGCACTGCTCTGAAAAAACCCTTACTCTCCTGGGAGAGGGGGTGGTGGGGCCTTTAGTGCCTGGTGTCTCTGGGGCTCTCAAAGCCTCTTTTAGCAACTGGTTTGCCAAACTCAGCAAAAAATCAGGTACCAACTGAATCCCACCACTGGTTACCAGACATGACTGACAGGTTGTGTTTGGCTGAAGTGTTGGTGTACAGGCCATCTAAACCCATAGAAGTCACAATGGGGCTTTCAGTGAGATTATTGGGCTGTCATTTCTTCTAGAAGTTTTTTTGGTATCCTATACCAATGGGGTGAGGCTGGAGTCCACATTGACAGACACTATGACATTGTCAGTGGTCAAGGAATCTTGCTGTGGCTAAAACCAACTGAAACTGCTGAGACATCTTCAAATAATACCCCATGTTCAACACATGTAGCTTGATTTGTAGATTCCTAATGACAGGTATCACTTTTCTAGTCAGAGGTGGGATTGGTTCCCACCTTTGTATGAGAGCTCTACAGAAAGTCACATGCTTCAATGGGGTTCAAGGACAATTATTTATAGAAAGTGTTGTTGAAGAGCTGTTTCCTGTGACCACTCTTGTTAAAGTCCACCACAGCTTCTCCTTACGTGGCCTTTTTTTCTGTAATATCAGAATGGTTTCCAAGGCTGCTGATGATATCACATTGTATCTGATTTAAGATTATAAAGTAATATAACAATGTATCTTAAGCAATATTAACCCATGGCACTGTCCTCACAGATGATAGAAGAAGAACACAGAGGCATGGTAGTGGTAGCTAGAGAAACAAGGTCTAGACTTAATAACAACAGCCCATCCTCCATGGCTACCACTGCAGTCAAGCTACAGGAAAACACTTGAGCATTGAGGAAGGGACCATCCACATAAGACACAAACATACAACTGCCAGGACATCACATCTAGCAGCCACTTCCAGGGGAAGGCTATTTCCTATGTAGACTTGACAGGCAGTTGGTTAAATTCAAAGGTACCAACCCCATGGAACCATCACTTGGGAGACTGCACAAAGATAGGCGAATCCCATTCTGCACTCACTCCTGTTTTGGAATTTTGAAAGCTTTGCTGCCACCTAGTGAGAGAACATGCTATAGATACAAGGTTCAAGTATGAGTTAGGGCTAAACTCTTGTTAGAGCAGTGACACTCACTAAGTGACTCCAGAACGAGAGAAATTGGAAACCTCCTTGAGGGGTAGGCCCTGCTGACAGGAATGTTTGCAAATGTGGCTCTTTTGACATTGGCCTTTTCCACAGGTGTCTGCTTTCAGAGTAACTTCCTGTTGGGTTTTTAATTTATGCACACATGCTGCCCTGCTCAGCACCAACCTTGCTTTCAGTTCTGGGAAGGCAAAGGGAATCCTGAAGTGTAAAGTTTTCCACAGGTTGTTTTCAGTTCACCCTCCCTGCCTTCCCCTCACCCACACCATAGTTGTTCCTCCCACTTGATTACCGACTCCTCCTCCCCACCCCACCCCCCACAATTTCATTGCCACGCCACTCCCATTTTGACATGTTTGGAACTTTGGGGGGCAGATTCCCCTGGTATTTTTTATTTGTTTGTTTAGCTGCACCAATCTAGCAATAGAATGCTGAACGCTGAGTGAAATCAACAAGTCTTGATTCATGGTGCAAGTATGCCCTGACCCTGCCAGAAACCAGCCAGTACTGCTCTCCCTTTGATTCTGCCTAACTGGGGTGGGGTGGGGGCTTTTTGGCCACACAGGCATCTTAGTAGCACTTTCTCCAGAAAGGGCACTCTGGGAAGGGGGCTGACAAGACTCAGATCTGCTTTCCTCCCACCAATAGTTGAGGGGGCTCCATCCCAATGGGTCAGTTGCAGGCTGACCTCCATTTTAGGAGCCTTGTTTTGCTGCCTCACTTTGTGAGATCTCCCCCGCCCCCCCATTCAATCATTCATTCATTCATTCATTCATTCATTCATTCATTCATTCATTCATTCATTCAATCTATCTATCTATCTATCTATCTATCTATCTATCTATCTATCTATCTATCTATCTATCTATCTATCTATCTATCTATCTATCTATCTATCTATCTATCTATCTATCTTTGTGATTAAATTTGCCATTCAATGGAAAAAATACAAAAATGGAGGTGGCATGCCATTAAAGAAGAAGGCAAATGTACATGTCCCAAAATCCTGCCATTGTGCTGCTTAAATGGACTTATTGCGGCAAAACAAAAATAAGGGGGGCAGGACACTCTTCAGCACTTCACAACAATGCTCCTATCCCAAGAAAAAATACTAGCTTTTACTTGGATCAATGGAGAAGGTGGAGGAACCAGAGGTTACATTTGTTGTTAAAAACAAAAGTGATCGCTCTGCCACTGCCAATTGTTGCTAGACAATGAAATGGGGAATGCCAGGCATCAAAGCATTTTGGGCACTTTTCTCTCACTTTTTTCTGGTGCTGCTTGTGTATGTGTGTGTGTGTGTGTGTGTGTGAGAGAGAGAGAGAGAGAGAGAGAGAGAGAGAGAAACCTATTGATACTGTCCCCCTGTGAAAAGGTTACCCAAAGCCTTACCAGTAATGCACCGAAACCAGGGTTCTTTATCCAGATACTCTAAACAGCTGAGATTTAAAAATTGTATTAAAAGGAAAGGAAAATAAATAAAATCAGTTCTCTCTCAGCTCTAGACAGTTTCAAGTATTAAGAAAAATATAATACAAGGTCCAAGGTAGAAAAATAACCACAAGAAAATCTAAGAAGAATTCTTTATGAATTAATCTCTTTAGAATGACTCTCCCAAAAATGGTGTCAGGAGTTTTATAGAATTAGCTCATTTAGAACATTTGATCAGTAACCAATTGGGTGCCGAATAGAGTAAGACCGATCTGTCCAGTTTAGAATGTGGCCTTGTAAAAGCCAGTTCTGTTATCTAAAGAATAACACTACTCAGACTAAACACAAACACAGTTTGCTACTGAAGTGAGGGCAAATGGTTGCATTGTAAATGACCTAGCAATGCATTGTAAATGACCCTCATGAAAGATAATGACCTCTAAGTAAATTTAAAGGAATATATACACTTTCTTCACACTCCCACCCCAATATTGGTCTGGAGAAAGCACATATGACTTTGAAACTGGTCACTTCCTGAAGAAGCTCCTAACATAGATGGCTAGCTTACACCATTGGGCAGATCTCTCCTTCCTACAACTGATGAATTGAGTCCTGTTTACAAATAAGATCAGCATTTTATCACTAATCTAGTGCCATTAAACAAAAATAAAATTTAAAAAATACAGGGAGAAAAAAATTGTACAGGGACCTATCAAAACGGAAGTTGCATAGCAATGGAAAAGGTGGTTGAATGGGGAAAATGGTGGATTGGAACTGCTGATCCCTGACATTGAGGCCTGGGGAAACAAATGGAGGCTAGAAGGCAATGAATGGGGAATGCAAGTGTGCATGAGGCTGTATTTTGCTGCGAGGATTCAAATTCCCATCATTGTGCAGCTGTGATAGAGCCTTTGCACGAAAACAAAACAAAGGGAACACACACACACACCACCATGTCACAAGTGACATCCCATACCAGGGCAAGCAAAAGCCAGTTTTTTACTAGATGTGCAAAATAAATACCCTGCAGTATAGGAAACAAACAAACAAAAAACACAGGGAAACAAGCACATAGTAAGAAAAGCAAAACCACACTTCAAATTAAAGATAGTAAATTGACTGCTTCTAAAGTGCACAATAATTGGTTCATGTATAATGGGCCTTTGGGTCATTTGCTGGGGGTTTATTCTCCTTGTTTATGCTTGTTAAATTCTACAATGTTCCTTGGAAATTCTGGTGACAATTGTATGGAAAAGGGGAGGAGTGCCCGAAATTTAGTGGAAGCTGGACAAGCCAGTCAGATTTAAGCATGTGAAAAACAGCAGTCTGGCACATGCACAGCTTGGTTTGTTCAGTGATAAAAGGCTGATCTCTATGACAAACTCTGGCTATCAACTTCTGGCTATATATGCAATATTTTCATATTTTTCTGATAACCAAGTTGTCTTAGACATGGTACCAGATGTTAACAATGATTCACATTTCAATCCTAACTTGAGATTCACCCTTCTCAACTCACTGACTTCAAAGGACTCAGAAGGGTGTAACTGTTTATGATTGCATTGTCAGTCTACTGGAGAGAGCCTACCATCTTTACATATGTAAAGATATTCTTTCCTTGTTCACCACTTTTGGTATTTCTAGATAACTGATACATCATATATGGAATATGCATTTTGGGTTGGATCCAGCAGTTTATGGGCACAAGGACTGAGGATCTTTCCTATATTCCCCTACTTCCACCAATCATTTACAACTCCAGGAAAATTGATTCCTGCAGTTGCTCCCTAGCCCCCCTTCTTCTGCTGTCAGGTGGATTCCTCATGGGCCAAAAACAGCAGTGTGAAAACGGTGTAAAAAGGTGATTCCGGGGATCATGAGACTTGCATAGATTAATATCCACCAGCATTGGAGGGCTGTTCTGAAGAGGTAGAAAGATTCTAAATGGCTCTTCCACCTCCACAGCTTTACTAAAGCGGATTCCGCATGGGCCAAAAATAGTGGTGTGAAAATGGTGTAAAATGCTTTAAAACGGTGTAAAAGGATCCTTACTGCCTCTGAAAGGAACTTAGCTGTTGCTCTTATCCTCTAGGACAGGGGTAGGGAACCTGCGGCTCTCCAGATGTTCAGGAACTACAATTCCCATCAGCCCCTACCAGCATGGCCAATTGGCCATGCTGACAGAGGCTGATGGGAATTGTAGTTCCTGAACATCTGGAGAGCCGCAGGTTCCCTACCCCTGCTCTAGGAGGATCTCAGTATTGAAGGTTGTTGACTCTCCCACCTAAATAGCAATTCCATTATTCTCAACTGACGTACTCTAAAGTAGAATTTACAAAATAGCAAGATGTGTGTGTCATCACCTCTGTGTCATCACACGGACAGATTCTTGAAGAATACAGGATGCCCACAAATCTACCATGGAGTGCCTCAAAGGCAAACACATTGAATCTGGCCTTAGTGTCTGGGTGAGAAATAGCTATACTCAGAAGGAATGGAATGTTGAGAGCATCTGATTGCCCATTTAAACAAACGTTAAGTAGGGTAAAAAATCAGCTTGTTCAAACCTGTGAAGGAATCCTGGGAGAGTTTTTTGAGGGTGGGATTCCCAATTTCTTGTGATGCATTGTGGGCTCTGAGCTCTAAATAAAGAAAAATCAGAAGTCAAACCCACTTTTTAATGTCCCACAAACCTGATCTTTTTTCCTGAAATCATCTTCACAGAGTGTAAAAGTGAGTGAGAGAGAGAGAGAGAGAGAGAGATGTTTGTCAATACTTGGATAAACAGGTTTAAAGACAATGAGCCTGTAATTACATCCCAGTTGTTCAAATTCCCAGATGACACACCAGTCTGGAAGAATGGAAGTCGCATGGCAGCATTCTTAGCAGACAGTTCAAAGCCTTTTTTTTTTGCCAAACATTGCCAATGGTTTTATCATCAGACAAGATGATTAAACCATTTATTTTTCCTTTAATTTCTGCCTATGCTTATTACCAAAATAAAAGGACTTAATACTATAGGTCATGAACTAACTTGTGACCTGGAAGATATTCATAAGCGACATCCAAAAGGATTTGACTGACTCCTTCCGTTTACTGTGTTTTCTAGCACGTATCTGGTTGGCCTCTTATTGTACCAGCATTTTACCAGAACTGATCAATAAAAAGATTTTTGCTAGCATCTCTGGCTCTGTGTGCACCCACCTTCAGACTGGTGGTCAGTAGCCACATGAGACAAAGCGTTTGTTGCTGTTGTTCTTTATAATACCTGACTCATGGAATTCCTTCTTTTGAATTTTTGGTGTCATGTGAAGGTTTTTATTTTCCCAGATCCCAGATTTATTTTCCCAGATCTAATGCCTTTTTACTAGTGTTCTTCGGTATGTGCCTATGCCCGAAACATTATGGTGTTGACTCTTTTTAACTATGGCATTAAAGCTATTCTATTTTATAATATATGTAAACTACTCAAGAATTTGGGTTAGGAGTAAGAGATATCTTAAATAAAGACCCATCTTTTAAAAAAGGCAAAACCATGAGCCTGCTTCCAAACACCATTTTAGAACATTAATGGCACAGACTACTTGAATTCTCCTGACATTCCCCAATTATGTCATCTTCACATACACTATTTTAATAGTTGATATACCAGTAAATGCTGTTGACAGTTGATCTGCAAGGGTGAATTCCCAAGATTTTTCAAACTTTCTCCATTCAGGAAATATTTTTCATTTAGACAAGTCAGTTAAGGAATTACTAAAGACGTACTGTAGAATCCTGCATATTGCATTACCGAGAATTCTGTGGCAAGAGCCAAGATACACATGGAGGGCAATATTGGGCCATCTCCTATTGTGAACTCAGGCACACTAGAACATGCACAACATCATGAAATGACTGTACTTGTAACACATAATGTTAATGAGCATTGATAACAGTTTAGCAATTCAAAAGATTTCACGTTTGAAGTCTGCTAACTAATCAAGAAACATCTATGGTGTGTAAACATCAGAATCAGAATTAAAATGTCATAAAGATGTGAATTTAAAATTCATTAAAATCTTAAGAAATTGGACACATTTCTAGTACCGGTATATATCACAATTCATTCCTGGTTTATGTATCCTTTTGCCAAAGAGGATGGAATGTTAAAGAACTCAGAACTGAGCTCTCAGGCATCCCTAGTTCCATCTATCAGATTGAACCTCAAGAGAACATACTCCTACAAATGGCAGTTTATTCCTCCGTTGCAATATTAGTAGAAGGCAAGATGCTGGCAACAGCCCAGGTTTGCAATCAGTGGGACACAGGTGGGAGGTTTAGTGTCTGAATGTAGTAGCAGATCTTTTTATCTCGTATTTCCATTGAAGGGTTTGAGAACTGCACATTGCATCAGCATACTCCCCTTGGATTGTTAACATTTCTCTTATCTATGCCCCTTTCATTCCCATATCATCATGTGGATATTGTAGAGCTTGAAAATGTGCAGAAAAGAACAACCAAAAGGATCAGTTGCCCTATGACATTTGTCCTATGAGATTTTTATTCCTTATTTTTCTCTACCCTAAGTAGTTCTCAAAGCAGCTTACAATCACATTCCCTTCCCTACAACTGGCACTTTGCAAGTTAACCAGGGCTGTCAGAGTTCTCAGAGAACTCTGACAAGCACAAGGTCACCCAGCCGGTTGCACTAGAAGGAGTGAGGAATCAAACATGGTTTTCCAGATTAGGGTCTGCTGCTCTTAACCACTGTACCATGCCAATCAAAAAGTGCTGTTGGGCTTAGAAAAAAAGGCTAGTAAGGTTTATGCACAACATGGAGAAAGTGGAGAGGGAAAAGCTCTTCTTCTTCTCCCATAAGACTAGAATCCAGGGTCATCCACTGAAACCGAAGGGTAAGAGGTTCAGAACAGACCAAAAGAATTTTTCTTCACAAAGGATATAGTTTATTTCTAGAACTCGCTGTGTTACCTGTGGTCATGGCTGACAACTTGGAAAGCCTTAAAAAGAACAGACAAATTCATGGATGACTTGGCTACAAACTGCCACTAATCATGATGGATATCTACTCCCTTCAGTACTAGAGGTCCTCTCTCTCTCTTAAATCAGCTGCTTGGGAGCACAGACAGGAAAATACTGTTGAGTCTTCCTGTTTGTGAGCTTCCTAGAGGCTGGCAACCATGCAAACAGTACGTTGGACTTGAGGGACCTTTGGTCTGATCCAGCATGGCTCTTAAGTTCCTAAGGTTTTTTTCCCTCACACTGTGATATAAGGACCCAGTTTCCCTCCTCTCTCATGTCTAACCCAAATCATAGCCAAAAACTTCATCATACTATAACAAGTGCCTTTAAATTTTTACTACCTCCTTCAGAAGCCACAATTTGGGAAGACAATACAGGGCTCAACAAAATTCTTGCAAACATAAATATAACTATCCTACTTTCAATTACATTAGTAAAGATAACAAAGGAAAGAATGTGACAGCTATAAGAACTATGGATATATTGCATTTTTGTGATTGCACTTTGTTAGAAATTTTATATTGGATGCAGAATACAGAATAACTCAGCCTTTTTTTAAAAAATGTAGCTCTTTCATCTAGGACCAGATGGAGGCACTAAGAAACAGGGTAAAAAGGCAAGTTAATCACATAGCATTTCTGTAGATGACAAACTTCTTTATGAAATTCTGAATCAGAATGCTTTACAGGCCAAATCTTTGGGGGAAGTTGAATGGGCCAATGGAGCTGACATAGGGATGCACTGAGGCATTTGCCCCCTCTGAAAGTGGCGCAGCGGAGCTGTCCCTGGTTGCTCTGGATTGGGCTGCAAGAACTCCATTTCTCCAATTATCCAGTCCCTGCCTGCCCCAAACCCCTACAGCTATTAAGATCAGATTGATACTTTAGAAGCTCTTTGTCAGCAGGTACGGAGAACACTAACCAAATTTTTCCAGGATTCCATACCATTTGTAATCCTCACACATATGTTCCCATTATATAAAACATGGTTTCTCCAGGAAGCAAGGACATCAGAAGTCAGCAAAATAGGTCAGGTTTGTGCAGCAAGTCTCTTCAGAAGTGATAATGGTTTCAAGCCACCATACAAATGACAGTAGAGCTAAGGATTACAACAGAACGTTAAATCATATACAGGCTGCAAAGATATGTATAAAGGTGTCTTATATTTGCACAGCTGTTTAATTTGAATTGATTATAAGATGGAAAAATATGCAGAACCCAAGTCAAATGAAACCTGCCTCATTTGGTTTTTTGGGACAATTTATCTTCTCAGATTTTTGTTCTGCTTACAGTACTTCAAAATGTTTTAGGTGGGCAGGGTGGGTGATTGTACAAGGAAGGTCTGGATACTCATATAGAAACAGATGTTTCAGTGCCATTTTCCCCATCTAGCATTGCTTTGCTGTGGGCTCATCTAGTCTAAACCTGTTTAACTCTTCAGCTAATGAAATATTTAACACTGCATGAGCTTAGCAACAACATTCAACACAGCACCATTACATTAACTACACATAAGTTTACAGATAATAGGAACATAACTTTCAAAGTCTCTTTATTATATTTAACAGATTAATTTTAAATAAGTATTTACAGAAATGGCTTTAAATATAAAAACTCAATAAAATGCAAGCCAATTTATTTAAATCTGTATAAAGTGAATTTATAAGATTGATAGGTTCTACTTTTGATTTCCTAAAACGATATAAAAATAAAACTCTCAATAGCAGTTTTGATTTAAAGTCTGTAAGTACTGGATTTTCACATCTCTCTACTCAAATGATCCTGAAACACATCCTTCATTGCCACATTTAGCACCATTAACTATTTACACAGGAAAAACTATCTGAGGATGAAACAATTATATTTCAAAATTACATACCTTGGGTTTTAAGGCTTCAAATTGGAGGCCAGACCTGTTTTTTATTACTCTGTAGCTGACAAGGAAGAGACAATACTTACAGTGGCAAGAGTCTGCATTTTCAGTATAACCATTTTTGTATCCTATGCACATTTACATGGAGCTGTGAGACTCATTCTCAAGTAAGTGGGCCTAAGTCCAACTCTCAATATGGCTCAGTGAAGTTCTACAGCAGTGCACTCCAGCAAGAATACCCTTTCAGAAAAACCATGATCTAAAATCAAAGATTCTGTCAAAAGGAAGCTACATCCCCATCAAAGCAGGCACACACTGGGATGGATCCCCTGGACTATTTGGGCAGACCAAAGAATTACTGTTTATAGTGCTTGGATTTTTTCACCTTCCCTCTTCCTGCTGCAACTAAAAATACCCCCTTTATCCTCTCCAGTGCATCCAAGCCATTTGTTTCTTCCCTGTAATCAAAAACCCATGTTTGATCTGTTTGCATTGTTTTTGAAAACAATGTATTGCAACAGTCAAAACTGAACAGCAATATCTCTACTGGCACTATGGAGTTGAAAAAAAGCTGAATGAGCTATTTCTACGAGCAAAAGCAAAAAATGCATGATTCCTATTACAATGTAGGGAAACAAGAGACAGGGAATACATAAAAATAAGAAGGTTCCAATTTAGGTTCCAATGTGATGTTTCTGTTAAGAGTAACTAAAGAGTTGAGCTCTGTCTAGTGCCTGTTTATCTTTTGAGTTACAAAATACTGAAGTAACAGGTACAAGCCCTGCTCAGTGCTGAAGAACAGAGCTACAGATGATACTGAACCAAAAGTTATATGTTATGCTCTTTAGAAATGCTTACTTGTGCCTTTTAAATAATGGGATAATCCAAATACTGCTACTAATCCAAACCTGTTTCCAACGTTTAGTTCTCTAACAGTATAGTTTGAAAGATACCAAATTAATGCACTGAGGATAAATGTCCATATTATATTTGAAAATAATATTACTATATAATTTAACACTGATTTTGGGTAAACAGCTGTTGTTACAAATCTTGAGCAGCTAACACTTGTATTTTCCATGAAGTTGGGCACAACTGAGTACTAAAGCAGATTGATTTCAGTTGTTTATGCTTCCTATAGTGCCTAGGTATTTTCAAGTATATGAGTAATAATAAAACAACATGTAGAACTGCTGCAGACTTTCAGTAAGCCATGCTTAAGAGTGGAACACTGTGCAATATCCTGCCAGATATTTGCTGACTATGAAGGGGTTTTTTGGCTTCATACTATACTGTTATTTACTGTCACGGCAGCCTAACTCAGACTGCTTTCATAGCAGACCAACATGCTGCAATTTACAAACTGACTACAGAGTATCTATGGGCAATAAAAGGACAATATGAAAGTTTTACATGTAGTTTGAAACAATACCTATACAATCAAATATGTAACAAATTACATAAATTTTAGCCTTTTTGACATACCTATGTAAAGCGTTAGAAAACATTAGATTCAAGATTGGAAAATTAAATTTATTTCAGACACAGGAATAATAATAAAATTTCAATTTTCTATTGTGTGTGAGTTCAAAGAAAATTAGAAAATACCATTATTTACAAACTTTAAATCAAAACTTCATAGCTGGGCTTCAAACCCAATAAATACACTTTCAAAATATTTTCCCTTTTAAAAAGTGCAAAACTCTACTTATATATGGCAAAGGGGGCATCTCTGGACTGGTTCCAGCCAAAAACAGACACTCTGTTTTACAAAGGAATAGTGATGCACTTGATATTACCCAACATAGTTTATTTCAATATCACACCCAGTTAAACACACATTTGTTGGCAGAGTACTAGAATGAAGTACTAATAATTCCTGTTCCCCAGTTTTAGATCTTTGTAGGCAGCTGCCATTTTATTAGAAAAAGTGATCTTCTGCAAGATGTTCATGAGTATCATTAAATGTGTTAGGTTTTTTTTAGAGTTTATTAAGGTGCTAAAAAACATCAAGCTTTCTGTAACACATTTCCTGGAGCGTTTGCATTATTCGCTGTCTGTGCTCTAATGTCAAGCAATACCCAATAGCATCTTCAGTTTCTTGAATTCGTTTATGGAATCTGCAACCATCACGTGCAATTTCTTCCCAGGGTCCTTTGCGATCTTCTTCATTGCTCACATAATACTCAGTAACTTCTTCTAAGAAAGTCACCTATAACAGATTAAAATTAAATCTAATTATGCAAATATTTTGTACAGCATCTTTTATATAATGCATCATTTTAAAAGAATAGAACACACAGACCTGCATATATTTATCAAACCTACTTGATGACAGAACATAATAGACTATTGTAGAATGCATGTTCAATGGCTGGCATGACTTAAAAGAGCTTTAAATAAACAATATTGCTACTGGGACCCTGAGTTGAGTTGACAGGGAGATGAAAAATACTTCAAATAAATAACTATACATGAAACTTTAAAACACTTAGTACATGCACGGCAGCCAAGTTAAATGATCTTGATATGTATGTGAGAAGCATCTGCACTCCATATAAACACTAAAACATGTCAAAGCTCTTCTTTCTCTTATTAGACCAGAACTGCTCAAGACACTACTCCTACAATATTATTTCTACTGGGAGCCTAAAAAGACAAGTCATAAAGAGCCATTCTCTCATCCTGCCACTTCTTCCAGAACCAACATTAATTACTGGTATCCCAAATAAAGTAACAAGCAGGGCAGATAACTATCCCTGGATTCAATCTTCCACTGTGTTAATCACAAACTCATTCTTGAGAATGTCAGAGTAATCTGAGGACATGAGAACAATCTGGGGTGTTGTGTGGCTTCCGGGCTGTATGGCCATGTTCTAGTAGCATTTTCTATGAAGATGCCAGCCAGACGCAGGCGAAACATCAGGAGAAAATGCTACCAGAATACACCCCAGAAATCACACAACACCCCAGTGATTCTGGCTGTGAAAGCCTTTGACAATACAATGAAAATAATTTATTACGTGCTTTAATTTCCATGTACACAGAGGGAGTGTAAAGCCCATGGTCATCTTCTGATAAATGACACATACTTAATAATACAAGCTGGCAAATTGAAAGCTATTTTACAGCTAGAAATTCTGAGTTTCACAGAGAACTAGGCTTATCTACACTGTTTTCCTAAGGCAGGTTCCTTCAAGAAGAAAACAAATACTCCTACATATTAAAAGTATGCACAACTACTCATATAACGCATTTTAATTAAAGCACATTAAGACCCATTCATTGTTTGTGTTGTCCCTTAAATGGAAATGTATAACTACCTCCAACTAAAGGTAAGAAAAAAGCATTCCACATAGTTACATCAGCTTCTCCCTCTGTGCTTCTTCCCTTTCATACCTTTTACATCATTGTAATGTACTCTCTGGGGCACCATTACCTGGTCATGTAATATGATGCTATATATTGCATACAGGTCCTTGTTCATTTACGGTGCCACCAGAAAGATGTGCACTAGGGGTTTGAAAGTTGTTTTGACAGAAGTCACTGCAAGTGATTTACAGGGCAGGTTAAGCTAAAATGTATAATTTTATAGCTCTAGAGAATTCAGAAACCCCATGTCTGAAAATTGGCCAGACAACAACCCATGAAAATCTAGACACTATGCATTGCTATGCATATGATCAATGAATCACAATGACTAGTCCTTAACCTCAAGAGAACAAAATTGAGAACTGCAAAAATATTCCAGATTTTATTCCCAATTTAAACAAAGGGATAAATCCTTAAACTGAGAAAACACACACAAAAATGCAATATCAGGTTGCAGTTCAGAATTTGGTCACATAGTATTCTTTAAGTTAGACATCTCTCAGAAGTTTGAAATCCCTGCACAATAAATCCACATTCTATAAGTATATCAATGTTTGCTTGTATATGACAACTATTTTTGGGGGAAAATGTTATGCCTGCTCTCCAGAGAACCTGTGTGAGAGAACATTACAATACAGTTCCCCTCAAAACAGAGGAAACAACTGAATTATTATTAGTACAACCCCAATAATGACAGGAAATTGCCCCAAATACTTGCGAGCCATAGGGGACCGTGTTTTGAATCACCAGTAGTCCAAAGCGTGGTCAGGGTTTAAATGGACCAGGTTCTTGCAAAACTTCCAGCATAAGATTTCATGAGTGAGATAGGGCAGGGGAGGGATAAGCCCAGTAGATGAACTGCAAGTGTCCTTGCAGAACATGTTACACAATTTCCACTACTTAGATGAAAAGATGTTCCCTGGTGCTCCTGAGAGCCAAGCATTTCATGCTTAATGAACAGAATATGCCAAAATGATGGGACATGCTAAAAGGCAAGACAAGTTCTGAAGAGCAATCTTACAAAGAACAACAGTGAAATGGTAGATCAGCAATAGAGTAGAAGAGATTGGATTTTTGGGAACAAGCCTTCAGCTCTCTTGCATGATTAGCTTGGTATCATACTAACAAAAAGTTTCACTATATGTTCCAAAAAATAACAATGTGGCATGTTTTGCAACCAGCCTATATAACTGCTTCAAACATGACTTCTCACTGCATGTTGTAAACAGAGGAGACACATTCCCACATTATGCTTTACATGTTTCTTCCCTGATATTAATAATCAATGTCAGAAAATATGTAAAACAACATCCATGCAAGTTATCCTGCCCCTACAATCATCATCTTGAGCTCAATTCAGTTACATAATCATAAACTCACCATTTGTACCTTATTTTTTCAATAAGCTGTAAAGAAAGATTACACTAGGAGTTCACATGTTTCAGGCTTACTGCATAGCTAAACAATTTAAATTTTCAGTTGTGCCTCATCTCTGCAATCTTATCAGAGTCATGCTAACGTCTGTTCACGTTTGCTGGATGCTGACCTGGGGGCCATTAGCCCATGAACACACATATACATACAGAAGACCCCTATTTGAAAAATATCTCATAGACAATGAAATGCAAACAAGTACCTTACATACCTTTTTCTTCTTCTTGCACTTTTCTCTAGAAAGGATGCCATGCTTCACAATTTCCTTAATCTCAGGCTCATGGTTATCAAGCACATGCACTTGATGACTAAGGTAGACACTATGGTGAGAGAGGTCAAGGCACATTCCTGTCGGTTCTTTTAAAACGTGCTTGCTTTTCTTCTCTGCAGTCTGAAATTGTGCCTTGAAGTTGAAAGGATTATAAGGGTCCTCTAAATTACAGAAAGAGTTCCACAACTTCAGGTTTTCAGGTTCATCTAGGCAGCCAGACTCCCAGTCATCTTCTTCCCCTGAACTTTCCGTCCAAGAGGAAGAATCCTCCACATCTTCTGTCTTATTTGGCTCAGCAGGAGGTTCTTTTTTGGCTTCATACCCAGCAGTTTGAATAACAGCTGTGAAGTTCTGAGGATTGTAGGGATCTAAACTACCAAAGGAGTCCCACAAAAGCACACTCTCCTCCTCCTGGCTGGCCGTATCAGATTCCGAAAGGGAACCTTCACTGTCAAACCCATCATCGTCCTCCTTGTCCCCATCCCAATCGTCCTCCCCCTCGCTTTCCTCCCCGCTGCAGGCGCCCCCCAGGATGTAGTCGATCAGCTTGTTAGCGCATGCCGGCCTGTCCTCCACTGGCAGCAAGTCTGGCTCGAAATCAGAGTCCTCCCCAAAGCTGGATCTGGCCTCGACTCCCGCCTCCTCGCAGGGACCCCCTGCAGCGGGAGACCCACGCGTGTTTCCCGGATCCGGCTGGCAACAGCCCACCGACACCCCCTCGTGTTCTTTCTGCAGCCGGGTCTCCCTTTGCTGCTCTTCCTCCAAGCTATGATACCCATAATCCGGGTCGGGAAGATCCAGGCCGGCCTGGCTGCCCTGCAGGTGCACCTGCCGCAAAATGTCGTGCAGCTTAGAGCGAACATGCTGGTGGTCGGACAGCTCCTGCCAAGAGGCATTCAAGGACAGCCCAGGCAACTGGGTCCCGTCGACGCCACCGAAAACGAAGGAGGAGGAGGAGAGCAAGCCGAAGCGGGGCTGGAGAACAAGCGGCGCCAGCCCGGCAGCTCCCCACGCGGGCAAGGCAGGCTGCGGGTCGACCGCGTGGGCCTCGGCCTTCAGCAGAAAGTCAGGGCTGGACGGCCCCGGCAGGAACCGCTGCACCAGCTGAGAGAAGAGCCGCGCCCACGAAAACGGGGCGTCAGGCGGGGGCTGCGGCAAAGAGGGCGGGCGAGAGCCGAGGCGAGAGCTCGCCGGCCCCCGCTGCCCGCTCGGCTCCATGGCGGGCTGGATCTCACCTCCGCCGATTCTTCTCGCCTGTGAGGTTTCTGGGCTTCCTCAGGCTGCGGTGAGCTCCTCCCAGGTTAGGCGACGCCATAGTCCGGCGAAGCGGTCGCCTCACCTCCCACAGGCAGCTGAGTCAATAAGGAAGGAACAAAATGGTGGCGGGCCCACTGCTCGACGGTTGAGCCGCGGGGCGGGAGACCCCGTGCACAGCTCGTGAGCGCGCGCGGTTTCGTTGACAGGGAAGGAAGGCTGCGCTTTGCCTTCTTCCAAATAGGGAAAGGAGGACCCGGCCGCGCGCTTAGTAACATCCGGGCAATGCAACCCGCAGTCGGCGGCTTCTGATTGGTTCCCTGGTGAAGGGCGGTCACGCCTGTGTGAGAGACCTTTGGTCAATGGGCGCCGCCTCAGTTGCTGGTTGCATCAGCCAGGTTGGCTTTTGAAAGGTTCAGATTAACTATTTTCTTGGAGGATCGTAGAAACACGGTTCCAGCACGTTTGGAGTGGAATAGTCCTTGAAACGGGCCAATACGAAGATAATATAATATAAATACATGAATACGCGGTGAGGAGTCCATAATGAAGGGGTTGGCGGGGGAGACAGAAACTTCCTTCCAAAGAACTGCCAGAGTTCTCAGAAGCCCCAGGACGTTCTTTCTTCACACTTTTATTTTGTTCTTATCTCTCTACAGGCAAAGGAAGTCGGGAAAGAGAAGCCCTTGTTTAGAAAGATGGGACAGGCTTTCTGGGAAGGGCCATGATTCAGTGGTAAAGCATCTGCTTGCCAATGCAGAAGGTCCCAGGTTCAGTCACCTGTGCACTTGGCAGACAGTCCTGACCTTGATGCCATTCAACGTAAGGCAACTTCAAGTATGCCTTGGTGTATACTGGGTGGCACAAGGGCCAGAGTAATCAAACAGTGATAAGATAGTTGTAACCATAGCATAAAACACGAGTTACATAAGTGGAACCAAAGATGGTGGGGCAGGTTTCCAACAGCCTCCATCCTCCATCTGGAAAGCTCAGAAGCTGGGAATGACAGCAACAATTTATTTTACTTGTAGGTATCTTCCCTCTGAATGAAGATAAAATCAATTTCTGGATGGTTAATAGTTTTGAATTGGGCGGCAGGTTAACAGGAAAAAAAATTAAGGCTGAAATCCTAAACACTTATTTAGGAGTAGGTTTCATATGCTCTGAATCAGGCCTCATAGTTAAAAGCTTAAGCATATTCTAGCAATGTTTCGTTGAACTCAGTGGTTCTTAAGTAGGATATTATTTACCAGAAAAGAAAAAAGTGTGATTTTAAAAGTGGCACTTATTAATATATTTGTCTTGAGTTCTGTGAGCAATCTAATTTCACAACTACTACTTATATGCCATTTAACTGATAATCTAGTTTGATATCTTTCAGATAGGAAGAGATTTTCTGAGGAACAGAAATAAACGCAGACTGTCTACATCAGCTGCACCATTAGGAGTAGGTGTGCAGATTAATTTGAATTAGTGTCAAGGAATTAGAGGCATGCAGTGTATATTTTTAAGGTCAGCTTTATGTGAGACTGTTGGTTCAGGCAGAAATTCCAGAGTGCCATTTCTTGCCCTTCATCTTCATGTGGATATCCTTTAAGTAAATTTATGTCAAGTATTTATAAATATACCTACTGGAATCAAACCTGTTAAAGAAAATCAGTCCTCAGTACAGCTGTATTAAAATATCCAAACGATAATATTATTCAAGTTTACAAGGAAAAGCCAAATGCTTTTCATTTTAGTATGCTTCATTCTGTGTGTATTGTTGTCACAGGTTTATTTTATGATTTAGGGTTTTAACACACCAGTAATTAGGAAATTCTACTAAATTAGGTTAAGCATCCTGTTTACATTGATCACCTGATAACATACAGTCAGTATATTGTAATTCAGGGTTAATGCATTCTGAAGTATTTGTGGGGATAACAGGAAGACTGAGAAAACCTGGTCCTATTATTGTACATGAGTTTTTAATACTTAGCCACATACTGTATCTTACTTGGCAGCAAGGTTACTTACTTGAAGCCACTCTGCATTAGGGTTTCTTTTTCTAGCAGGAACTATGCTTTGAACAGTTGCAGACAGCCAGAAATTAACTATGTGCTGTTTTTTTCCATCGTATCTTTCATGTGAAAAGCTGTACCTGTTGAATTTGTACCTGTCATGCCAGTTTACCTGAATTCTCCCTTTTCAATCTGACAAAGCGTGTTAGCCTGGTTGTTATTAAGAGGGAATGGAATCAGCGTGTGAAAAAGCAAGCAAGCTCTAATGTAGTCCTGGATTTTACCCTGATACTTATGTGCACAAACTGCTTCATCATTTAGTCCAATTTCAGATTGATGTGAATGTTTGTAAAGAGTACACTTTGAACCTCATCAGTTTCATTTTGGATTTTTAAATCTCTTGCTGCAGAAAAACCACAACATAGTTTTTAATTAATTCCAATCTTTTTATTTTTAATTAATGCCACCATTTTACAATTGAGAAAGAAGCATACACCTGTAAGGTCCTTTCCTTTATATCCCTTCCCACAGGACAGAATCAATGAACAAGGCCAATGCCCTCACATGTGGCCTTCTGAAGTCTCCCTGCAGCAATGTAAAGATCAGTAAAATGGCACCTTCAGATAAGCCTCAATCTGGGAAGTCCTTTCCCTAAACCCAGCTTATTTCCAAAACACCAGTTAAATACAACATTTAAAAATCTTTACACCATCATACTCTCAATCCTGAGAAACATCCCATTGAGTTAATGTGTTCCTGCTTGCTGGGGTAAAGTGTAGATGACTGGGGAAGGCAATGGTAAACCACTCCATAAACAGTCTGCCTAGTAAAAGTTGTGAGGCGAGGTCACCCCATGGGTCTGTAATGACCTGGTGCTTGCACAGGGGACTACTTTTAACTTCTTACTGTGAACAGCTCATCAAGGAGAAGAAAATGCAGGATTTTAAGCAATGAGCTAGGTCCAAAGCTTCTGCTTGGCATGTGCAAAGACCCTTCCCTCCTGTTTTGAATTACCATCTCTTTCACACAAGGAGGCAAACAGACATCACTACTGGTCTTTATATAATTATAAAAGAGAATAGGCTTAAAAGCTTTTGTTTCCCAACCCAATTGGGAAAAAAGTCAATTTGTTTTCTACAAAGTTTCTCCTCTCAAAAGAAAGAGAAAGAATACCAGAGGGCCCTCTGTTCTACAGGAGCTCTTGCAATTCTATGGGTGTATATAAAGGCTTATGAAATCATTGGTGTTTAGTGACAAGTGCCTGGCAACCTTTTAACTAAACCCACAGGTTTGTCTTTTGCCTCCTGCCTCTAGTCCACCATCTTGGAAGAAGAGCCTGTGGTATTAATAAAAGGCTCATCTATAAAGGATTTAAAACTAGTGTAATCTGCATTTAGCCAATGGCATTAGGTAGCGTACAACACAGGAGACCATCTTCCATCAACAGTGCTTTTGCTAATTAAGTGTTTAGGAAGGAAAAGATGCGTGTCTTCTGCTTACACCCGTGCAATCTATCTCCTTCCAAGACTTAGTGCAACTCATCTCAAGCAGATCTAGTTTTTCTAACTGACTGGGAAAAACAGCAATGTGAGAAATGCTTCAGTTCAGCAAGCAAGAAATGTGGAAGTAACGTAGCTGCCAGATGCTTGCTTGGATCAAGGCCTTTGCTGGTAAATGTTTGGAATCAAGATTAATATGGATGCCTTCTGCCTCCATGAGACAAGTGCAGATGTTAGTCCAAGACAGTGTGGTTCCTGGGTTACATCTCCTAGCAGAAAATCAGGAATTGTAAGTTCTACACTTTTACAAATTACACAGCTCTCCTTTGGAAGCAAATTCTCCAAGATGGCTTAAGTTGGAGCACACCAGCTCCTATCCCAGAGATAAGGGCTTAACATACCATTCATACCCACCCATACCCATTCATACCCACCCATACCTCCCCCCACCCATATGCCTCTACCCAAGTTCTTATGCACGCATCCCTTTAAAAAATTAAAAAAACAAACAAATATCTTCGAGAAAGTCAAATAAGAACTTCATTCACAATATAGCCCCCACCCTGCAAGATCCTTTTTTGGACTCAATTTTTTTAATTTCTTTAAAAAATTAAAATATCCCCCCCCCAAAAGATCCACTAATATTTTACCCCTCCCTCCCTATAAGTCATTGCTCCCTTGACACAAGGTAAATGTATAAAACAAGTCTATGGCAGCCATTTCAAGTCATAATAGGATTTCCCATCATGGCTCAACCCCAAATGCTCACTCTCCACAGGAAATTAACCCTTCATTTGCGAAGACACTATATATATCCATCCTTCTTATTTGCAGGAAACTAAATCCTTTCAGATATACCAGGATACAACTCCTGGAACATGCACTGATTCCCAGGGACTCCTGTGGGGCCAGAATGGTCCCAAATGGACTGTTGCCGCCTCACTGCTTCTCACATGGTCCCGTGGCTCCTAGAGCCCAATTCAAACCAGCCCATCTTCTCTCGTGTCAGATCCAGGTCCCGTAGTCTGATAATGACCTCCCCAAGGAGGATGTTCTCCCAAAAGCCCTCTTCACTCAGGACACTGAGACGCAGCTCCCGCTGGTGGAGGTCTCCTTTTGGAATCCCATCATAGATAAGCTGCAAAATACAGAAGGTGTCAAGGTGTGAGTTGAATACCTATTTTTGGAAGGCTCAAACCAACAGCTGCCAACAGCGTGACTACATAATATATTGCTGCCAGGTCTATCCCTTGATCCAGTTGACAGAAGTGCTCTCCGAGCTCAGTATTCAAAACTTGATTCATAGGGGTGTTGCATCCTGATTTAGATTGGGACCATGGTGCATAAGGAGACAGAACTGTTTTCCTGACCTTACACAGCTCCAGAGATCCATTATTTGCCTTGTTGGGAAGTCTTAACATGTAGCATGAAGAGAAGGGAGATTAAGCAGAATGTCTATTCCAAATTATACAGATGTATCTTAACACAACAATGTATTTTCTTAGCATATAGCTCCAGGCAAGCATTATCTACCAGAGAAACCAAGAACAGCTGCTATCAAATAACAGCTTTCTATCCATAGAGACCATTAGATATATATTTTTTGTGTCACAGTACTGGATTTTTATATTAAATGCTGGCAAATGTTGCTCTAATCTGAGCAAACCTACCAGCAAACATTTATGGAATCAGTCCATTCTCTAAACGTAACAAAAGGTATCGAAGGCAGGCAAATAATCTCAGGAGCAGGTTGCCTACATTTTCAAAAGCCAAAACAATCTCCCAGTCAAGAACTTTTAACTGCTTGAGCAGCTGCCTGTCTTTATTAAGTCTGTATCAGCCCTTGCCTCGGCCCATTGGGGAAAGGCATGAAGAAGCATACCATTTCATTGTAAGTTGGGTTGCAAGTTTTTCGAGCAACTTTAGTTTTCCTCTTGGTGGTTTTCTGAGGATCAGGCAGAAGGTAGATCTTAACATAAGGGTCAGGGTCACTGCCATCCTGAAGAGGCTGCTGAAAAAGAAAGAGGAAGCCATTTCTAGCCTTCAGTTATTTATACCACACAGGGTTGCAGACATTAAATAAATTTGCTGGCAGCCACTGCTGTGATAGTCATAGCTCAGCACTTACCAGACCTCGGATGTGCATCACCATGATAAAGAGCTTGTTGTTCTTGTAGGAGATTGACAGCTTCACCTCTCCACCCATTTTCCCAACAGGTTGAGACCATGTAGCATCTAGGGGGGGGGGGGGGAAAGGGGGCAGTTTGCAGTTTGGGCAGAACAAAATAATCTTTCTAGGGACATAGAGTTTTCAATAGCAAGGACAAAGCAACTTCTATACATTTTCATAAAATTTACATCCTAAATCTCTGTAATCATTTTCCATATATACTTTGCCTCATTTAAGTCAGTATTCCCTCTCTCCTGTAAAGGTGTCTTACTGAATCACTCAAAACCTCATGTCAATTACTTACAAATATATAAGTCTCAATGAAAATGTTTACTTAGGAGGAAGCAGCAGATTTTTTCATATGACCAGGATTTTCAGTTATGTTTCCATACCAGACTTATTTTATGATAGCCAAGTGAGGGATCGGCAAGAACTTGCAGAGGGCATCCCATTTCCCCCTCCACTATTTCTTTTTCTCTCTCTCTCCAAAAGCCCTTGAAGGTTCCCCTGCCACACACTTCGCATTTCCTTCTCTCCTTCCCACCTACCTGCTAATCTACATTTATTCCCCCCCCCCCCCACTCCATCTTCAGCTTTCCCTCTTTCACTTCCTTCATTCCCACTGGCAACCTCTACTTGGGAAAACTATGGCCCAGTTGTGCGATGTTGGCTGCCGGGCTGGGCCCAATTGTTTGGGGGAGGGAAACCTGCAAAGACTCATGGAGGTACCTCACATTTCCCTGTATCCCCCTCCCACTGTTCCTTCTTTCCTTTATCACCTTTACCTGCTTCTTTCTGACCTCCTCACTGCCCCACCAATATTCTTTGAATCCCCACATTTTCCAATATATGCATATTTACATCATAAATACCCTTGATTTTCTCAACATTGGGGGTTCAAAGCAGCTTACTTTATCTCCTGTGCTCCATTTTATCCTCATAATAACCCTGTGTGGTAGGTTAGGCTGAAAACAGATCTCAGATGGCATCCATTTCAACAGCAACAACACCTTTAATGGCATGGAATCATGCAACTATAAATAAGCAGTTACATATATGAGGAAAAGAATACAGAAAAGTGATGCTAAGAACAGAGCTGTTGAGCCATCACAAGAAATTTAGCCACATCTTCTGTTCTTTGGGGGCACCGATCACCTAAAAGAAGATGAATCTTTGCTTTATCAGAAAGTGAATGCCAGTGTTTAATGTGTGGTTCAATCACTGTTTTCCAAGCGAGTGATACAGTTTAGGGTATAATAACATATGATCAAGTGATTCAATCTTTCGCTGTGAATAGGGGCATAATCTTTTGTGGTAAGGTATCTGTAAGAATCTATCCCAAAGAAGTGCAGAGGGGAGAATATTCATAGGAGCTTGCATGAAAACCCGCCTTAGCTACAGCGAAGATAAACAATAAAAATAAGATGGAAAAGAACTATTTGGATATATTCCAAATCTTATAGGTGAGCTAAATGTCAGACGGTAAGATGAAAAAATGTGGATTTTGATATCAGTTTTTGTTTTAAAAGGTTAAAAATATGACTCGTCCATATTAACGAAAAAGTCCAATGAAAAGCCCAAAGAGGTTTATCTTGTTAATTATTTGTGTACTCCATTTGGTACAGTACGAGTCATTCAACATAAAACTGGTTAAACTTCCAGGCATAGACCTAAAATGAAGACGTAGCCAGTATTTCAATGTATATAGCCATCTCCATTAGATTCGAACCAGTTTCAGAGCAGAGAGTGTAATAGGTTACACAGTTGGGGACTCCTAGCAGGTTTTGAAGAAAATGTAATTGAATCTGTTCAAGTGGTTTCAGGTTGGGGTACCAAACAAAATATGTGATAGCATTCTAATTCTACAGATTCTGATGGCTGCTGGTACATACTGACCTCCCTTTAAAAAGAAGTGTCTAATTGCCATTACACTCTGTTTTGCCATAGTGATTATTTGTTTAAATTGTACAGACCAGTTCAGATTACACTGAAAACGTATACCCAGAAAATGGAAACTTTTGACCTGTTCGATGTATTTTCCTGTGAGGAACCAAAGTTTTGGCTTCCAATATTTTTTGGGTTTTTTGCAATTGATGACAAGACTATTTTCCTCACAGTAGTTGGCAAAAGCACGCAGTAGGCAGTCCAGACCAATTTTGATGCGGGAGAGTAGAACTGTGTTGTCCATGTACAATAGAGTTGGAATTATCGAGATTAAGCATGGGGCAATGGTCCTCTGTGAGCGGTAGAGATTTTGTGAGGTCGCTAAGGAAGAGGTTAAAAAGGAATGGGGCCAAGATACAGCCTTGCTTGACGCCCTTATTGGAGATCACTTCTGCAGTTAAATGCCCAAGGTTGTTGCAGTGTATTCTGCAACTCATGGATGAGTAAAGCTTCTGGATTAAGACAAGGAGACAAGAGTCAATACCCACTGCTTTCAGCTTATCCCACAGGAGATGGAATCAAAGGGCTCTTTAGGTCAAGGAAGGCAGCATAGAGACTGTTACCCTTGGCTTTACTGTATTTCTCAGCTAGATGATTTAGGACTACACAGTGATCTCAAGTTGAATGTTCTTTATAAAGCCAATTTGTTCTGATTTCAAAAGTGAAGTTGCCCATTCTAAGAGTTTCTCTAGGAGATGGCTCGGATATAATTTGCCTGCAATAGACAGCAGGCTTATGGGTCTATAGTTAGATGGAATGCCTGGATCCCTTCTCTTGTAAATTGGCATGATCATAGCTGATGTCCAGGCTTTACGTAATTGGCCACAGTTGTCAATCACAGTAAATAAAGCTGCCAAAGTTGGAGCACATTTCTGGATGTAACCGGTCTGGTCCAGGAGCCTTTCCACATTTAAGTTTGCTGATTAAATGAAGTATGTCATCAGTGGTGACAGCAGGCCAATCTGGGGTTCCTGGAGGGAATCTTCATTTGCAGAAAGTATAATAGAGGGGTCAAAGAATATGTTGTTATAATGTTCCTACCTTGCAAATATAGGGGTATTTGGTGAAATGGGTCTCAAGGGAAGGGCATGAGAGACAAGTTGCCAAAAGTATTTGGAATTCTTGGCTTTGGCAGCATCAATCAGGGCATCCCAGTTCCTTTGGAAAAGCTGGCATTTCTTAGAGGTCATCAGTTGTTGAAATTGGAGCTTAGTCTGGGAATATGCCTCATGGGGTGTAAGAGAAGGTTTGTCCAAGATGGCGGGCACGAAGGTAGATTTTTATTTGTAAACACTCAGCATCAACCCATGAGGCTATGGGCCTATTAGAGACAGAAGAAGGGTCTGCAGTCTTGGGATGAATAAAATGATTGATCCATGATGTTACGATCTCATACTGTTTGATGGCCTCCTCCGGCAAAGTAGCATTGATAATAGCAACAGACTGATTGGTCATTTGGTCTTCCATCACTACTTTATTTAATAGGAGCTCACTGCGTGGAGACCATTTGAAGGGGGTAAAGTGAGTGGTAATTATAGCCAACTCCAATGGAGGTTGATAATCTGGGACAGGAGTTTTGCTGTTTATTGAAATGAATAATGGGAGATGGTCACTTCCTGTTCTATTTAGTATTTGGAAGGAAGTAATATATCTTAACAGATTAGGGTCATCCATTTCATGAAGGTACACCTGCTTCTTTTATCATTTAGGTGGATTTTAACCACCCAATGCATTTTTTCAGGATTCAGATTCTGAAAGCCCAAGGCTTTTCTCAGAAATACAGAAAGATCTGTCATGTTTGTTCATGGGTCCAGTCTCTGGATTTGAGTATCCAGAGCCAGTGTGGTATAGTAGTAAAGAGCAGGTGGTCTCTAACCTGGAGAACCAGATTTGATTCATGAGTGGTGGACAGATTTATTACCTACTCCTACATCCCTGCTGGGTGACCTTGGGCTAGTCACAATTCTTTGGAACTCTCAGCCCCATCTACCTTACAAGGTGTCTGTTGTGGGAAGAGGAAAGGAAAAGGACGTAAGCCACATTGAATCTCCTTACAGGAGAGAATAAGGTGGGGTATAAATCCAGAGCGTTACCCGACAACAACTAATCTAAACTCTTCTTTTTCTATCCATAGAGACCATGTTGAGAATTAGATATATTAATTTCATACTGAGATGCCTTGGTTCTCCTTCCCTACGATCAGTACTGATCCAGATGCAAGGGCTGTATAATTTCTAGACAGAGAACTAGTGTGGTGTTGTGGTTAGTGTGCTAGATTAGGACAGGAAAGGCTTAAGTCTCATGTATAAATCCTCATTCTACCACTGAAGCCCATGAGGGAGGTCCTGAACTAGTGCCTTTCAGCCTAACCTAATGAACATGCTGGTTGCTGCAAGGTAAGACGGAGAGGAGAGAACACTGTATGCTTCCTCGTGCTTTTTGGAGAAAGAACAGAAATTTACCTGCAGGTTTTGGAGCTGGGTTGGTGCCTGCAGCCACTTCATCCCTTGGAAGGGGATGGAGAAATGTATACAGCAGATCAGACTGCAAGAAAAGCACACGGTAAGGTCAGACAGGGCCGTAGGTATAGATTTTTTATGGGTTGGGTTTGGGAGGTGGGGCCATGCCCCCTCGCCCCTGGGGGCGTGGCCACACCTCCCCAAACTTCGCCCCTGGCCTCAGTGCTTATAAAAGCAGTTCTCTGAGGCCAGGGATAGCAGACTCCCCTGCCTCCCCGTCCCCCACCCCAACTGGCTGGGCTCCCAGCTGACAGCTGGCAGTCCCTTCTGCCCTCCCCTCTGGGCGGAGGCGTAGCTAGGGAAAATGGAGCCCAGTGCAAAATCTGAGTTTTGGGGGGCCCCCATGGGTGGCTGCTGTGATGCTGGGATCCACCCCCAAACAGCATCATTTTCAATGATGTTTAAACAAGGAAGCCCACATTCTCCTTTTAAATCCACCTTAATGGGAGAATCTGGGGTCCCCAGTTAAAACAACATTGAAAGTGATGCTGTTTGGGGGAGGATTACCCCCCCCCCCCGAAACAGCATCACTTTCAATTTTTAAACTAGGGACCTCAGATTCTCCCTTTAAATCCATGCCGAAGGGAGTGGATTTAAAAGGAGAATCTGGGGAAATTTGGGGGGTGCCTGCTGTCAGGGGTGCAATTGTTAAGCTAGCAGCATCAAACTTTCAGGGTATCTTTAGGAGACTCTCCTGAAGATACCACCCAGGTTTGGTGAAGTTTGGTTCTGGGGTTATGGACCCTCAAAGGTGTAGCCCCCATCTCCTATTAGCTCCCATTGGAAACAATGGGGGATGGGGCACCCCTTTGGGACCCCCTGAACCAAACCTCACCAAACCTGGGTGGTATTATCAGGAGAGTCTCCCAAAAAAAATCCCTGAAATTTTGGTGCTGCTACTAGCCAAAAAACGGCGACCCCTGCAGGCCAAAAACGAAAAAAAACCACTTAAAATAAAAAAACCACAAATGGGGGGGCGGAGCTTTGGTCATGTAAGGGGGGGTTAAACCCATTGTGGGTCAGACACAAGTTTATCCTTTTAATCATGAGTCACTGACTTCTGATAAACAAATCAGAGGATTTCCAGGCTTGGCCTGGTAACTAATGGGGAGATTACTGGCTAGGGCCACCACCATGCACTGATGTCATTTCCCATGTGCCCAGGTGTGATGCTAGCATGTCTCTCGGGATGCTCTGGCATTTGGGCAAAATGTCAGTCACTCACATCCCCTAGTGATGTGCTGATGCCACTTCTAGACACACAAGAAGTGACATCAGAATGTTGGGATGATGTCAATGTTCCCCCCCCCCCATTTTCCTTCCTCCTTCCCCCGCTGGCCAGCTGACTGTTAGTCGGGAAGCACCTGCTAACAAAGAATGGCAACCTTGCCACACCAACCATCTCAAATGATAGTTTGGTTGGGTATGTTATCTCCACATATTACCTTCACAGGTTATAAGAAGCAAATACTTTCTTGGGGGTGAAGAAACTTAAAGCTCCTTAGTAAGTAAAATGCTTAAGCTTATGCACAGTAGTTACATTCTAAAGGTAAGAATCATTTCCTCCCATTATACGAATGAGAAAGCAGTCACATGATGAGCAAGCTAGATGCCAAATTTCCAGCAGGGATATTGCTACTCTGTTTGCTATTATTGTCACATACGTACTCCTGTCTCTGGTGTTCTGGATACTATCTAATACAGTGGTGGCGAACCTATGGCACTCCAGATGTCCAAGGACTACAATTCCCATCAGCCCCTGCCAGCATGGCCAATTGGTCATGTTGGCAGAGGCTGATGGGAACTGTAGTCCATGAACATCTGGAGTGCCATAGGTTTGCCACCACTGATCTAATAGCTAAAAGAAGGCTCCCAGATTTACAGCTGAAAAAGGAAAGTGAATGCAACTTATCTTTGTATCAGTAAGATTACCTTCAGTAGCATTTTAAGTGTTTATATAAGAACTATAGAAACAGGCATTTGTAGAAAGGAAGAAGTGATACTCTAGTATACACTGCAGTCCTTTCATGCAAGTTAATTTTTGTCTAACTTACATCAACATCTTTCCCTCTCCCACTGCAAGGAATTATTTTTACCTCGGCTACTTCAGGGGCAGCATGGAGTAGATTCCAGATGTAGCCATTCAGTTCCTCTTTCCTCTTTTCTGCCACTGCCTCCCCTCGTGAGCGTCCAATCACAAACCTGCTGGGGAAGCTGGAAAATTGTGGCATGGAAGGATGTGGTGGGGTAGGAGATATAAACATAGACCACAGCCATTAAAAAAATACTGAACTCAAGTATCAGGATTGCCCAAGATCCCCGTTTCTTGCAGCAGTATTATTCACACATTAACTTCAGAAGTATTAATGCTATCACATTGTAGCATATGGACTACGACTGATATCATTCTTTGAAAGTCCCACTTCTATTCACCTTCTAGTTAGCCAGTTGGGTTAATGGTTACAGTGACAGACAAGGATCTGGGAGATCTAGGTCTGAATCTTCACTCTGCCATGGAAGTTTGCTTGATGACCTTGGGGCCATCACATTCTCAGTCTAAATTACGTCACAGGGATGTGGGGTAAGATGGAACAGTAGAGAACAAAGGAAGTTGCTTTGGGTCCCCGCTGGGGAGAAAGGTGGGTTATAAATAGGTGTATATATATTTATAATTGATAAGCAGATTAAATGTTTACTAATTCATGGTGCTTTCTATTGGAAGACTGGGGAGTGGCTTTACTAAGGCAGGACAGCTTCTGATGCAGACAGTTTGCTGCATGTTAAGAAGTGTTTTTTTTCTTTCTGCTAAAAGATAAAAATCAGGGAAGCAATAAGCCTTGGCCTGACCAAGAACAGGTTTTCTCCCGTCTCCTCTTGAAGTGTGAGGATTCAGCACCAAAATATAGCGGTGCTTATTGCATCAGAGTGGGGTATATGCCACAGGTATGAATGCAAAGCAAATACCAATACATTTTATAATCAAGCAAAAAAGCCACAATGCAAAATAAAATAGACTAGTCAACCTGGCTAGTTCAGGAGGTGATTATTTCCTGACCCAAAATGAAGAGATCTTTCCTGAGAGAAAACAGTTTTCATTTGACGAAAACAGGGAAGCACAGAGCAGAGAACGTACCCAGGAAACAGATCTTTACATATGAATATAATCAATTGCTCAGATTTGCCCCCTGAGTTTATACTCAGCAAGAAAGACATGAATGGAGAAGGAGCCTTGAAAAATAATGGAGCTAACCTGGGTAGAAGAGAGGAAGGAACAATGAGGCGTAGCTTGTTGTGCAACTCCTGGAACTCCTCAAAAGTGCGCTGGATGTAGGTGATCTCAGAAGGGTTCTCCCGTTTCACTTTCACAATGTATATCTGTTAGGCAGAGAGAGAAAGTCTGCTTATAGTCCAACTGCAGATCCCAAAATGTTGATCTACAAAAGGTACAAACCGTCCTCCGCTCAAACTCCACTTTAGGGCCAATGACCCATTGTGGAAAGTGCTGACAGTTGCAGATCTGCTCGTGTTTCTCCCCCCCCCCCCTCCCCAGATATTATTTTGATCCTGGAAAGTTTATTTCCAAGATTGTGCATTGGGAAGCTGCAGTAAGAAGGACAAATGGGAAAAACCACTTCTCCTCCATCAGCAGAGCTGCACTGATTGAAGAGGCAGAAGGCAATTTCATTCATTGCCCCTTGCCACTGCAGACCCCCAAACTGCATGACTATTTGTCCACCTGGGTCCCATGAAGCTAGGAATGAGCCTTCCTGGAGTCAGAAAGGACTGGTGGAAGAAGGAAAACCTGGGAAGTAACTGGGATCTTTCTGTTTACACACTGAGGGAGCCAAACCATTGCTTACACCCCCTTGTCTCTCATTACACCAAAATATCTGCCAAAGGGACTCACATAGCCCTTGCTGGGATTGAAGACTTTTTCATGCCGCCATAAGAAGACATCAACGATCCGGCTAGAGGTCTTGATAGTGTGCACACGGGGAGCAAAGGAAAGCGTTGGCTGAGAATCTGAAGCTGTGAATTTCATCTGTGCCAGATTGTGAATGAAGAAGTTGAGCTTTGTGGCTACACTGCCCAGACTGGACTCTATCAACCTGCATGAAATGTCCAAGTTGCAGATAAATAAGGCATAGAGCTGTTCTACAGCAAAATATTCATTAACCCCAACAATCTCTCACAGACGATCCTGGAAGACCAAAGCTTCCCTAAATCTTTCTGTGGAGGCAGCTTTGAGACACTGAGTTGGTTGGTAATATTAGCACCCACTCACCTGGTGAAATAGGTGGTGGCATCTGCCTCAGAGTCCTGAGGTCTCAGTGCATCATAGACATACTTGAGGTCCTCAAGGTCAGACAGCTCAGGAATCCCACAGGATAACATCTGGGTGTCAAACAAGCCACAGATTAGCATTACACAATGACTGAACTTGTGCTGCGTACATTCCGTGTTTCTGAGATGTACCATGTGAAACCTGGTTTCCTAAAAACTACCCCCCTCCCCACACACCAAAGAAAATAACCACACAGGCAGAACAGCGAGAAGAGGAAAGATACATCTTCCAAGAATCCTGCACCTTTTAGAGAATTCCATGCCAAGAATTGTTTCCATAGCATAAGCAATCCAAATTTTTAAACAGAGGACAGTGTCCCCCTTTCAAAGCTTGATGGTGCCAAGAACATGCAGGAATTGCTCATATGGAATGGTGTTTCACTTTTCACCTACCCTCCTCTCCCACCAAGTGCAGTGCACAAGATTTTGGTTTTACCCCACACCATGAGGAAGGGTGGGCAATAGTATAGGAAAAAGGTAGGGGAAGCATCTAAGTGAGCCTCCCAGCTTAACTTGGGCTTCCTTCCAAACTCAGCATTCTCAAAAAGAGGTATGTTGTCTAAGCAGCCTAAACTGCTTTTTGTTTGGACAGGAAGAGAAGTTATCCCTCATCATGATAAATCTTGTACTCCTCT